>NC_133391.1:171147960-171452405 GCF_047511655.1 Castor canadensis
GCTATCCTCCATCTTGGTCTAGGACTTTCATTAGATCTAATTCTAATATTTGATAATATTTTAAATCTTCTTTAAAGTTAATCTTGGAGGGGAAGATCCAAGATAGTGAATAGAGGGAGAAAGCAGACAGCATGAGCTCCATGAATCAAAAATCTTCCTGAGAAGTTGGAGCTACACTTGTCAGAAGACAAAGAAAAAAAAAACACCAGGAATAAGCAAGACTCGACATCCTGAATCCCCAACCCGTACAAAGCTTCTCCATGCCACATTGTATTGAGAAAACATGAGGGCTCCCGTGCCACCAGATGCCTGCTCTAAAACTGCTTGGGACATGCAGACCAATAGGTGAGCAAATAAGCAACATGCAGCATTCCCACAGCCACCCCTGGGATAGACCAGCATAGCTCCCTGGACTGACCAACCCTCACCCTGCAAAAACAAAAAGAAAGAAAAAAAACTGAATAATAAACAAGGAAGTAAAAATGGCATGCAGTAGAGAGGGTGGAGTCTTTCAAGTGCACTGGAGGTGGGAGAGGGGCAGCTCTCTACATGAACTTTCAAATAACAGAGTCTGTGGAAGCAGCCAGCAGGTAAGCCCCAGAGAAGTGGGGAAGGGCAGCTCCCTGTGCCAACTTTCAAATAACAGAGCCTGCAAGAGTGACCAGCTGACAGCAGGTGGAGAGGAGCCACTGCTTGAAATAGGGCAGAGAGCAGTTCACAAAGCTCATCTCCTGACCCAACAACTTGGCGAGACTACAACAGGACTACCACTTAAATACTAACACCTGGACTAGATCCTGAAGGAGCACCACCAGAACTACTAAGACTGAAATTCCATTGTTCTTGCACCTGAAATTATTTTATTTTATTTTTTCTCTAAGTGCCTGTCTTGTTTGCTGTCTGATAGCCCACAATCTCTCCCTGTAGATTTCTTTGGTTCAATAATTCTTTTTTTTTCTTTCTTTTTCCCTTTTTTCTTTTTCTAAGTGTTTGTCTTGTCCATTGTTTGTTAGTCCACCATATGCCCCTGTTGATTTCTTTGGTTCACTATTTTTTTTTCTTTTTCTTTTCTTTTCTTTCTTTTTCTTTACTCTTTTCCCTTCTTGGTTTCATTAGTTTTAATATTGCAAGTTAGCTAATACTAAATTACACACAGAACAGGGACAGAAACAGCACCAAGAGGAATTATGGGAAGACAAAAAAGGGATGGAAACCATTCTTCCCCCAAAAATAAATTACTACTGGACTCAGAGGGAAATGAAGAAAATGGATACCTAGTTCCAGACCTCAACAAAACAGATAACTATACCAAGGAACCCAATGAAGCCCACAAGACCACCTGAAAGAAGAAAGCCTGCAAGAAACCACTGAGAATTTCATGGAGATGTGACTACACATGGTCAACCAAAATGTACAGGAGACACTCAAGAAATTCCAAGACAACAAAAATAAAGAATATGAGAAAGCACAAAAACAAATAAGTGAACTCATAGGAGCCCTAAATAAATACCAAATTGAAACAGATGACACCATAAATAGAGAGATAAATGAAATAAGGTTGAAAATTGACAAAATCAAAGATGAAATGACCCATGATATGGAAAACCTTAGGGAAAAAAAATGAAGCAGAAATACAAAACATAATGGAAAGCCACTCCAGCAGACTAGAATAAGCAGAAGACAGAATCTCAGAACTTGAAGATAAAATGGAAATTAAAGGAAAAAGTGAAGGACTCTTACTTAAGCAACTCAAAATCTGTGAAAGGAATATGCAAGAACTCACCAACTCAATCAAAAGACCAAACCTGAGAATCATGGGTATTGAAGAAGGAGAAGAGGTGGAAGCAAAAGGAATTCATAATATATTCAACAAAATAATAACAGAAAGTTTCCAAAATCTAGATAAAATTATGCCCATTCAGGTACAGGAAGCCTCCAGGACACCAAACAGACTTGATCAAAATAGAACTACCCCATGACATGTTATCATTAAGACAGATATCACAGAGAACAAAGAAAGAATATTGAAGGCTGTAAGAGAGAAAAAACAAATAACATACAAAGGTAAACCCATAAAATCACAGCAGACTTCTCAACAGAAACATTAAAAGCAAGAAGAGCATGGAGTGAAGTATTCTGGGCATAAAATGAAAATAACTTCAATCCTAGGATACTCTACCCAGCAAAACTATCATTTAAAATAGATGGAGCAATAAAAGTCTTCCATGATAAGCAGAAAGTAAAAATATTCATGACCACTAAACCACCACTACAAAAGATTCTTCAAGGAATCCTGCACATAGAAAGTGAAAGCATAAAAAACCATGAAAGAACAGGCAGCACCCAACCACAGGAGAAGAAAAGGCAAGAAAGTAGAGAGTAACATTGGCTTAGCTGCACACAATTAAACCCTTAAACAACAAAGACAACTAAATGACAGGAATCACCACATACCTATCAATACTAACACTGAATGTTAACAGATTTAATTCCCCCATCAAAAGGCACCATTTGACAAACTGGATTAAAAAGGAAGATCCAACAATCTGTTGCTTACAGGAGACCCATCACATCGAAAGAAGCAAGCACTGGCTTAGGGTGAAAGAATGGAAGAAGATTTACCCAGCCAATGGCCCCCAAAAACAGGCAGGAGTAACAATACTTATCTCGGATAAAGTAGACTTCAAACCTACATTGGTCAAATGAGATAAAGAAGGACATTCCATACTAATTAGAGGGGAAATACACCAAAAGGAAATAACAATTATCAACTTATATGCACCCAACGTCAATGTACCCAATTTAATCAAACATACTCTGAAGAACCTAAAAACATATATAAACTCTAACATAGTGATAGTGGGAGACTTTAATACCCCCCTTTCACCAGTAGATAGGTCATCCAAACAAAAAGTCAATAAAGAAATCCCAGAATTAAATCACACCATAGACCAAATGGACCTAGCTGATGTCTACAGAATAGTTCATCCAACTTCTGCACAACATACATTTTTCTCAGCAACCCATGGAACCTTCTCCAAAGTTGATCATATCTTAGGGCACAAAGCAAGCCTCAGCAAATATAAGAAAATAGAAATAATCCCATGCATTCTATCTGACCACAATGCATTAAAACTAGAACTCAACAACAAAAACAAAAGTAAAAAGCATGCAAACAGTTGGAATCTGAACAACACATTGCTCAATGATCAATGGGTCACTGATGAAATAAAAGAGGAAATTAAAAGGTTCCTGAAACTTAATGCAAGTGAAAATATGACCTATTGGAATCTATGGGACACAGCAAAGGAAATGCAAATCAAAACCACACTAAGATTCTACCTCATCCCCATTAGAACAGACATCATCAAAAACACCACTAACAACAGGTGTTGGTGAGGATGTGGGGAGAAAGGAACCCTTGTACACTACTGGTGGGAATGCAATTTAGTGCAACCACACTGGAAAAAATGTTGGAGTCATAGATCTGCCATGTGATCCATCAGTCCCACTCCTGGGTATATATCCAAAGGAATGCGACACAAGTTACCCCAGAGGCAACTTCACACCTTTGTTTATTGCAGCACTATTCACAATAGCCAAGTTATGGAAACAACCAAGATGCCCCACTACTGATGAATGGATTTTAAAAATGTGGTATTTATACACAATGGAATTTTACTCAGCCATGAAAAAGAATGAAATCTTATCATTCACAAGTAAAAGGATGGAACTGGAGAACATCATTCTGAGTGAGGTTAGCCAGGCTCAAAAGACCAAAAATCGTATGTTCTCCCTCATATGCGGACTTTAGATCTAGGGCAAATACAGCAATATGGTTGGACTTGGGTCACATGATAAGGGGAGTTATGAGGATAGCTAAGAAACCCAAAATATGAAAGTATTCGATGCCCCCACCTCAGAGGAACTAATACAGAAATCTTAAAGTGACAGAGGTCAATATGAGATGGGGATCAGGAACTAGTGAAAAGGACAGTTAGAGATGAACAAATTGGGATGTAACACATTTATTTGTGCATGGAAGCAATACTAGGAATCTCTCTGTATAACTATACTTATCTTAACTAGCAAAAATGCTTTGTCTTTCTTATTATTGCTTATGTTTTCTCTTCAACAAAATTAGAGATAAAGGCAGAACAGGATCTGCCTGGAAGTGAGGGGGTATGGGTGGGAGAGGGAGGGGGCAGGGGATAGGGGAGAAATAACCTGAACAATGTATGCACATGTGAATAAACAAATAAAAAAAAGTAATCTTGAATGTGCTAGATGCTAACATCTAGAATTATAATTTTTGTCTGTTATTCATTGTCATTTAAGCAAAGTTACAAAATTCAATTATTATTTCTATTTTGCAGATTCCTTTGACTTTTCTATTTTCTCAATCAAGCTATGTGTATATTACAACATATACACATATATTACAGATGTATACACATATATACATATATTACACATATACACACATGTTATTTCTTTCTTTGTGATTTCTTGCTCTAGTACACTGGCTTAGACACCAAATACAATGCTGAGTTGAACTGGTTGACAGCATGCATTCCTGTCTCTCACATATCATGGGATATTCTTTCAATGGGTTATTATCATATGAGATATTATTTCTAGATTTTTTATTGTTGTGCTGGGGGTACATTGTGGCATTTTCAAAAGTTCTTACAATGTATCAGATATATGATAGTTGAATTTACCCTCTCCACCACTTTGCTTTATCTTCTCCTCCTCCCCCATTCCTGGAATAATTTCAACAGGTATCATTTTTTATTTGCATACATGTGTACACATTTTTAGCACCATATTCACCCTCCTGCCCTCTTTCCCTATCATTTCCCCCTCCCACTGGGACCAACTCCCTCCCAAGCATTACTTGTTCCACTCTCCTGTCCTCTAATTTTGTAGAAGAAAAAAGAATAAAAGAAAAAAAATGATACTTTTCCTTGCTTGAGATAAAAGTAGCTACATAGGGAGTTTCACTGTGATATTTCCATGTACATATGTATTATAACCCCAATTAGTTCATCTCCTCTACTTTTCTTCATTCTACCTTGGTCCCTTTCTTATAGTGGTTTCAGCTGGTTTAAGAATTCTACATTCTTATATAAAGAGTGTATCAACCATATACATCTTCTTAGTTTCCTTCTTTTACTCTTCCCATACTCATCACACAATTTAAAAATTTTTCATTTCTAATTTGCTAAGATATTTTATTATGAATGGAAAGTAAGTTTTAACAAATTAGTTTTTCTCATCTGTTGAGTTGACTTTATAAATTATTCTTTGATGCAAAAAATATTTTTACTGATTGGCAAATGTTACCTGTCTCACATTCCTGAAATGAACTATTTGTAACATAATATCTTTTTATACATCTTGCTAGCAATTTGTTTATAATTTTAGGATATATGTTCAAGAAAGGAATTGGTTGTAACTCCACTTTGTTAAAAAGCACTTTCTAGAGATAGCATTAATTGGACAGGTGCTTTACATGCATTTGAGAAAGGGTATCTTTTTTTAATATTATCTGGAATGTTTATGAAGCCTTGGAGTTAATTCTTCCTTAAATATTTGGGAAAAAGTATTTTTAAATGATCAAAAATTTTTTAAAAAGAGAAAAATCAACTTTTTCCACATTTTAAAGAACATATTAATCACATCCCTTCTAAATTCTATTTGCTTATCTCAAATTATTTTTATTTTTTTGTTTTTGGCAGTACTGGGATGTGAAGTCAGGGCTTCAAGCTTGTTATGCAGGTGCTTTGCAGTCTGAGCAGCTCATTCCGCCCTTTGTTACTGCAGTTTCTTTTGCATGTCAGGTCTCACTCTTTTCCCAGGCCAGTCTAGATGAAGATCCTCCTATTTTGCACTTCCTGTCAGAACCAGGACAACAGATAGGTGCCACCATTCCAAGCTATTGGTTGAGATTTGGGTCTTCCAATCTTTTTTTGCCAGATTGGCCTGGAACTGTGATCTCAGTCTCCCAAGTAGCCAGATGTGAGCCAGATGTGGCTCTTCTTGGATTTTTCATGTTTCTTCATGATCTGGTAGTTTTTGATTGAAGACCTGGAAAACTATATGAAAATTATGGAGAAAATTTCAATTTCTGAATGATATCATTTCTTCCAAGAAGTTGTTCTTTTGCCTTTAGTTTGCATTAAGATATATTCAACTTTAAAACCCTAGTTTCAGTTTTTTTGAACACCCGTCTATTTCTAGCTTTCTTTTACTCTCAGTTTGCAAGGATTCAAGATATCCAACTCAAAGTCTGGACCCCTTGGAGAGTACTAATATATAACTTTTATCTTTAGCTAATGGGTCTGCCTGCTTCTCAACCCCTCAGTCACTCCTTAGGGTAGAAGGAAATCTATATGATCAGTCAGGAATGGAACAAAGTTAGATAAGTCTTGTTTTTTTGTTTTTTGAGGGGTTGTTTTGGTGGTGCTAGGGCTTAAACTCAGGACTTCATGCTTCTAGGAAGGAGCCCTACCACATGAGCCATTCCACAAGTCTAAGAAGTTTAGTTTTTTTGAGGATGCATCCATCTCTGATTGCTCTGTCTTCAGTGTGATTTTCAGAAACCCAAATACAATCCTGTAGGAGTTTATGGGGCCCACTGCACTTTGAAAGGGATCCCTTATGGTTAATTTTTCCTCTCCCTGGCTACCAAAGTTGTTCTCGGCTTCTCAGCCTCCCTTGCAATCAGAAACTGTCTAAAGGAGAAGAGTGGCATTTAAAGACTGTGTTCAGTCTCTTTACTGTCACTTCCTCAGGAGCTTATTGTTTCTAGATGTGGCCACTTGTTTGACTTCAAATTTTCTACGTGTTCTTGGAAGGAGTGTTGGTCTTTTATACACTGATGATTCATCATCCCTAGAGATGAGTGGAAAACATGTATTTTCTACTATAGTCTTTGTTTTTGTACCTTGTTTATTTTTTTTAGCACATTTATGATTTATTTCTGTGATGGATGTGAAGAATGACTTTGCTGTCCTCAATGGACAGCAAATAATACAAGACCCATTTGTTGAAGTTCAAGCACTTACTGATTTGTGTGTAGAGATGTATAAAATGCTGCACATATTTCAAAATTCTATTGTGTATAAAACTAAGTTCACTTTTGCATTCTACATTATCTGATATTGCCATTTCTTGTTACAAAGCTACATGGTTAAAGGACAAGGCCACTTTGCCTATTTCTTCTGGCTGTTTGTGTACCTATGCTTTTTATGTACATAGTTTAGAATTAGCCTTCTGATACTTTTTAAAATTTTGCTTACATTGCCATTGATGCATCAGATGTCTTTGAGGAGAACTGTTAATTTCATATTACCTTATTTTCAAACTTATGCACATAACTCTCTTCTGTTACTCAAATTTTATTTTTAAGCCTTAGGAAATTTTTAGACTGGTTTTTCAGTTTTTGTTCATTAAATCCTGACTTTTCTTGTGAGGTTTATTCTGAGAAATTATGAGGTCCTTATTGCTTATATAAATGGGATTTTTTTTCTACTGTATTTTCTAATTCATTATCACTGATGTATATGCTAGTTGATTTTTATTTCATGTTATTCTAGTTCTAACTACTGTTATGATCTTCCTCTTAATTTTAATAGAGTTACTATGAAATCACATGTATCTTTGGCAAATGAAATCACACCTTCATCATTGTGCAGACAAACCCTGTATAATTCTAAATTTAACTCCATTATTGGGTTCAAATAAATCTACAAAATGTTTTTAATGATAGAGTAAAAACTAGTGTCTGAATCATTTTTAATTTTTGGTTTGGTTGAATGGACCTAATGCAGTTCTATGAAGTAAAATAACATTTTTCATTGAGAAAAAACATAAATCAGTATTTTCAAAAAATAAAAAATACAACAGAAATCATAAAGTGACCACATTTAGCCACTTAGAAGTGGGTAATTAGTGAATGAATTAGAAGCGCTATGAATTTAGTAAATAAGCAGAAATTTAGCAACTTTCTGGACAAATAATAAATGCATAAGTGAAAAGTCATTAATTCACTAATTCTCCCCATTGAATTAAATGGGGATAAATGCAGGCAAACACACAGTTACTATGAAATCATTTAGTTCTTAAAGTGATCATTTGAAAACAGTAAAATCTGACAGCTGTTGAGGTTCTAGAAATGATATGAACCATGAATTCACAAAAAGCTGGAGGACATCATTATTCTATATAAATAAGAATGAAGACATTCTTTCATGGTTTTGTGATTTTTTTCCTTTAAATCTATGTGTATAGTCAGTCCTGTCAAATGAGACATCTTCCTTTCCAGGACTCCGCCAAGCTACTGGACCAAGGCTGACCATATCTCTCCTGGTGCCTTGTTAACTTGTTCATCATTCTGTGTTCAGCAGGCTTTGAATGTTAAGTCTGTTTTGGTCAGGAATCTTGTTGCCATTTAGCTGTTAGGACATGGAATAGGCTGGAAATTGCTAAAATCACTGAATTTGACATGTCTCGTATGCTCTTTAAGCCACATTTTACATCTGAATCTCTGTGTCTAGCACAATGTATAAAACTAAGCCTTTCTACAATGTATGTTTATGAAATGATGAAAAAAATCAATACACATTTTACAGCAAGAGCCTTTCTGACAGTTCAAGAGATAAAGTGTGTATTATTCTCCTCAGGCTCCCATAACAAAATGTCAGACTGTGGTTTAAACAACAGGAATATATTTTCTCATAGTTTTGAAGAATGGAAGACCAAGTTCAAGGTACTGGCTGGGCTGGTTTCTAATGAGTCCTCTCTTTCTGGCTTATACATGGCCACCTTCTCTCTCTCTCCTCACGTGGCCTTTTCCATGTGCATCGACAGGGGGAGAGATAGAGTGTCTTCCTTCTCTCATGAGGACAACAGTTTATAGAAATAGTGCCCCACACTTATAACCTCATTTACATTTAAATAACCTTTCTATACCTTTTAAAATAACCACTAAAAATCTTAAGATTGTCAGACAATGAATCACAGCCATAGCAAATTTCTCCCATGAGGTTTTCACCTGGACTACTTGAGAACTTAGATGTCTATGTCTTAGACTTCCACTCATACTAGTAACCTTTTAAAAACCAGCATCCTTCAGTTACAGAACTAGAAAATAAGATGCAAAACATGTTTAATTGGATTGCACAACTGAGAAATATTTTAACTTGCTAGATTAAAATATTCAGAGGAAATTTAAAGTGAAAGCATTATATAAGGAGAGAAATACTTTTTACAGTATACAGCATCACTTCAATATTTTATTTTTAAAGTAAGACATATGTTTGCCAACTTAAAAGGTTGATTATCTTAAGGAAACTCCAATGACAAAGGCCAGGCTTTTTAATGCATTTCAGGCATGGCAAGGCACAGCATATGGGAACTTACCAGGAAGAAATTCCTATTATGTTTAGTTTCCGCTTCTCTATTTTTATATTCTTCCCTTTCTATAAGGCTTCAAAAGCAGGTACCCAATCTTTTTCCCCAGCTTTATCAAAAGAGGTCAGACAATTAATATTATTGTTAAATATAATTCTCAGACATAATTAAGGATGAGTGTGTTTTGATCTTTTCCTTTTTCCTTTGCAATAGCTCTCCATGAGATTTTGAAAAGCCTGTAAAGAAGTACCCCACGTGAGGCTGACATCGCAAACTCTTCTTTACATGGTGCTGAGAGCCTGGGCTGAGGATGGAGCTCAGTGGGACAGTGCTTGTCTAATCAGAAAGCCCTCAAAATAGCTCTACAAGAGCACTGTCATGAAGCATTTTATAGGTGGATTTGAGTGTCAGGAATAGGGGACTGACGTCGTCGCTTCAAGCAAAAAGTGGTAGGCTACTCACGAGCTGTTTCATGCACCGTAACCATGCAACTGTTGGAGCTCAGTATTGTATTCTCAGGCAGAGAAGAAGAAAACTCATAACTGCGAGTTGAGGGATATGAGGTGCTGATAGGCAAATATTTAGGGATATGCATGTATTTCTGTGACGTATTTGATTTGGATGGAATGAGGTACAAATTAAATAAGGATTAGGAAGGAAGGCAGATTTCCTTAACCTTGTTCTGATAGGAAGAAAATCACAATAGGCTTTGCATAGCCATTGATTCTCAGATCATCAAAGAAACTCTATGTTCCCGGAATTACTCACTTTGGGTTCTGATAAAGTGAGCATTCACCTACTTCTTCCAGCTGGCATGCTAAATATTATAGCTGTATTAGTTTTTGTTTTGTAAGCCATCTTTTGTACTCTATGCATAACATGTCTTAGATAACAAAAATGTGGATTCAATTAATCTTTATGGTGATCATAGTTTTTAGTATACTCTGTTAATTAAACTAGAATTCTAAATTTATTCTCACATGGAGATTCAATAGTAAAGGAACTTTTAAATTTGGCTCCTGAGGAATTTAATGCAAATCACAATACTTTAAATTGATTTACATTTTAATGTAGCAAGGAAGTTTACTATGTGAAAGTAGCCAGGATCAAAAACCTTCCTTAAAATAAAGAATGGACTATCTTTTAACTAAATCTGGAATTTGTTATCTTATAGGTACTAAGATCAAATAATCAGATGATCTTAAGGTTTAGTAAATCTGACACTTTTTTCAGTATGTACAAAAAACTTAAACTCAACTTCAGATACTAGTTTAATCTGTTTTATGTGTGCTTGATTGTCATGTGCAAATGAAGGTGAGTCCTTTTGTACAATTATTCACTTCTTCCTGTAATGTTTTGTAAAAGAAGGAAATAGAAGAATTCTCTGATTTCTTGACCATTTGTAGATTAATAACAGTTGGGGTTTTTTTTAGGCTGGGCACCATTGGCACACACTAGTTATCCTAGCTATTTGGAAGACTAAGATCGAAAGGACATGTTTTGAGGCTGACCTGTACAAAAATTTGCAATACCCCATCTCAACCAATAGTGGGCACAGTGGTACATGCCTGTCATCCCAGTTTTGATAGAAAACATAAAATAGGAAGATCAGGGTTCAGGCTGGTATGGGCAAAAAAACGAAGACCATGTGCCCAAAATAACCACAGTAAAAATGGCTGGAGGTGTGGCTCAAGTGGTAGAGTGCCTGCTTAGCATGTATAAAGCCCTGAGTTCTAACCCCAATATCACCAAAAAAGACAGTTTTACATTAGCAAAATATGAATTACTGTGTGGTTGTTGATTTGATTTTTTTTATTATCTGATTATTATTGTATATGGGGTATATTGTGACATTTACAAAAGTGTTTACAATATGTCTTAGCTAAATTCATTCCTTCTATCATTCTCCTTTATCTGCCCTGCCTCATTCTTAGAATATTTTCAAGAGTCTCAGTTTTCCATTTTCATACATGAGTACGTATTTTCACCATATTCACCCCCTTACACTCTTTCCTTATTTCCTCCCTCCTCCAATTGGTATAACCCCCTTGCTGGAGCTGTTTTACCTTTCTATCCTCCATTTTTTAAAATAAAGATAATTTTGCTTGTTAAAAATATCTATACAGAGAGTTTCATTATGATATTTCCATGTATATATGTATTGTATCCTGAACTGGCTCATCCCCTCCATTTTTCTCCTTTCTACCTTAATCCTCTTCTTATAGTGATTTCAACATATTTAAAACTATTTAACAGCCATTTCTCAAAAGGAGACATACAAATGGCCCTAGACTTTGTTTGAGGTGGTTCTGGACCCACTTGGAGAAAAGCTAGGGCTCATGTCTGAATCCCTCAGAGATAGTCTAGAGCCAGCAAAGGAGTAGGAGATAAGCCCCACATCTCAGGAATGGAGGTAACTGGGAGTCTGAGGAAATAATGGAGGTTCTTGACTTGTCCAGGTCATGGAATTTGAAATTAGAGGTATTCCTTTGTCTCACTGAAGGATGACAATGTATTAGCATCCAAAGGTAGTATCTGCTTTAGTATATCCTTAGGTATGACAGGCAACATTTATCTCAACTTTTCCAAAAGTAAACACAACACAAAGAAATCCTAAAATAAAGTCCACTACAGATACAGTGTCTCCTAGCATGGAGTTTACCAATAAGGAACTACACATTTAATAACATTTATGTTTTCTTTCTGTGCTCAGATATTATTATGGTTTTGCTTCAAAGAGCCAGTATATAAAAGCTATATCTACTGAAAAAAGAGATTTCATTCCTGTCTTCAGAGTAAAGGATGTGCAGTCGTCATAATGTAGTAGACCCCAGTCACAGATACTCAATCATGAAGTTGACTCTGTTACAACCTTCCCTTGACAAGGTGCTAGTTCTACTCCATGATGGGAATGCAAAGTATTATGGAGTAGTAAACTAAAACCACTACACTAACTTTTCCAGGTATTATGATTTAAACACTCTCACATGGGATCAATATGCAGTTACCCTGAAAGTTAGCTTAACTCAGATCTGGATGGACATTTGCATTTAAATTGCCCCCAGCCTCCAAAAATGGCTCCACATTTGCAAGGAGAGACTACCCTTGCTCCTGGTGTGGCCAACAATCATGCCTGGAGTGGGCCAGTCCAGATGCACTCCCACAGGGTCCATATTGTGGTCTCCAGGTGTGCCTAGGTTATAGTGTAGACACCAGGTACTCATGGGGTTTCTGGAATCATAACACATGTGTTCTTACTGAGTCTCATATGTCACGGTAACTGTGTTTTTTGTTATTGTTACAGTTTTTGTTATTGTTACAGTTATTGGTGTCAACCAATATTCCTTACTTCAGTGATTGAAATAGCTTAAATTTAAATTCTCATTAGAGAACTTGGCAGTATACACTCTCATCTATAGAAAAAACAGAAAATAACATCACTAATATATGTACATAAATATGCAAAAATACCTTTACTATAAATATGAAGATGTTACATTGATATTTTTCTGAGTAACATTTTATTAAATAATTTCTTTTTACTCTGAAGGGATGCATAAATATGAAAGTAACTATACTTTTGAGATATACTTTCTAAATTCTTAAGATATTAATTTGATGTTTTCCTTATTAAGTGTTATAAAAAATAGCAATGGGGATTCGAAATAATTAAATCAACTAGAAATAAAATAGAACAATTAAAGACTCAATACATTGAGCTATATAGGTAAGAATTTAGTTTAGGGTTGAGTGACTTGAGAAATACATTAGAACATACAATTCTTAGAGCCCACTAAAGCTTGTGAAGTGGAGACACAGACCCTGGGAGCCTCAGAGTCCACTCAACTCAACCAACCCCACATTCCTAAGGTCAACACTCTAGCTAATATGGACTCAGGAATGGGTCTAGAGAATTACAAGGCTGGATTTTGATTGCATAGCTTATCAAGTAAAAGCTATGTGTGCAACCCCATAATGGATATAGTAATTCATTTATAGTTTCTGTGAGGACTAAATGGGCCACAGTAATTAAATATCCCTATGTGGTGGCAGCATAAATAAATCCTAAAGCACATAAACTGACGTGGAAAGGTGATCTTTCTTTGGGATGGAAATCATAAAAGGTACCATTAAATGTGATGTCATAATCAATTAACTTTTACTGACCTGGCACTTTCTGAGTAGGCCATGATCCTCCTCAGGACACAGTAGACCCATGGTGATTTGTGTTTGCACACTCAGCACTTCTCATCTTCTGACTTACACACTAGATAGACATGCAACCATTGTGTGTCTTGCCTTATTGACTAAGGAGGTGAATGATGAAATGAGGAACTTCTAGAGTTATTGCTGTGAGAAAATGCCAGTGTGCACTCAGCTAGGTGTGTTTTATAACTAAATCATCTTTACAATTTCAAAGGCAAACACTAAATTACAATCTCTCTAGTTGAAAGTTGACTAAATTACTTGCTAAAAGTCATACTGTTCATGAGCTAATTGATAGCAGAAAGTCACTCTTGTGTTCTCTTCCAAACTAGTATAATATGTAAATGTGCATGTCTTACACATGTGAGTTTACATATACATGTGTGTATTTACATGTCTGTACTTTGTCACCTGCTGTGACTTCTATCCCATTGATCTGTCCCATTTAATACAAAATACCTCCAAAGGGTTATCAATATCTGAGTCTCCACTTTTCTTATTATCACTTGAAAAGCATTATAAATCTGGATATTATTCTCAGTCCTCTTGTTATGCTTTCTTAAACAAGCTTCATAGGTTTGCCTTTTATATCCAGGTATGTGATGCCCCTCCAGTTCCATTCTGCGTGCAGTGTTTGGGAAATGTAGAAGATTGTTTTTCTTCTATGCACTCATCCAGTTGTTCCAGCACTAGCTATTGAAAAGACTGTTTTTTCTTATTGCATTATCTAGGCACCAATTTTGAAAATCAATTGGACACATATACATGTGTGTTTATACATATCTAATAAAAAAACAGCTAAGTTTGTTTTCAGACATGAATGTAAAATATATCCAGTATTCACCCTTCACCCTTTCCTTATGCCCTCCTCTTCCTACTGTTAAACACCTGAACAGGACCTGTTTTCCCTTCCTGTCCTTCAATTTAAAAAGAAATACATATTTGTTTTATCTGATAGTTATGCAAGGGGTTTCATTGTGACATTTTGATATATATATATATTTTTTTCTATCCTCCATTTTTTCCTTCCTACTCCATTCCCCTTCATAAGGTAACATCAACAGGTTTCAAAGTTCCATATTCATACTCATATAGAAAGTACATCAAACACATACCCTCCTGTATGCTCCCTTCCCACTAGTGCCCTCTCCTCCACATGACCTGTTTTACATTCCTGTCTCTCATTGTTTAGGTGTCTGTTCATTTTTCAGTGGGAATTTTGCTTTGGTATTTACCTATAAATACATTGTGCTTAAATCAGTCTAACCCCCTCCAGCACTCTTCTTCACTCTTTTCCCCCTACCCTGTTTTGTTCAACAGTTTTCACTGTGTCTTGTTCCTATACAGATTTGATGAATTTCATTATTACTCACTTCCTTTATTTGTTTATTTATTTTGCAGTACTGGAGCTTGAATCCAGGACCTTTACCTTGAGTCCTACTTTTGTGAACGGTTTTTTGAGATAGGGGCTCATGAACTATTTGCCTGGGCTGCCTTCGAACCATAATCCTCCTGATCTCTGCCTCCTGCTTAGCTAGAATTACAGGTGTGAGCCACCAGTGCCTGGCTATTACTCACTTTCTATCATTCTTTTCTTCTTTTCCTCCTTCCTTAGTCTCCTCTAATAGTCTTCCTTTTGGAAACATGTATTTTCCCCATATGTTACATAGTATTCTAAAGGTATAAAACAGAAGTGTATAAAATATAATGTTTTACAGAAAAATGCAAAAAAAAAAAACCAGCTAAGATGTTGAATGGGTTTGTACTCAATCTATGGAGAAAAAGACCACTTAAACAATATGGATAATATTGATTGATTAGTCTAATCTATTACAGGTCTATTTCTCTACTTATGACTTTTAATTTCCTTCAACAGTGTTTGGAAGTCTTTGGTAAACAGGTGTTGAATAGCTTTTGTTAAATTTATTCCTTCAAATTTTGTTGAATAGCTTTTGTTAAATATTCTGTTTGAAATATTGAACTTCCTTCAGACATTGGTTTTATATGATTGCTGTTTCATCAAAACAAATTCATTTATATAAAATACAGAGTTGTTAAGGAGCCAGGGAAGAGTAAATATAACATTGTTCTTTATAGAAACTGACTGAAAACACTAAATTTTCTGTAAATCTATGTTGTCTTTAATCATCATGAGACCTTAAGAATGATGTATTAGTTTAATTTTACCAACACAGAAACGCTATCTCAAAGCAATCATATAATTGACCCAAGTGATCTCAGTGAATTTGCCTGAGTTAATTATTTGAATAACAACAGCAACAAACATCTATTTGTGCATCTAAATAAGTTATATGCTTATTCATGAATCTATGTATCTGTTAATTTATGTATCTATGCATCTTTCTGTTTATCTGTCTACCTATCTGCACTTGAATCTATGAAGCTGTCCTTTAATCTATCTATTAATTTATCTATTTGTGAATCTATATCGTTATCTATCTATCTGCCTATTTCCATATGTATGTATATGGAAAGAAAAAGAACATAGGTTTGAATCTGTGTATTTCTGGGTATGTGTGTGTCTGTGTTGTCTTGCTTATACATGTTTTCTATACTATCTAATAAATACTAAAGTAAGTTGACTTCAGGAGAAAAATTAAAAATTACTGGTACAGATAAGTTGTTGTTATGACTTGCTTCTTATAATTAACACTCAAGAAAGTATAAATGTCAGTCTATAAGATTCCGTTTGTGACATCAAATAGATCTATGTAAAAATAAATCCTTAGATTTTAGTGATGATAATATACAGAAAGATGGGTAAGGAAATAATTCACTTTCTAAATTTTTTCATATGTAAGAAAGCTAATGATTTCTCTATTCTTGAAACAGCAAGTAAAACACTCATATTTTTCATTTTCAAGAATTTGTCTTTCTTTCTTCTTTCCCCAGTTATGTTTATTTTACCCTTTCTTGTAATGTTATAACACCATCTTATAAAAATATGGAAAAATTAAAGGTTTTTTAAACAAAGCATATGTGTGTGTATGAATAGAGTAGATACCTTTAGGCAAGAGCTATTCTAAGTTAGTTTAATTTCAACCCTTGAGAAAAAGGGGGGGAGTTATTTATACTTTTGTTTGTTTTTGGTGGAGTCACTCATTTATTTACTCCCTTCCTATTCTGGAACAGGAATTCCAGAATATTCCAGAATATTGTTGCCCCTCCTCTCAATGTCTGGCTACTATTCTGCTTCTTGCAGGGCAGAGTCACACTATAGTGTGTGTTATTAAGAAAAGTAATGTCATCAACCAGATAGGTTGCCCTATCTTGACTGGGTCACTGTCATCCACAAGAGAGTGAGGGAAGGTTGTTTCTTTTCTTCTTTCTCCTTTATCACTTCCTGCTCATTTGGCACTACTGACCCATCTTCATCCATGTTTCACCAAGCAATCTTGCATGGTGTAGAAGTTCTACCATGTATTTTGAAGACTCTGCCACATTGGATGGTGAGAGGCTTACCAAAATCTCATTTTGTGCTGACATCATCTAGCACAGAAACTTCTATTTAATCTGGAAAAATAAATCAGGGATGGCCAAAATGGATCAGCTTTTTCAAACACTTAATCTTTCCTTGGTCTCTAATACTGAAAAAGGAATGTTTCTCAAGTTCAGATATGATATTAAAAGGTGCTTCTCATAGACAGCACTTTTCAGAATTGCCACCTAAGATTGCATCATGGAACATGTTGAAAATCTCCAAGTTTATATTGCAGATTCAGGCAAATAATGCAAAGTATTCTAGAAAAGACCAAAAACCTACAGGTCTTCTCTCTTAGTTTATTTGGAGGATGCTTCATAAAAATTTTGGGTTGAATGGTTTGGGAGTTTGGTTAAACAATCAAATTGAAATATTTCTTGCACTTGTAGGATACTTGGGAGTTGTGGAAGATTTGGGTCCACATGACTGTGACCTGGAGGCCAACCTGGTCATTGTTCTTGCTGAGATTCTGCTTTCTAGCCCATAGAAGTACTGAACAGGCACAACTGAAAATGGCCATAATGGACAGGTTGGATGGTTTGTGTGCTGTTGAATGATATAAGTTGAATGGTAATCAGAAACCAAATGACTATTTCTGTAATTTTATATTCTTTAAATAATAATTGCAATTGGAAATTACAAAATGTCTATTTTATCTATATATGTGTGAACTTTGAATGAATAAAATAGTCCTTGTTCACTGACTAATATATATGAAATTTAAAAGTTTTCGTTCAGATAATTTTTCTGTTGTGATATGGAAATCAATTGATGAAAATATCAGTTCTCTCTTTCTGTGGTTTGGATGTGTACTCCAAACTTCAGGCATTGGGAACTTCATCCCCAATCAGGGCCATCGGAGTAGCATCTTACCAGATGTCAGGCCTTTCATCTTGGATTTCCCACTTGAAGAACTGTGGCCCAATACATTTCTGTTCATTATAAGTCTGTGTATCCTGTTGCAGTAGTACAGACATAGCCAAAGTATCAGCTCATTAAAGGAGTATTCTTCTGCAGTTGGGTTCTGATGTAGGTGTGGTATTATTATTGTCCACAGACCATGCTACTGATCAAGACCAGACATATTAAAAGTAGATTTATGGAAAAGAAATGGGTGGATACAGTGAAGGAAATCAATCACCACAAAGGTCAGTAGCCAACATACATGGAAAGTGACTTAAGTAGTAGTATATTGTGCATTTTGTGCACAAAAGGATTCTGAGATGGATGGAAGAGGTGTACTTGGTATTTAAAAGTAAGAAAAATAGAGTGGATTAAAAATATCTTTAAATGATGGAGATTTCAATCAAAGAATTGCATTATAGCTATTTCCTGTATAACTATAGGATAAATGTATGCACTTAGTTTGGGGTTAAATACAAATTATTTTAATACAGTGAAGTTCTTTGATGATGCCACTAGGCCCTACTTGGAACAGAAAAGAATCCTGTATTTGCTTCCCAGAGATTTCATACAATGTACCACAAACTGGGCAGTTTAACATAATAAAAATTTATTCTCTCACAGTTCTAGAAGGTCAAAATTAAGGTATGGGCAGGGCCATGCTCACTCTTAAAAATCTAGGAGTGTTTTTCCTTCCTTCCTTCCTTTCTTCCTTCCTTCTTTCCTTCCTTGCTTACCTGACAGCTACTGCTGGTGGCTGTTGATTGGCTGTTGATCCCTGGCACCATCACCTTGCCCTGTATCTCTCTGATTCCCTCATCACGTGGGGTTCTCCCCTTCTAAGGATATCTTAATGGATTAGGAGCTCACCCTGGTCCAGTATGAGCTCCTCTTAACTAGTTACATCTGGGATAGCCCCATTTATAAATAGATTGACATTCTAAGGTGCTAGAAAGTTAGGAGGTCAACAAATCATTTAGGGGTCATAATTCAATCCATTAAAAATAAACCATGGTCATTATTATTAAAATAATAATGGGAAACTACTGTATTTTTTTAAATGCAAAATAAGATACTTCCAATAGAAGGATTTCCTTTAAACTGTTTTGTTGCTTATAAAAAAGAATGACACGATTAACAACACTTTTAGTAGTTAGAAAGCTTTTTTATAAAAAAAAAATACAGCATTTATGTGCCTTCATTTGCTTTCTTGTAAGGTGAATTCCTGCCTGAGGACCAGAAATCTAATAGAGGAATGGAGATATTGCGGAACTATAATTAAATATAATTAAAAGCTGAATCTCCTGCCCACCCAGAAAATCCTCCCCACAAATGTAGAAGAGGAAACAAAACAATTTTACTAATGAATAAGCATTAAATCAGAAATAATGTGCATCACAGGCAATCTGCCAAAGCAATTGCAAAGACACATCAAAATTTCACACTGTGAGCAGACGCAACCAATTCCATATATGTTCTCAAGATAAACAATAATTAGTCCTCGAGTAAGAGAATTTGACAGTACCATTTGTCATGTGTAATACATTCTAAATACACTTGGTAATTGGGGTGGCCATCTGTTTTTGCTAATTGGGTTTACCCAAAGCAGAAGTCAACTGCTCACGTCTTTCTGACAAAAGGTAATATAGGAGCAAGTCACCCACCCAAGTTAAGTTCCTATCCAGGAAAGTGAGATGCTATCTTCCTTGGTGAAAACATATCAAAAAGATGTCCCCAGGGTCCTTCAGAAAGACATTCCTGGGCTGTGAAGCTATGAAGAAGTTTATTCAATTTTTTAAAAAGGTAAAAACATTTTAGAGAGGTCAGATTTATATTTTCTAAAGTAAATGCTATGAGAAAGAAGGAGGTTAAAAAATCTCTTCCCTGATTTTCAGCAGGGAGAATGATGTCTTTGTTTCTGATTTGCCTGTGCTCTTCCAGAGGCAGTGTCCAAGCGACATCCTCCTAAGAAGGCTCTGCTTTCCAAGAGCCCACTGGAGTGCCATGAAGGGGAAAGTCCACACTTCCTTGAATGTGCACTAATATGCCATCATTTTGATTCCCTTCCGAATTTGCCTTTGCATACTTTTTTTCCCATTTTTTATTGTATTCATATGTGCATACAATGTTTGGGTCATTTCTTCCCCCTTCTCTCTGCCCCCTCCCTTACTCCCCCACCCCTGCTTCCCCCACCCCCTCGCTACCAGGCAGAAACTATTCTGCCCTTATCTCTAATTTTGTTGTAGAGAGAGTATAAGCAATAACAGGAAGGACCAAGGGTTTTTGCAAATTGAGATAAGGATAGCCTATACAGGGAGTTGACTCACATTGATTTCTTGTGCATTTGTGTTATCTTCTAGGTTAATTCTTCTTGATCTAACCTTTTCTCTAGTTCCTGGTCCCCTTCTCCTATTGGCCTCTGTTGCTTTAAAGTATCTGCTTTAGTTTCTCTGTGTTGAGGGCAACAAATGCTACCTAGTTTTTTGGGTGTTTTACCTGTCCTCATACCTTCCTTGTGTGTTCTCGCTTTATCATGTGATCAAAGTCCAATTCCCTGTTGTGTTTGCCCTTGATCTAATGTCTGCATTAGGGCCAGGCTAACCTCACTCAGAATGATGTTCTCCAATTCCATCCATTTACCTGCAAGTGATAACATTTTGTTCTTCTTCATGGCTGCATAAAATTCCATTGTGTATAAATACCACATTTTCTTAATCCATTCGTCAGTGGTGGGGCATCTTGGCTGTTTCCGTAACTTGGCTATTGTGAATAGTGCTGCAATAAACATGGGTGTGCACGTGCCTCTGGAGTAACCTTTGTTACAGTCTTTTGGGTACATCCCCAAGAGTGGTATTGCTGGATCATATGGTAGATCAATGTTTAGATTTTTAAGAAGTCTCCTTTTGCATACTTTTTTAAAAAAGTCTTTATCTTGTAGAAATGCAGCCTTTTCCCCATCAAGAATAATAAGTAAAATATCTGTGGATCAATCCAATGCCAAATCTGTGAGACTAACATGGTTTCCATATTAGTCATATAATCATCAGTGAGGCTGACGTGTTGGAAAAGAACCTCAAGTGCAATGCCCTCCCAGTGAAGATTCCTTGGACTGGGTAAAGTACTGGATTAGCAGCTAACTGGAAATCTTCCAGCAAGGACCATGTTTTCTCCAAGCTTCAGTGTGGAAATCATCTTCAATTATGAATTAATTTAAGAACCAGTTTGTTAGCCTGAGTCTGTAATCCCAGTTACCTGGGAGAAGGCAAAAGGATCTTAAATTAGAGACCATCCAGGGCAAAGTTAGTGAGGCCCTATCTCAAAAACAAAATATAAACAAAGATGCTGAAGATATGCTCAAGTGACAGAGGGCTTGCATAGCATGAGTGAAACTTGAATCCAGTACCCCAAGCACACAAAAAAATTAGTGTAAGCACTCATTGTGTTTAGAGGAGAAAAGGTGCCCAATAAGTATCAAATTATTGTTAAAGTATCATAGACATGCCAAAATACCATTCTTGGGCTACTCATGAATTCTTTCTGTAATTATATTTCAGGTACTATTTTTCAAAGTTTGAATACTGCTTTCAATTAAAACATTTTGACCTGGTTTCTTTACTTATTTTAACTACCAGGCAAAATACAGTCATTAGTACTTGCACACATTCACACATATAACCTTTCAGAGATAGCCAAAGAACTCAAGACTCCCCTAGGATAATTACCAGGCCCATGTCAGAGGGGTGAGAATTAAGCCTTCAAATGTGAGGATCCTGTCCTTATAGAAGGCTCTGAATTATTCACTGAGCCCACCACACTTACTTCCCTTAATGTGCATAGTGAATTTTGAAGAATATCTTCAATTTAGCTATTAAAGAGAAAGCTACATTATTTTGAATGACATTCATTTACATATAACAAATACCACAAAATTGATTATACTGACTTATTTTTACTATTACAGGTACAGGAATGAGAATTTTCTTTAAATGGTTCAAAGCCATTACACCTTCTTCTTTGGATGGGTTTGGTTTAACAAAATTGGTGAGAATAGGAAGATGGGAAGGTTAAGAGTTCATACTGCTTTTCTATTCTTTTTAGATCAGGATTTTCACTAAATTAGAATTCCACAGGAATCCCTCACAGGTATTATAATATAAACTGAATGTTACTACATGGTTATAACTTAGGAATATGTCATTTTCTGAGATTTATTTTGGCTTAATTCAATATATTTTCATACTCTTAACTGAGAAATGAGGATCTATGCAATTAAAATTGTCTGCTATTGAGGTCTGTTTTTTCATTAAGAATTTTCTACATGGAATCAGAGCTGGATGAAGGACATAGAATCTGAGATGATTTCCAGTTCACAGATTTTAATAAATCCAGCTACATCCTGTTTCTTTAATCAGATTAGAATGCTCAATTATGCAAGTAGTGAGAACTATATCAACATGTGCTTCCTAAATTAAATTCAGATTTATAATTAACAAAATATCTAATCTGTGACAGCAAACTTATGAATTCATCAGCTGAAGCAGTTCTCTGATGTTACTAAAACCTCTGATTCCAATATGTATTGTTTCTCCTGAAAACACTGTTGGAAAAAATATAAAAAATAGAAGACAAAGATGAAGAATTTATTAAAATAAATGGAATACAATGGTTCACTAATACATAAGCATCAACAATTCCAAAGCTGTTTGTAAACAAACAAGGAAACATGGGTAATCACCTGACCATGGTCTATAACCATGATTAGAAAATTCCAGTAAGGACACAGGAGCAAAAAATAGCACTCTTAAAATGTTTTCAAAATCAGTTTTCTGCCCACATCCTTTGATTTATGGGTCTTATTTCACATCATTACAAACATAATCAATGTTTGTTAAACTATTCAATACTTCTTTTAAAGCACAATTAACATTAAGTGCTTATTAGAGAGACTCCAATACCACTTGACTTAAACCTTTAGTTGGCCTTCACCTCCAACATAAAGACATTTAAATGTCAAAAGTGATTCCTATCGCATTTTTATATTTCTTAATATTTTCTTAAAACCCTTCTCTCTTGCAGCATGAGCCTATTCTTTCATTTTGTCTCCTAACTGAAGACACTATCACAGTCTTTACTTTAAATTCCCTTAATTTCTATTGTTTTTGCTTAGCAATTTTTTTGAGTATTTAATACATATGTTAGTTAGTAGAGTAGCTGTGTATTTGATAAGTAGTAGTTTTTTAAAGGGTATAAAATTCTTAAACTTACATTTGGTAAAGCTTGAGATTCAAGCTTTTACCTCATATGAACCAATTTCATATACAAGATCACCTTATCTATTCAAGGGAATTGAAACAAATTCACATTTTCCATTAATTTTCCCATTGTGTTTAACTTTGTGAAATATTTTTCTTCATGTCCTTTGTTATCATTTTAGTATGTTTCATAAAATTTAATGTAATGCTGTTAGAACCAACTATATTGGGGCTATTACCAGCACAGGTGAAATGTAGAATGCTAAATAATTGACAGATAGAAATAAAAGTCCCAACCCCAGTGGAGGACGTTATTTGCCCCATTGGTGTTATACAGAAAGCAAGTGCAAAACAGAGCCGGCTGCTTCCAGGCTTAATTGCTGCTCTTCAAGCCATTTATCATGGAACAGATGTCAGCAACATGTTCATGATTTAAATAAAAAAATACCACAGTCACCAGCTATCAGGAAAATGAAGCTCTCATGAAAAGCAACAAAAATACTCATTCGTGTAATTGCTAGAACCTCAGGAAAACATGGGGCTTCAGAGATAAGGAGGAAGGAAGGAAAATAGGGAGGGAAGGAGAGACAGAAAGAAAGAAACTAGGATAGGTGGAAGAAGGAAGGAGATGCTGGATTTTTGTTTGTAAATAAGATGGCTTTGTTGAAGCAATAAAATGTGAAACATTTGTATATTGTGTATTGTACCGTAAGTACACTTTTCTAATTATATACTGCTAAAATATTAAATTTTAGAAAAGGAAATAAAACAAAGGAGAAACATTTTAAAACCTTATTTTAAATTAATTCCTAAATATCCACCACAAAATAATGCAAAAATCTTAGAATTTTTGTTTTATATTACTGAATTTTCACTGCCATTTTATCTTTAAAAGCATGAATAAGTTCAAAATGTTAAATTAATCTGTATCTAACTTTATGGTCAATTTGTTAGGTATAAAACATTTTTCCATGTCTTGAAGAGAAATTCTATAGCCATTAAAACTATGTTGCCTTGGCAGACAAAGTTCTTTAAAGGATGAATAAGTGATTGACTATAATAAGCATCTTCCATCCTTGCAGGACATAAGAGAATTTAAGAGTACTCTTAATATTTTAACACATTTAATTAATTTTTGGAGACTACAAGTTTGCATTTCAATTTGTTACCTATCTTTCCATAAATTAACAGATGTGAATCTTAAGGCAGTCAAATAGGACAGCAATACATAAAGCAGAAATGAGAAGTCCCCATCACATGCCCTCACTTCTTACAAAACAAATCATGACAGTTTATATTTTATTCTTCCATGTCAGAATGTTTCCATAAATACAGCAGTTATATGATAAATTACGTTGGTGTCTGTTTTGTATACCCACAGACAATATCTTTGCAAAATGGAGATAGTATAGCCCGACTCTTACATTTTTTATCTTCATATATTATCTATAATCTGATTCACTTCATTCTAAAAGTTAATGAGTCACAATTTTTAATGGGGCTGCCACTGAGCATTAAAAATATAAGCCTAAGTTTCATGCGCTTTTCCTCTCTGGAGGGTAAGTGAACTCAGCGTGCTCTCTGAACACTGACTAACCTTCACCTCCCTCCAGTTCTACCATTGGCCATCCAGACAGAAGCACATTCCCAAAAGTTAGTACAGAAAAGAAGTGATACAGAAGACTGTGGGTCATCATTTCACTTAAGCTTTTACCATAGTTCTGCATTGGATTTCTCATTACTTAGGTACTAATAAAGTGATACGGTCATTCTCCCTTGTCATGTGTAGGTAGACTTCAGTGCAGCACGGCTGGGTTGCAGAGAGTGGAAACGACTGATAGGGCAGGGTTAGACACAACAACAGCGTGGAATACCAGCAGTACAGAACCTCCTCGTGTTTCAGCATCACTAGGAGAAGCCCAAAAGAATGAAAACCAAGAGCTCTCCACACATACTCTAAGAAACCCCTTTGTAATAACACATATTTTACATTTAGATACCTCAGTTCCTTCCCTCAGGTGCAGCAAAACCTGTCTTACTATTTTTTTTCCTCTGCAAGATGATTCTGTGATTTCTTTCAACCATTTTTTGCATCCTACTTATTATCCTTTCAAAATTTAATAGCAGAAAATCTTAAGTGTCATCTTGCTTGTTTGGGAAACAGCTCACTATAATCCAAATGCTCTGGTAAACTTTTCTGACAGTTTTAAAAGTTTGCGCCTCAAAAACAAATGAGGGTTTTAGTAATATTCCATAGCAAAAAATAAAACAATATGCATGTGAGTAGGCATCTGCCTGCTTGTCAAATAATGAGAAAGGAGATTTAAAAACTCACAATTACTCATTGGAATTTTTACTTAGAAAATTAGAATTTTCATTAGAAAAGAAAATGCATAGGGTTTCTCTATACATACTCTCGGGTAGAGCAAAAGATGAAGAGAAATGTAAAAGAGCCTGGAGAAAGAAGCACTGAGTGGGAACTCTCAGGCAGGAGTTGATGCTGTGTCTTTGAGATACAATTTCTTCTTCTTTGGGGATATCTCTCTTTTGCTCTTAACGACTTCAGTAGTTTGAATAGGGCATGCCCACATTATTGAGGACAATCTCCTCCTTACAGTCAACAGACTGAGGTTATTAATCATCTATACCTGTTACTGTGTGGTTTACAGAAATAGATTCATCCTTAATCACACTGTGAGGTGTAATAGCCTAGCCCCATAAAACTATCATACTGTTATTCACACAGTTTTCTCTAGCTGCAGCGAGATGTGTGTGGTCCACAAGCATCTTTGTGTGTATTTGTTTATGTTTTAGCAGAAGGGATTTTAAGAATATTTATTTTTAAACTACCTTTAAAATCTTAAAAACTCATACCAATTTTGAGCTCCTATCCAATATGATTGCAAAATCCCCAAAACAACATAGCCAAAATAAATTTTATTACTCAAAGAGGTGAACCTGGGTAAGCATTCAATACATACTTATAGTTATTTGATATGTGTAATTATTATAAGTGCTAATGCTGATTCATATTAGCAACAAGAAAAGAAAACAACAAATTTATCACATTTGACTTCAAGAAAGAAAGTGACAGACCTCTAGAAGTACGAAATTCAGTAATTTAGTGGTGATGGGACAGGGGAGGGGGGCACTATGTGTGCTTACCTCCCTCTCTTCCTCCAGAGGATATTCATTTCTGTTTCTTTGAGTTCTAAAGACTAGTCATTTTAAAACAGCATTTTTGAATTGAAGATTGCAATTTGGCCAGTAACTTACTGACTCACTCACCCATCATTCATTGATTCACTTATCTACTACTTGTATATAAAAAGATCACTTAGTTACCCATGGCACTGGACCCAGAGGACTGACAGAATTACATGGTAAGTTTTATTTTTCCACCTATGAGTGCATGTAATTTATCACTGAAATTGAGCAACATGCGTCAATAAAGAAGTCTATTGAGGTGAAAAAGACAAGAGTTAGGAGTGCAGCAGATAGGAGAGAATGCTCTCATCTGCAGACTTCAATTTGCAATCTGTCTTCAGGTAGCAGGAGGGCTTCCTGGGAGAGGCAATGCATTTTTATGTGTGACTGCAGCTGTCAGACTTGCATTCTCTCTGGAACCTCATAGTATGACACTCTAGTTATAACCAAGAGAGACAGAGAGAGAGAGACAGACAGACTGAAGAATGCCAGATGTGACTATCATCCCTAGGAAGATATCACACCACTGTGAGCTGTTCCTGGCTCTATACTTACAGATTCTGGTCACTGAATGGCATGGCCATTTCCTGAGATTAGGGATCTGGAAAGTCTAACGGAAATCCAATTTTTTTAATCACTTTGAGCAAAATTCCATGAGACAATCACAGACTCATCCCTACAATTTCAGTTCTGTATTGTTTTGTCTGAGGCATCATGTCAATAAATGACCCAACAATTTATTTCTCTCTGACTGCTATGTTATTATTGTATATATCTAAGGAAGATATTATAAATTTATATGTGATAGTATAAAGAATAATTCAGGTTTAGACAAGTGTGCCAATTAGAAACATCTTATGAGGACATCATCTTAAATCTTTAGTTAGCTCCAGATGGAGCATACACTCAGCTTTCCATATCCCATCACCAGTGTGCTCATGGAGGAAAACGTGAGATGCATGAAAAGATAATGCCGCATGTTTCAACCTCCTCTCAGTGTTTTCTCCAGTCTCTTTTCTATTTCTCTTCATCAACTTTGCTCTACAGGAGTATATATAGAGAAAACCATGTCTATTCTTTTCTTTTGAAATATATATATGCATACATATATATGTGGGTATGTATATACATGTGTGCATAAATAATATACTCTACTTATAAGTAGTATTAAAACTCTGGAACTATAATAGTCATAAAACAAAGATTTTTCTTACTTATGAAAAATTTACCTAAAGTACCATTTCCTCTGTGCCTGATGCCGTTATGAAAATGGCTGTGTCAATTTTGGAGCTATCAGCTCAGTTCCAGTGATTGAGATAAAAAGAGTCAAAGTAAATCAGCCTTTCAAAAATAATAATATAGACCTAATTTCACTCCATTTCTCTTGCTAAGATTTTTCTACTGAGCTTAATATATCAAGAGCAGGAAATTGTTTTCACATTTAGACTATTCACAAAACTAATTAAATCTAAATTCAGATGCATTTTAGAAAACTACTGCAAATTTATTAAAAGTGTCAAAATCCAATACCATTTCTCGTGACTTCCTACAGTACAGCTGTTGTAAGACATAACTAGAAAAGGAGCAGAAGCTAAGCAAGTAGTGAACTAGTGATTTGAAGCTAGTGATAGAGTCTTGACCTCTCTAGGCAAGATTTGAAGCAAATCCATTTCTTTGTAACTGGTCTTAAGAATATTTCACTTTGGCTATTAAATTTAAACTTTCCATCTCTGAATTTATTCTGTAATATAATAAGAGCAGTGCTGCAAAGATCAGAAAAAATTCTGATCATCACAAAGACATAAAAGGGCTGATAGAGCAATGTATTTTGTATATAATATCAGATTTCACTTTTATACCTTTTCTATGAAAAAGAATGAATCTAAAATCTATTCAAACAAAATATTCAAACATCATTTCAGCCTAAGGGCTCTGGAAGGTCCTAAGTAATAATGGCTTCTATCTGTTCATTTTCCCCTTCTGAATGCAACCTAGATGAAGTAGGGGCTTGAGATAGTACAGAAAAAGTAATAATAAAACTATAGTAGACACATAAACCCTGTCTCCAGCATCAAGAAAAATAATGTACAGGATGATTTAATTTGTTCAAAGTGGGTCATGCATACTGTGAAGGCATATGTGCTAATACTATCCTTAGTGGTTTGCTTGACGTTGTAACTACATTATAGATTTTTAGGTTCCTGAATGTTAAAAGAGGTGCCCGGGTGGGAGTGTCTATTCTCTGTGAGTGGGAACGGTACAGGATACTGATGACCAGGGAGACCTTCAAGTCATCTTCTATTCATGGCCACTCAGAGAATATACAGAGAGCTGAGGGTGCAGAGGTCAGACTGGTAAGAGGACACGTGTTGTCTCACTAAGCCAATTTTCTAAGCCCCTGGGCCATCCCCTGGGAAACTAGACTGGGCAAAAAGGATAATGTATGTGCCCAAGATGGAGGCTGTCCAGAAAGGGTAAGCTGTTCCCTTCCCACCATTCCCTGAAGACTGGATTCTGCAGATTGAATACCTATAGCTTAGGAATTTGCTGACACTCTGATGATGGTGGCCAGCCAGTCCCAAGCATAGGAAACAATACAGATGGTTCCAGTACTCAAGGATGAAATAATCTGAAGAAAACAAAGTAGAGCAGTCTTGACTAATAAAGCAGCGTAGAAAACAAATATCACAAACATCCTTATGTCTCTGATATAGATAAGCAAATTAATAAGTAAATAAATAAGCATATAATAAATGGCAGAAACAAGAAGACAAATCTTTTTTGTCTTTTTTATACAGAAAAATTTCAAATAACTTGTGCAGATACTCTACTCTCAAACTATGCAGAATGTTACATAACCGCCTCCTGGTCAGTGCAGGCTGCATATTATTTCCTTCATTAGAAATACCTATGGAAGCAGCAAAGAGGAAACTTTACAGAAGGGAAACTAGACTAACACCATGGCAGCCAAAAGGCATGGGTAAAATCAATAGTGGTAAGTCATGTTGATAGAAGTACCCTTGATATGGTAGGATAAGAATGGCACTTCATTTCTGTGGTCATCCCCCAACACTTCCATAAACCATGAGCAAACAGCAGAACAATCCCAAGTGAGGGGCATCCTACATAATACCTGACCAGTACTTTTTCAAAACTGTCAAAGTCTTCAAAAGAAGAGAAGACTAAAAACATCACAGTCTGTCATCATAGACAGGATGAATAAATGTAACACAGGATCCTGCATGGGATCTTGGAGCAGAAAAAGGATAGTAGTAAAAGAACTGAGGTAATCTGAGTAAAGAATGCACTCAACATTATATCAATATTATCCCATCAATTGTAACAAATGTACAAATTGTAACAAATGCAAGAGAAGATGTGTAGGATAAGGTAAACCAGGAGGAAGATATATAGAAACAATCTATACTATTGGCAGTTTTTCTGTAAATCTAAAGAGAACTAAAAACAAAAAAAAGTTTATATTTCTAAAGTGCATTCCCTAAGAATGCAGCCCAGCACTAAGAATAATTCAGGATAAAGGCAGGAAAGCAATACCAGCTTCATAGCTTAGAGCCTCCCAGGAGAACCTTTTCAAGGACAGTGGCAGATTCTAACGAGAGATACCCTCCCTGCCCCATTCCATATCCATTCTGAAGGTGACCAAAGAGACAGAGGATGACCATCCAAAGAATACACAAAGAGACATACAAACTTCCTCCAGCAGGAGCTGCCAATCTTCCCCATCAACTCACTAGGTCACTGTAAATCCTCTGTGGCCATTAGAAGGGAGACTAATTCCCATCCCACTAGAATGAGTTTCAAGGAAAAAACCAAACCATCTGATAGGTCAATGACCTATCACAAAGATCTGGCCTTGAAATCTGCCCTGCCCTAAAAGGCTCAGTTACCTCACCCCCACCCCAGGAAACTGAGGCTGGTTATCTACCTTGATTCTGCCTGAAATACCTTTTCTAACTTCATTCATTCAAAGACTTTGTGAATGACAGTGTTGCATTTTAAATCACTGTAGATCATCAGGGTCACATTCCTATATTGTATTATCTTAAAAATAGATAGATAGATAGATAGATAGATAGATAGATAGATAGATAGATATAGATAGATAGATAAAAAGTTGAGTGACAAGTAAGAGAGAAAGAAAGCTCGAAGTGGCACCTTTTTTTTTTTACTTTGTAAGACCAAATTCCAATCAATATAACAACAGAGAGATGTTATCTTCTTTGAATGAAATCAAGTCATATAACTTACGTTTAGCAAGATGCTCTTGACCTTGGAAACATTTATATAAAAAGCAACCTCAAGCATCAATCCCTACTCAAATTCAGAGTGAAGCTAATGTGTAAAATCTCCTTTGCACTTTTGAGTTCGCTAAACGAATGATGCTTAAAAGGCTATTAATTTGGCATTCTATTCCAAGATGGAATCATTTGGGGTAAATAAATAAACTATGTAAGCAGAATAGAAGTCAGAAATGCTTCTCACTGGTGCCTGTTTCACTGATGGGAATAGAATTTTCATAGTAAATTGAGCGATGTAGACTATTTAGCTGGAATGATCAGTTCGTCTTGAGAATATTAGTCCTTGTGCTGAGGGGAGGCAGTGGATCAGAGATGTATGACCCTTATATAGCAAATCCATGGCACATGATTGTTGCCTGGCATAAACATCCAATCCACTCCATCCTTCCCAACACTTTTGGGGGCTGACATTGCTGTGTGTGCCACTGAGTCTCACCTTGTTTATGAAAATGTTATGTAACAGAGTAGGCTGGCAATAAAATAGCTGGCATTAAATTGTGGTTGAATTTCCAGATTCATCACACAATTTTTCTCACTCTTCTTTCAACATTCCTATCTTTCAGCCTCATTAGGATTGATGTAGATTCTCTATGTCAGACATTCCAGGCTTTTCCAGTTGTGTCCTCCCATCCTCCCACCATCCTCATTGTCACCATTACCATGAATTTGCCCAACTTGAAAACTGAGAAAGGGACTGGCACAATCATAGCTTGGATTTTCTTAACAGATGCAGGGTCTAGACCCAACAGCAGCTGTGTAGATTTGGGCAAGATATAATCAAACTCAGATGCCAAGTCTGCAGATTGACAGTTACTAAAGTGAGCTAAAGTCAGCTAGTTTTAATTTTTTTTAATCCTCAGATAGACAGTGTCCAGATACACAGTTTCTAAAAGCCAAATATCTGTGATTGTCCAAATATTCCTTGATAATCTTTCTGCCACTTCACAGAAAAGTTTGCACACACTGTTCATGCCCACTGTACTCTAATAATTAGCAAAATTCGCACCATCTTAAAGGAGAAGAAGGTTATGCTTGGGCTGTGGCCAGTAGCTGGCATGGCTGTTGTGAGTAGGTGGCACTTTTCAGTGACGGCAACACTTTTATGGACTCATAAGTCTTTTAAGAACACTGAGTGAGCTGCTGAGCTGTTCTCTGACCTCTAAAATCTTATCACTTAGGCCATCACCTGCTTATTCCATGTGTTAAAGTCAGTTGTTCCTAAAAAAAAACAAAATACAATTCTATAAAAAACAAATCACATTTTGGAAAACAGAAAAAGCTGATTTTAGTACAAACAACACAATAAAATAATAAAAGCAATCATACACTCCTTATGCAATAAATTTACTTTTTATATTTTTCCTTAAGCAGACATGTGAATCTGTTTCATGTCCTTTGATAAGGTAAACTAAAATGATTACCTTCTTTTTTCAGTAATTATTAAGCCAAAGACTTTTTTTCTTCATTATCTCAAAATCTTCGCAATCATCATGTTAGCTGTATCTAATAGTTTATTAGGATTTGACTATTTCCTACCAATGGATAAAAACTATAGTTACAAATGTCAGAGCAGACACACTTGAAAATCACACACAACTCAGGACCATCCTCAGGCTGGTTTAATTGGCGTATGAAAATATGTTAGCACACTCTTTATCTCCAAAGGTCAAGTGGTAACATCTTGTGTGTTTCTCAGAACCAGTGGTTTTCCTTAGTTATTTCCATCCTTTCTCATGCAGTGACTCCAAATTGTTGTGCTAAGTCATAGTAGCTGAAGCAATTTCTATTCAGGTACCATGCCTGCCTCATTAGGAAGCTGTGACTTACTTACAGCTCTGTTCCATAGCACTTCTCGCACATTAATATCCAGCTGATATTACAGAGGATGTAGGCATTAAGTATAGTAAAAGCACTTCAGCTATTATAGTCTAATGGAAGATGTTACACTGCTACTTTAATAGTTACATTACACAGTATAGAAGTGAAATCTTGATGGGGCAACACTGTTAATCACTAGTAACAATTATTCTGAGATTGTGCTATTATCCCTTGGAATTGAGCACCTGTAATTGTGGGGCTTCTTGCTGCCTTGAAAAGATTTTGTCTCTGACACTCTATTTGTTGACTCATGTGGACTGGGTTGGACAAGAAACAGCTCCAGCTGTACGTGAAGATGTGACTTTATTTGGAAAAAATGAGATTGGCTTGAGGTACTTTGCTTGGTTTTTGTCTTATATGATAAATGGTTTGGTTTTGATGAGTGATTACATCTTAGAAATCTATAGTTTTATTGAATTCATGAATGAAACTTTGATTTTTATCATTCTTTACATAACAACTTGGACTTTAAAGTGGTTTTGCAGATACTGGCAAGGACTGGAAAGTTTCTTTCAGAGAGAGTGGCAGAATGAAGGAAATTCCATTTTGCTTGTTAGATACAAAGTACTGACACCTAAAGGGGCAATAGGAGACAGAAATGAAACAGCAGCAACCCAGAAACTGCTGGGCATCACCTTGAGGCAACATGCTCCTGATAGCTTAGAGTGAGCAGTGCCAACAAAGGTCTGGGGATGACCGAGGGGACGCTCTCAACAGTCCACAGCTTTAGAAGTTCTGCACTGCAGAATAAATTTCCAATCAAGCATTCATGGCCAGAACATGCTGGCTGGTGGCAGAGGTCTCCAGGCATTCTTCCACAGTTTGTATATATGTTCTCTGAACTAAACAGGTGCTGATGCTCTTTGGTCCTGTCTTCTGTGGAAAGGATTCTTTACTTGTAAAGATTCTTTCTTTCTTTCTTTCTTTCTCTTTCTTTCTTTCTTCTTTCTGTCTTTCTTTCTTCTCCTTCTTTCCTTCCTTCCTTTCCTCTCTCTCTCTCTCTCTCTTTCTCTCTCTCTCTCTCTCTCTCAGTACTGGCCATTATACTTGCTGACAAGTTATTTACCACTTGAGCTTTTTTTTTTCAGTTTGTTTTTCAAGTAGGTTTTCACACTTTCACCCCTGGTGGCCTTGGACCACAATTCTCCTACCTCTACCTTGCAAGTTAACTGAGATTACAGTAGTATGTCACCATACCCACTCCACATACAAAGATTTTCTAACATTGCTTATATTTGAAATCCTTAGCCCTGTTCTGTCACAGTCCCATTTATACCTACCTGGTACCTGCCACCACCTTTTGGTCTTATCTGTGTCAACCAAACCCTTTATTCCCATTTATAGTCTTGTAGCATCTTGATATTGTAAAACTAAGATCTTAACACACACATTCTTTACCCTGAATGTTTGTTCCTAAAGATGGAAGGAATAAATCAATACAGGGCATCCTTCTCTTTGTCTGGGTTTCATCCTGAACATAATTCTCCAATTGCTGGTTCTTGACCTTTTTCTGTTATTACATTTGTGTTTTCTGTGTAGACTTTTCTTAACATGTCTTCTCTTTAAGGGTTTTTATTTTTTATCAGTGATTAGAAAGTCCTTTTCCATTTTAAGATTTTTTTTAACTGTCTCAGGTGTTTTATTTTAGTATAAATGGTTACATAGGAATCCAATTTTTATTTCCAGATAGCCAAGAAGTTATCTGGATCACATTTATATAATAATTCATATTTCTCCACTGATTTTAAAAAAGCTATATTTTTGGCTACAATACTTGTTTATTTATTTCTAGATTCTGAATTGTGTGCTATTGACTGTTCAACCTTTAATGCATTTGGTATGAATTACTTTAATTCATGTTGCTTTCTATCTTGTTTTTAATATGTGGCAGAATTAGTTCAAGTCATGACTTTCCTACTTATTCTTACACAATTATTTCCCCAAATAGTTTGAAGTCAATATATGTATATGCAAAAGCAATACTGCTCATACATTTACTGGTATCCATTGAGTGCTGTGCATAGGGTAACTTATGAAAATTGATTTCTTAATATTTTTCCTGATAATATCTTTAATTTTCAATGTAGGACTAAGAAAGGCATTTCTAATTATCCTCCACTATGCCCTTTGGTAACATTTTGAAGTTTTATTCTTCTATATTGTGTGCATGCTTTGTAAAGTTTACATTGAGTTATTTTTATCTAACCAGTATTATTTTTGTAAGTAGGATATTTTACACCATTACATTTGCTCATTGTTGCTTACATTTAGTCAAGGTATTGATTTTTATGTCCATTTTGTACTCAGAAATTTACTGGATTCTGCAATTCGTTTTTGAAAATATTTTTCATGATTCTCTTACATAGAGTCATCTCCTTCCATCCTGCCTCCCTCAGCTACTCACCTGAAACCCATTTTTTTTTGTTCTTTTCCAATATAGATAAAATATATGTATTTCTTTTTTGGCAACTATTATTTTTATAACATTGGTTTGTGGAACTACTTCTTATTTTCTGCTGCATAAATTGGAAAATTAGAATTTGGGACAAACTCATCAGCAAACAATTGCCTACCTCAAAGAAGTGTTGGGATAATTAAACAGATGATTCTTTTAAATTAGTTTCCACTGATACAGACAGTGATTCCATATAAGTACTAGGACTTAGATAATGCTTTATCTCATTAATATTCAAAAATGGAAAGAAATTACAAGCTAAGAATGGTAAGAGGGACTGTGTGCTTCAGGAACTGACATTGCGTCTATGAAATAGAAATTAACGTGTTCTACAAATGATGAAGATTTGGAAGGCACGTATAAGGACACGGTTTAGAGGAAATGTCAAATGACAGGTATTAATGAAGACTGTTTTTGTAAAAAATGAGGACATAGCTGAAAGCAATCTTGTGAGAATGAGCATTTACCAACAAAACTAAAATTTCATCATCTTGACATAGAAATATTTTCATGGTTTGCAGGGTCAAATAAAGTTAGCAGAAGTCACTTGACACATTTCAGGTATAAAGGGAATCACAGAGAATTTAAGTTTTATGTAACTACTGGATACTAGGTAATCTGTCACGCCTATGAGGAGGCCTGCCCCTCACCATCTTAGCCTGAGGCTCTAAAGGGGAGGGTTATCAAAATCCCGCTGGGAAGCTGCCTTTTACTTAGGATTCCCTGGGGAACTCCCACCTAATGCCTCCCTCACTGGTAGCAATGTGGGTAGATTCCCAAGACCTCCAGGAAACTAGAGTTAACTCTGTTGTCGGCCCAGGAATCTAGCTACAAGCAAGTTTCTCTGGCAAATTCCAACCTGGAGCTGTATAAGCAAAAGGACTCTGGACATCACATTCCCTGGCCTTTGTGGCCCCATGGAAGTTCATAGGAAGAGCAGTGAAGAGGGTAAGTTGAACAAAATCAGGGTTGTAAACTCACCTTACATCATGATGCAAGTTAATGGTCCTGGTTGACGTATGGCTTTATTGAGCAGAGACGCCGGGATCTGTGGTTCCTCCATGTTGTATCTCCACCGTCCCCTTAGGACTTGGATCTTTTGCATTGTGCAGCAGATGGAGGGGGACAGTAGCGGTGGTGAGTAAGGTGGTGAGTAAGAGTAAGGCTTCTTCGTGGTCTTGGATCAGAAGTGACCCAATCACCTCCACTCAAGTCCAACAGGCATGAACAGGCCCAAGAACTTGTTCCACTCAGAGGGGTTTGGGGTATCACCCTGAATAGGAAACTGCTCTCCAGTGATGCACGATGAAAAAGGGGGCAGTGGTCGTGTTTATAGACCTCAAGAAAAAATTAATTAAAAAACAGAAGTTCCAATGTACTTTACTATTTAATTAAAAATAATCCTGGATTAGTGTGTACCATGAACTAGTCAGTCTTTAATATAATTAATTATAAGCTTGAGACGCTTGCTATTTCTTAATTTTTTTTTCTTAGCAGTATTGGGGCTTGAACTCAGGGCTTACACCTGAGCCACTCCACCAGCACTTTTTGTTTTTGTGAAGGGTTTTTTTCAAGATATGGTCTTGTGAACTATTTGCCTGGGCGGGCTTCAAACTGTGAACCTTCTGATCCCTGCCCCTTGAGTAGCTAGGATTACAGGTGTGAGCCACCAACATCTAGAGCTATTTCTGAATTTTTAAAATAATACATTCTATAACTTGAATATGAATTTGCCCACGACACAACAGCTTTAAAAAAAATCTCCAAATTTTATTGAACTAATGAATCTTCTTTTTTTTCTTCTGCTATCATTCACACTACCCGTTAGCCTACAAAGAATGGCCTTATTTTTTCTGGAACTTTGGGAAAGTTTGACCTCATAAAATTTGATGTCAAAGGCTTTGAAGAGTCCCTGATGAAACACATTTTTATATGAAGGTAGAATAGGCACTTTTCAATTTTATTACATTGCACATAGTAATATGTATTTAAATTTCTACAAAGATGTGTACCTTATGTCCCATTGTTGGCTATTAAAGTAAATAAACTTCCCCTTGTACTATTTATAATAGTGTGCTTACTCAATGCTAGGAGTATTTAGTTATCAGGAAAAAAATAGACAAGTCCTCCAAGCCAACTTCTATTTAGGTCAGCGAGCCCAGAAATTGTGACTTAAGCTAGAAAGTGATACAATGTTATCACCAAAAGCAGTTTACCAAATAGCAAATGAATAAATGGTTGATTTCCTCTTTCAGCATAGAGTTTATAAAACTGGATAGTTTTATCTTGTGCACTGAAAGCCTGGTACATTTATTTAAATGAATGAATGAAAGCATGGTGGTTGTTTACACTAGAAATGCCGACCTATGCACCTGATCAAAGGGATCTTAAGTAGACATCCACCATAATAATTCAGAACTTTCTTGCCCTTTACAGTATCTGAAATCCTACTCATATTCACACCGCTGTCATTATCCAACTACCTACAAAATGGATTTTAATTTATTAAGTTTGGAAATCACACAGAGTTTTATAGCAGAAAAAAATGTTGCAGATTCATGTACTGTGTTTCCCCAAAGAGTCATTACTGGTTAAAGGTTAATTAGTTTTATTATCTGTCTCTCTTTTCATTGAGCTATTACCTAAACAGACTGTGGTCTGCGCAGCTGCCTGAATTACCTCTGCTCTCGGGACTGTTTTCTGTGTGTCTGTGCTTTGAATACCTTCATCACTGCCCAAGTGGTAGTTATACCTGAGTCACAGGTATTTTGTAGGTCATATATTTCCATATAATTTTTTCCTTTCTAAAATGAGGTTGGCACAAAAGGGCTTATGATATAGACGGCATTACCATAACATTTTAGACCGAGTGTATTTAAAAGTTCATAAAACCAGCTGCTGATAAGAACAGCACATTTTCACATAATTAAAAATTTACTGTGGCATTATAATTTAATTTCCGCAAAGCAACCTTTCATACATGGAGTTCTCAAGCATGTAATTGTGAAGTGCAATTCAAAATGTCAGATGAAAGAGGTGCATATAGAATTTCTGAATGGTTGTGTCAGAAACAATCAAAGCTTACAAGAAATTGGGAAAAGCTATAGTGTCTGGCCCTTTGTGTCTCCATGAAGGAAGCCTGGAAGGATAAAGGAAGTAGCAGAACCTAAGCGAGCTCCTCAAAGTGGGAACCTGAGGTGATCCTTTTCCTGAAATGTGCCAGCCATGGTGACAGATGTGATGCTAATTGTGTTCGGAGCACTGACAACCCACAGGCTGTACTGCCAGGTACTGTCCACTCCCCATTTACTTACAACCAGTTGTACTTGACAACCACAAAGTCAACTTTTCAAAATACATCGTGTTGTTGATAACCATTATGGGAATTCTTTTGAATTTTCACAAAATCCATGTCAAAATCCAAATGTTAGTACCTCAGAATGTGACCTTGTTTGGAAAAATGGTCACTAAAGATGTAACAAGTTAATGTGTGTCATACTGGAGAAGTGGGCCCCTAATCCAATATGCCTGGTGCTCTTGCACACAGAGATACCATATGAACACAAAGAGGAGAGCCAGGTGATGCTTCTAAAGCCCAATGAACTCAAAAATTGCCAGCCAAGCCCCAGAAGCTCAGAGAGAGCACAGAACTAATTTCGCCACACAGCTTCAGAAGGAAGCGACTATGTGGAGATCTTGCTCTTGCATTTACAGCCTCCTGAACTGTGAAACCATAATTTTTTTCTTGAAGCCACTCAAATCATAGTACTTTGTTTTAGCAGACCTAGTAAATTTAGACAATAGTGTTGCTGCAGCAGTAACTGCTCAGACTTATAGCTTTCACTTTAAGTGAACAAGACCAAGTTAATGAAAATGCACCTTAGTAGAGTTAGATGTGGTGTTTGCAATCTAAAGCTCTACCCAAAGCAGTCAGAGGCTCACATATTTTAATTAGATGCTAAGACTTCATGAATATAGAACGGGTGAAATTTCACAAATATTTCAAGTATCTCTGCTTTTTTAAATGAATTATCTTTGGGAAGATAAACATTTATGGAAGGTGAGCAATAATATCTAAGTGCTGCTCTCTTAATTCCTAGATAATGAAGAGGAAAAATAGATTATACAATACAAAAGCAAACAAAAATTACCTGTTAGCTCTCTGTAATGTATGTCAGTATAAAGCCACAAGAAAGTTTGTAAGAGTTGTATTACCACTTTCCCCAAGCTGTGGCCCGTTCAGAGTTCTCAGGTTTTCCCTTTGCCCTGGTGATGTCCTCCAAAGTTTCTAGTTTGCCTGAATCCTTCACCGTGTCAGTGATTTTCAAAATACTCGAGGAAACAAAGATCGTCAAATAATGATTTCAGGCAATGTTAATTGCCTGCTACATGTTTGGCGTATGATATCGCATGTGATCTTTACTATAAACATAAGGATTCAACAGGCAGATGTGGCAGCTAGCAAGGTTTAGATTTGATGTGCTAGAAAATACATGGAATAGAAATGTCTTTGCTTTGATGACTGCACTTGAAACCACATGGTTTGGAAAGGAAATGACTTAATTGGGATATATTTAGAAAAATGCCTCTCTTTGTTCTTATAAGGTGCTCCATTATCCGCGTGACACCTGGGACTGTCCTCATTCTCCTTCTGGTCCCCTGACAGCTCTATCTTTGCCACTCCATCTTGTGATGTGACAGTGTAACTCATAGTCTGAGTAGTCTATTAAGTGAACTGACCTAGAACTTTTCCTCTAATTTTAATGTTTTGCATTTAAAAGAAGGTTTTTGCTTTCCTGGAGTAATCTCCAGCTTTATCATGGAAAAACTGTGTGGACAGGTTTGTGGTAGCAGGATTCTAAACTCCTCACATCTGTACCATATTTATCTTGCAATGAGAATAGCTTCAAGTTCTCATTACATAGAGCTTAACTCTTGAGGGAACTGGATTCCCTATAGTTAAATATCTTACCTGATATCAATTTCAAGAAGTTTGTAGGGTTTGGGTAATGTATAATCATATAATGATACCTGTGATTGTCACTTTCTCCCAGAACTGCATCTTTAATCAGAACCATAAAGTTAATAGCTTTTACTGAGTTTGTTATTTACTAAGGATCTTGTGAAAATTCCACATGAATTATCACATTTAATTATTAGACAACCTGAATTTCAGCATATTTCATTTTTGAAAGAAAAATAAACTGTGGTAATTCATGCAAGGTCATTTGACAAGCAGGACTGGAATTTGAGCATAAATCTGGCCATTTCTGGCATTCACCCACTTACCTATGTGAAATTTGTCTAATAAGTCTCAGCCTTTCCAAGCTCTGCTTAAATCAACTCTGAGGCCACCTTGATGTTTTAGTATCCACACAACGTTCATGCAGTCGTAGTTTGCTATTCCGTGGAGAATGGCGTCCTACAGATGAGCAAGGAAATACTACTCTCTATGAATTCAATTACAAATCCACTACTGTAGTTGCAATACATTCTCATGTTCACATACTGAGGACCCATCTGTCTAAGAGTCATTTTAGAGAGATGCGCTATGGTTCCTAGGACATCAATGGCTCCTAGGGCTAGGACATGGAGATTTTGAGGAGAAAGGAGACAGTGAATAGCATGAGTTCCCATCACTCAAAGGTGTTCAAATTATCCTGATGCATGGGTAGTTGCCCATTATCCTTTTCTGGAGGGGCAATATGTGGCTGAGAGGTGACACATTAAATGTCCCAGAGTTCAGCTAAAGTATCACTTCTGAGCAATAAATTATATCAGGAGTCACTCTCCTTTTGCACATATCACATCACAATATCCTAGAAGCCTCAGGGTAACCTGAGGAAGTTGCTAGGAAGAGGTTGGGAACTTCATGTTTTCTGGTCTATAAGTAAAAACAGTTTTCTTAGTTATTCACTGATAGGCTTTGAATTTCTGTATGAATTCTCCAAGCGGTAATTCTGTACAATAATGGGAAATGAAATTATTGACCTTGGGAATTTAGTCTGTGTTGCTATTAAATCACTTTCATGCTTTGCCTTCGGGAGGTTCCAAAAGTCCTTTTCCTGTGTTTTTGATGGATCCCTTGCCCACAGTCATACTTTATTTTCCTTTGAAATTATTGTCTATGTAGCTAGAGCAGGAAATATTAAGTACTAGTAAAAGCTTTCATATTTATACCACTGCCAACTTTTCTTTCTGGTTTGTTAAGCAACAGATAGGAGATATGGTTACCTGAGTACAGGGAATCATAAAGTCATCCTATCCAGTTTACTAGGGTCAAGATTTAGGTGAGAGGAAAGAAAGCATGTAGCAGTGACTTTCAGACACATTCCTCCTTCTATGAAGTGTCCTCATGCATCCAGGACATTGCTCAGAGACTGGAGACCACATGCTGCATTTGTGCATGGGAGGGAGGGAGGTTTCCTTCTGTTTAATTTGGGAATGCAGTCTGCTGCTGTGGCTCCGTACAGAGCATTAAAATCAAGAACTGTGAAGCATGAGTTCCTCTCCCTAATTCATCACTGGCTTTCACTTCGATCATTCTGTGACAGGGAACATCTGTTTGGGAGCCCGTGGGTCCCCACATCCCCCCCAGATCTTCCCAGGGGAGGGCAGCCGGCTCCTCTGGACACCCAAATGAAGCCGATGCAGTTGCTTCTTCAGCATCTGCTGCCTGAGCTCCCACCAGCCTGAAAACAGAAACAGAGAGAAAGCAGACAAAGGGAAAATGCCACAAACCAGGACTGTTTGCTGAGTCTCCTTAGACTCATAATTTCACAACTCATCCAGAGAGCATTAACAGGGAGCTAAGAGCTAATTAGTCGTCCTTGTGTCAGATAGCCAAGCCCATGAGTTTCCTGGGACTGATGTGTTATCTCAGCTAATTTGCTGAAGTTTAATAACCAACAGTTTCTTATCAGTATGAAAAGTAATTCATAGATGATAAAAGACATTAAAACATCCAAATAATTAGTCTGTAAACTGCCATGTCTAATCACTAGAAGCTTAGCAACAACTTTAAAAAAAAATCTCCCAAAACTTCAGGTAAAATTTCACCTTTCCCTTTTTTAAAAGTGTGTATGTGGGGGAGAAGATGAAACAGTCATGCCATCTAGATTGGATTGGGGATTCTCAGAGGCTCAACCTAGGTGCACATGGCACACAGTGTGCCTAACCACTTCAGCTGAGGGGCCATCGGCCCAGCCTTGTCCCCTGAGGGAATGAAGACATAGATGCTCCAGTCTCCAGCACTGGGGCTTCTCCTAAAGAACCAGGCAAGGCCTAGGCAGAATCCAGAGGGGCTGTGAAAAGAGGCTTATCTCCAATGGTAGAGAATCACACGGATTGCAGTGCAATAGTGTCCAGCACAGAGGAGTTCACAAAGAATGTGCCAAAAGCACCAATGCATTCTCAACAGTCAGATTTGAGCAATGACCGTGAACAAGGAACTGCACACCTCCAGCACAATAGCCACTCACCAGATGATCCCCTGAGAATCACAGTAGAGCCTGAATGGATGTTGGAGGTGACTGCTATGGAAATAGCAGTAAAATTCAGAGGGCTGTCTTCCAAGAAGAGGGGCTGTCTCTGTACTGCAGTTAGAATGACTACTGCAAATGAGATGTCAGGAAGCCCCACACAACACAGGATCTGTAGGAACTAGGAGAGGGGTTGGCTCTAACAGAAGAGAAGAAACTAGAACTGAATTCATTTCCACCCTGTTTCAGAAGGTGAACAGCACTCTGAAAATGATTCCTCAGTCAACCCTCACTGCAATCTGAAAACCAGCCTTTATTTTCTGCCCATGACCACAGTGGGAACAAATTCCATCACACTGTGAAACTTGCCCATGACTCTGAGTGAGGAGCTGAGCAAGGGCAGAGCTCAAGCTCTGTGGCCAACCTAGAGCCTCAGCTTTACAACCTGTTGTCTCCCTTTGGAAAGTTCTGGAGTAAACCCTCTCAGAGAATTTTTCCCCAATTTCCCGGAAGTGAACTCTCTCCACCTATAGAATGTCAATCTTTGCATTCACCTTGAAGGCTTGAGATCAACCAAGTATAAGAGGAAACAAAGTGAACAGCTGGTGAGGGAAGCAAGTGCAATGCTGCCTTAAAGCACCTGGTCAATCAGTCCAAGGTTTCAACCACACTTCTTCACGTGTTAGACCTTCAACTGAACAGCTATGGCCTCAGACCTTGTCTAATATCTTCTTTTTGGGACGTCATGATTAATTTTTTGTGCCAACTTGGCTAGACTGTAGTGCTCAATTGTTTTGTCAAACATCAGGCTAGGTGTGACTGTGAAAATATTTTGTAGATGAAATAATCATTAACAAGCAGCATTCTGTGAGTAAAGCAGGTGGCCCTCCACAAAGCGAGTGGGCTCATCCAATCAGAGGATTCCTGGAAACCTTAACTCTCCTCACAACTGCAGTCAGGGATCTTCCCTGAGCTTCCAGACTGCCTGGCCTCCTTGCTGCTCACAAAGCAGCAACTTGGACCTTCCTTGGGTCACTTGTGCCTACTCCTCTCTACTTGTCCTTCCCTACCATCTTTGTTCCTCAGCACAAATATGTCCTCTAAGAGAGCTCTTTCCTTACCATTGTGATGATGGTGGCACCCCCATATGCATGCTCTGCCACAAGTCACAGGATGAGACCTCGTGGTAGTGAGCAGCTTTGCATGTTATTCTGTCATGTGTTTATCCAGCCTCCCCATCCACCACAGCGAATGCTTGGTGAGGCAAGGAACTTGATAGGCTCAATTCTTTGCTCTCTCCCTTCCACACCAAGACCAATCCCCAGGCAGACATTAACAATCCTCTATCTATTCTGAACAAATATAGGAATGAGTACTCAGTCTAGTGTCTTAATTGGTGTCAGGTGAGAAGGTAAGTCTGGTCTCTATGGTTACATCTAAATGAGAAGGGGAAATCTCTGATTACTGAATTATTAGATAAAGATATTGCAGAATTCCTAGGTTATAAGAGGTGAATATCGTGAGTGCACTTTTAATAAGCACTGACACAGTTCCCTTTAGTAAGTGCCACTGACCCTAAGGGAAACTCCATTCTGACTTCTAACTGCACATATTTTAATATCTTTATTTGCTTTTCTATGAGGTTTTTTGAGTTCATATAATGGAATCAAATTGTAACTTCTCATTTTTATTTTATTTCCTCCACTTACCATTTGGTCTAAGAGATGTGTGCATGTTTTTATGTGTTTAATTTTAGGATGTATATTACCTGTACTGAATACTATTGTATGTTATGACTATGCCACAATTCAAATATGAATTTCATTACCGATGGTTACTGCAGGTTTTTTTTCCACATTTGAGGCTTTTAAAAAGCATTGTAGTGTGTCCTTTGATGAATGCAGTTACTCATTTCTCTTGGAAAATGCAGTTCCTAGAAAAGAATTGCTATATCATAGACTTCCCTGAACTGGGGCACTGTATTTTATGCTGCGTTGGATGTTTCACTCAAAAGCCCACCTGTTTAAGTCTTGATCTGCACTCTATTGTGCTCTTGGAAGGCAAGGTGGGCATCTTCTGATTATATTGAAACATGCACTTATAGGGAATATTGGGACTCTTACCCCCTTTTCTCTCTTTCACTCCCCAACTGTGATGAAGTGAGCATCTTGTTCAACCATGCTCTCCACCAAGTTGTGCTGCCTTGTCACAGTCCCAAAAGCAATGGGGACCACCAAGCATGAACTGAAACCTTCAAAATTGTGATTGAAAATAAACCTTTCCTCTTTTTAAGTTGTTTATCTCAGGCATTTTGGTACAGTAAAATAAAGTTGACTAACACAGCAGATAATACCAATTTCCCCAAAATTTAATTGTATTTGTATATTCTACATTCCTACTGACAATATAAAGAATTCCACTTTCTCTCTGACTTACCAGGATACAATAGTGTCCAGTTTTACCCATTATAATCAGTGTATTTTAATTTTTTTCTCCTGATAAACATTTTCTCAGGTGTTTTGACCCCTTCATTTTTTTGTGTGATGTGTCTGCTCAAGTAGTTTACTAATTTTCCTGTGACAGCTTACACCTTTTTTCCTTTGATTTGTAGAATGGTATATGAGACCTTTTCCAAAAACAGATTGCAAACATCTCCCAGTTTCTGACTTGCATAGCGTTCTAAGTGTTGTCTTTTTGTAAGTAAAACTTTATAATTTTAAATAGTCCAATGTATCACTTTTATGCTACATGGTTAGTATTTTTGTGTGTGTTCTGTTTAAGAAATCTTTACCTATTTCAATGTGCTGAAGATAGTCTGTTTTCTCCTAAAAACTATTATTTTACCTTCATTTTTAAAAGCTATATTATATCCAGATTTGATTTTTATATAGCATCTTGGCCATTTGGCCAACTTGTGTTATATCCATATGAATAATCAATTATCTCAAATAAATTTCTTTCCAAACACCTTCTCTTCCCAAACTGTAAAGCTGTATCACAAATCACATGACCTTATCTGGATGGGTTATTTGGGGTTCTCTATTCTGTTTTGTTGCTCTGTTTGCCTTAACTATTGCATCTTCACAATAAATCATCACATCTGACTAAGTTCTCTTTTTATTCTTCTTGCACAAGATTACCTTTTCTAGTCCTGGTCTGATTTCTGTTTTTTACAGGGTTGTCTGGTTGTCATGTTGATCACAGAATTTGAGTTAAAATGAACCAAAGGAAGAATCAAGAACATCAATAGCAGGAGGTGGAGTAAGGTGGTGGTTGCCCCCAGCAATCACCTCCCCCCTACATACCAACTGAAACATCTATTCACACACCACACTACTTAGCAAAGGTTGAAGAAGCAAGGTAGCTTTTCTTAGTATAATAAGAAAGAATATATTCAAAAAGGCAGGGAAGAAAGAGGTGCCCATATCTCCTCCCCAGACTCCAAGGAGCATAGAAACAAATACCCACCCATGAGGAGGGGGAAGGATTAAGTCCTGGCTGCAGACCTCACACCTGCAGAAGGTCCAAAATGGAGCAACCCAAGAACAAGCAGGGACTCAGAACTTCTCACTTCCTGGCCAGTACCTATGGTCCAAACCTCTGAAATATTGAACGGTAGAAGAGAGAGAGGACTCCGCCCAGTGGAGGGAAGGCAGAAAAGTTAGAAATGGCTTGGAGCTAAGTGTCAGGCCCAATGGTGAAACCAAACACCAGGCAGAAACCAGAGCCCAGGATGGCACCTCTATACCCACCTTGGCACAAAGTGGAGACCTGTGCCCAGTGAGATGGACTTGTGCTTTATTTTGTATTTTTTTTGTTCATTTATTCACATGTGCATACATTGTTTGGGTTATTTCTTCCCCCAGCCCCCCTCTCTCACTCCCTCTCCCCCCACTCCTGCTCAGTTCCAGGCAGGTCTTGTTCTTCCCTTATCACTAATTTTGCTGAAGAAAAGACACAAGCATAATAAGAAAGACAAAGTGTTTTTGCTAGTTGAGGATAGCTATACAGCGAGATTCCTAGCATTGCTTTCATGTACACATGTGTTATGACCCATGCTGATTCATCTCTAACTGGTCTTTACACTGGTTACTGATCCTTTTCTCATGATAACCTCTGTTGTTTTAAGGTTTCTGTATTATTTCCTCTGGAGTAGGGACTTCAAATGCTTGGGGTTTTCTACCTATTCCTATAACTCCCATACGTGCCCACCCCTTGTTATGTGATCCAAGTCCAACCACATTGCTGCATTTGCCCTAGATCTAAAGTCCACATATGAGGGAGAACGTACGATTTTTGGTCTTCTGAGCCTGGCTGACCTCACTCAGAGTGATGTTCTCCAGTTCCATCCATTTACCTGCAAATGGTAAGATTTCATTCTTCTTCATGGCTGAGTAAAATTCCATCGTGTACAAGTACCACATTTTCTTGATTCATTCATCAATAGTGGGGCATCTTGGTTGTTTCCATAACTTGGCTATTGTGAGTAGCTCTGCAATAAACATGGATGTGCAGGTGCCTTTGGAGTAACCTGTATCACATTCCTTTGGGTATATCCCCAGGAGTGGGATTGCTGGATCATATGGCAGGTCTATGTTTACATTTTTAAAAGGCCTCCATGTTGTTTTCCAGAGTGGTTGAACTAGCTTATACTCACACCAGCAGTGGATTAGGGTTCCTTTATCCCCATACCCTTGCCAACACATGTTGTTGGTGGTGTTTTTGATGACGGCTATTCTAACAGGGGTGAGGTGGAATCTTAGTGAGGTTTTGATTTGAATTTCCTTTATGGCTAGAGATGGTGAGCATTTTTTTCATGGGTTTTTTGGCCATTTGAATTTCCTCTTTTAAGAAACTTCTGTTTAGTTCAGTTGCCCATTTCTTAATTGGTTCATTGATTTTAGGAGAGTTTAGTTTCTTAAGTTCCCTGTATATTCTGGTCATCAGTCCCTTATCTGATGTATAGCTGGCAAATATTTTCTCCCACTCTGTGGGTGGTCTCTTCAGTTTAGAGACCATTTCTTTTGTTGTGCAGAAATTTTTAATTTTAGGAAGTCCCATTTATTCATCCTTTATCTTAGTTGCTGGGCTGCTGGGGTTCTATTGAGGAAGTCTTTGCTATACCTATATCTATTAGTTCCAGCGTGTTTCCTGCTCCTTCCTGTAGTATCTTCAGAGTTTCAGGTCTGATATTTAGGTCCTTGATTCATTTTGAGTTGATACTAGTACAGGGTGATAAACATGGATCTAGTTTCAGTTTCTTGCAGATGAGTAACCACTTTTCCCAGGATCATTTGTTGAAGAGGCTGTCTTTTTTCCATCGAATATTTTTGGCACCTTCATTAAAAATGAGGTAAGTATAGGTGTGTGGATTCATATCGGGGTACTCTATTCTGATCCACTGGTCTTCATGTCTGTTTTTGTGCCAGTACCATGCTGTTTTTATTGCTATTGCTTTGTAATATAGTTTGAAGTCAGGTATTTTGATACCTCCAGCGTTGCTCTTTTTCCTAGTATTGCCTTGGCTATGTGCAGTCTCTTGTGTTTCCAAATGAACTTTAGGGTAGATTTTTCAATCTCTGTGATGGAAGTCATTGAGGTTTTGATGGCAATTTCATTAAACATGTACATTGGTAGTATAGCCATTTTTACTATGTTGATTCTACCAATCCATGAGCATGGGAGATCATTCCATCTTCTGTAGTCTTCCTCGATCTCTTTCTTCAGGAGTTTGTAATTCTCCTTGTAGGGGTCATTCACATTCTTTACTAAATTTACTCTTAGGTATTTGATGTTTTTGAGGCTATTGTGAATGGAATTATTTCAATAAATTCCTTCTCAGTTTGTTCATTTTTGATGTATAGAAAACTAATGATTTTTGTAAGTTGATTTTGTATCCTGCCACCTTACTGTAGCTGTTTTTGGTGTCTAAGACTTTTTGGGTAGAGTTTTTTGGGTCTTTAAGATATCAGATCATATCATCTGCAAATGGGATATTTTGACAGTTTCTTTACCTATTTGTATTCCCTTTATTTCTTCTTTTTGCCTAATTTCTCTGGCTAGGAATTCCAGTACTATGTTGAATAGGAGTGAGGATAGTGGGCACCCTTGTCTCATTCCTGATTTTAGGGGGAATGGTTTCAGTGTTTCACCATTAAGTATGATGTTGGCTGTAGGTTTGTCATATATAGCCTTTACAATGTTGAGGTCCTTTCCTTCTATTCCTGGTTTTCTTAGAGTTTTTATCATGAAGTGCTCTTGGATCTTGTCGAAGGCTTTCTCTGCATCTATTGTGATGATCAAGTGGTTTTCTTCTTTGCTTCTATTGATGTGCTGTATTACATTTATAGATTTGTGTATGTCGAACCACCCACTGCACTGAGATGAAGCAGACTTGGTCATGGTGTATGATCTTTCTGATGTGTTGTTCAATTCAGTTTGCCATTATTTTATTGAGGATTTTTGCATTGATATTCATTAAGGTAATTGGCCTGTAGTTCTCCTTTTTTGAGGTGTCTTTGTCTGGTTTTGGGATGAGAGTAATATTGGCTTCATAAAATGAGGTAGGCAGTGTTGCTTCCTTTTCTATTTGGGGGAACAATTTAAGAAGGGTTGATATTAGTTCTTCCTTAAATGTCTGAATTCAGCAGAGAATCCATCAAGTCCTGTACTTTTCTTTTTTGGGAGACTTTATTGCTGCTTCAATTTCATTTTGTGTTATAGATCTATTCAGGTAATTAATGTCCTCTTTGTTCAATTTTGGAAGGTCATAAGTATCTATAAATCTGTCCATTTCTTCAAGATTTTCAAATTTATTAGAATATAGGCTCTCAAAGTAGTCTCTGATGATTTCCTGGATTTCTGTGTTGTTTGTTGTTATCTCCCCTTTTGCATTTCTGATTTTACTGATTTGGGTTTTTCTCTCCTCATTTTAGTCAGGTTTGCCAGGGGTCTGTCAACCTTATTTAGTTTTTCAAAGAACCAGCTTTTTGTTTCATTGATTCTTTGTATTTTTTGTGGTTATTTCTATTTCATTTATTTCAGCCCTTATTTTAATTACTTCTTTCCTTCTGCTTGTTTTGAGATTTGCTTGTTCTTGTTTTTCTAGGAGTTTGAGCTGTAGTATTAGGTCATTGATTTGAGATCTTTCTGTCCTTTTAATATATGCACTCATGACTATAAACTTTCCTCTTGGGAATGCCTTTGCTGTGTCCCATAGTTTCTGGTAGGTTGTGTTTCCATTTTCATTAACTTCAAGGAAACTTTTAATTTTCTCTTCTATTTCATCAATGACCCATTCATCATTGAGCAATGTGTTGTTCAGCTTCCAATTGTTTGCACGTTTTTCACTGCTGTTTTTGTTATGATTTCTAGTTTTAATGCATTGTGGTCAGATAGAATGCACGGGATTATTTCTATTTTCTTATATTTGCTGAGGATTGCTTTCTGCTCTAAGATATGATCAATTTTGGAGAAGGTTCCATGGGCTGCTGAGAAGAATGTATATTGTGCAGAAGTTGGATGAAATATTCTGTAGACATCAGTTCAGTCCATTTGATCTATGGTGTGATTTAGTTCTAGGATTTCTTTATTGACTTTTTGTTTGGATGACCTATCTATTGGTGATAGAGGTGTATTAAAATTTGCCATGACCACTGTGTTGGAATTTATATATGTTTTTAGGTCCTTCAGAGTATGATTGATGAAATGGGTACACTGACATTGAGTGCATATAGGTTGATAACTGTTATTTCCTTTTGGTGTATTTCTCCTTTTTTTAATATGGAATGTCCTCCTTTATCTCGTTTGATCAATGTAGGTTTGAAGTCTACTTTGTCCGAGATAAGTTTTGCTACCCCTGCCTGTTTTCAGGGAACATTGGCTTGGTAAATCTTCTCCCAGCCTTTCACTCTCAGGCAGTTCTTATTTCTGTCAATGAGATGGGTCTCCTGCAGGTAGCAGATTGTTGGCTCTTCCTTTTTTAATCCAGTTTGCCAATTGGTGTCTTTTGATGGGGGAATTTAGTCTTAACATTCAGTGGTAGTATTGATAGGAATGTGGTGATTCCTGTCATGTAGTTGCCTTGTAGATTAAGGGTTTGATGGTGTGCAGCTGAATCAATGTTACTCTTCACTTTTTTGCCTTTTCTTCTCCTGTGGTTTGGTGCTGCCTGCCCTTCCATGGTTTTGTTTGCTTTCATTTTCTCTGTGCAGAATTCCTTGGAGAATCTTTTGTAGTGGTGGCTTGGTGGTCATATTTTTTTTAGTTTTTGCTTATCATGGAAGACTTTTATTGCTCCATCTATTTTGAACGATAGTTTTGCTGGGTAGAGTATTCTAGGATTGACTATATTCGCCAACACTACCCCAAGCTCAGAAGCAGAGCACAGAGATATACCCCATTCCCTGGTAGTAGAACAAGATAGTAAGTACATGACTTTGCCTTGAAACTCAGTGCCAAGCCGGTGAGCTCTAAAACTGCATACATACTAACAGTCCCCACCCATAATCCATGCCCACAGTCAGAGCCTATACAACATCTATAGACTAAAGACAATCAGGTCCAGTCTATGAGACTTCTAGTCAGCATCAACAGTGTCTAGCTGAAATCTTGAGCCAGGATTCCACCTTAACAATAGGCAGCTCATATCAGTATGGTCCTCAGCCTGCTCCAGTGCTGTGTTGATCATGGTGGGCTGTGGATCAAGTATTGTGGTGTTGGTGGTCATGAGACCAACTACCTCATTCCTCCCCCAACTCCATGCATCACAACATGGAGAGGGTAACTGTCTACTTGGGAGAAGAAAAATAAGCTGGGCACTAAGTAAAGGAACAGGAATCCAGCGCTGGTCACTGCAGGTGATTCTTCCCAGAAAGTGGTAGAATCTGCAGAGCCTGACTTCAGGCCAGTGACTGAATGAGGTGTCTGAGTTTACCTGTCCCTGTGAAAGGTTTACAGTGACAGACTACTATTTCTAGGTACCCCACAAGTTCATGCTGAACAATATTCAAACTACATATTTGAGACACACCTAGTCCTGGATCTCCTTCTAGTGCTAAAACTGCAACAACATACCAAAATATAACTACTTAGGGCTGAAATAGCAGAAGTGGAAAAAGGCCAAAATAAGCATCCTGCTTAGAATTTCTGGAAAAACAGGCATTTAAAAAAATCAAAAACTAGGAAAAGAGGGCATTTTGGGGCTGGGGATGGATCTCAGTGGTAAAGTCATCCTGTGGTTATGGATTAGAGGAACCAATATTATTAAAATAGCCATACTATCAAAAACAATCTACAGATTTAATGTAATTCCTATGAAAATGCCAATGACATTATTCACAGAGCTAGAAACAATTCTAAAATTCATATAAAACCATAAAAAACCTGAATAGCTAAAACAATCTTGGCTATTCCAAATGCTTGGAAGCAGACAACATTCCATTACCTGACTTCGAAATATACTACAAAGCTATAGTAACAAAAAAATCATTGTATTGGCATAAAAAAGACACCTAGACAAATTGAACAGAATAGATAACCCAGAAGCAAACCTACTCATTGATTTGCAATAAAAATGCTAAAAACCCACTCTGGAAAAAAAGAGTCTTTTAGTAAATGAAAATTGAATATCCACACATAGATGAGTGAAATTAGATCACTCTCACCAGTTACAAAAATCAATTCAAATGGATTTAAAAAAAACTTAAACACAAGATCTCAGACTAAGAAATGTCTAGGAAAAAGAAACATACTGAAAATACTTAAGGACAATAGTATAGCAAGGACTTTTTGTAGAATGCCTCCAAAGTATAAGAAACATTAGACAAATTAGATTAAATAAAACAAAAAAGCTTTTCACAGCAAAGGAATCAACTACCACCACAGTGGAAATGAAACCTACAGAATAGAAGAATTTATTTGTCAATAATACACTTAACAAGAGGTCAGTATCCAGAACTCAGAAAGAACTTAACTCAATAGAAAAATGAAAACAAAAATAACTGAATTTAAAAATGGGCAATTGATTTAGATTTAAAAAAAAAAGAACAATCCGAACCCAAAATTAGAAGGCAGAATGAATAATAAAGGTTAGGCCAGAAATTAATGAAATGGAGACAAAAAAATATAAAGAATCAATAAAACAAAAAGTTGGTTCTTTAGAAAGATAAATACAATTAATAAACCATTACCCAAAGAAGAAGAGAAAAGACTCCAATCAATAAAATGAGAGATGAAAAGGGGGACATCACAAATCCAGAGGATTGTTATGGAATAGTTTGAAAATATTTATTCTTTTATATTTATTGGATACATTTCTAGATGTATTTGGCCTACCAAAATTGAATCAAGAGGATAAAAATAACTTAAACCAATTTATAAAAAGCAATGAATTTGAATTAGTAATAAAGAGTCTCCCAACAAAGAAGAGCCCAGGACTGGATGGGTTTACTGTCAAATTCCACCAGATGTTTAGAAAAGAACTGACTCCATTGCCTCTCAAGCCATTCCATGAAATAAAAAGGGAAGGAGCATCACAAAACTCCCTATATTAAGCCAGTATACCCTGATACTAAAAAGAGGCAAGACATGACAACAACAACAAAAAATTAAAGACTGATTACTTTGATGAATAAATTACTTTGATCATGCAAAATTTCTCAATAAAATACTAGTGAACCAAATTCAACACCACATTGAAACGATCACACACCATGATAAGTTAATTACATGCCAGGTACTGAAGAAAGGTTTAACATACACAAATCAATGAATGTAACACAGCATATAAACAAAATCAAGGACAAAAATCACATGATCTTCTCAATAGATGAAAAAAAAAGAGCCTTTGACAACACTCAACATCCTGATAAAGGCTCTGAAGAAACTAGGAATAGAAGGAATTTGCCTCAAAATAATAAAAGCTATATATGACACATTTATAGCCAATATCATACTAACCAGGGGAAAACTAAAATTATTTCCTCTAAGGTCAGCAACAAGACAAGGGTGTCTACTTTCCCCATTCTTATTCAATATATTACTGGAATTCCTAGCCAAAGCAATAAGACAAGAGAAAGAAAGAAAATGAATTCAAATAGGGAATGAAGAAGTCAAATTTTCCTTATTTGCAGATGATATGAGGCTACACATTAAAGAACCTAAATAAATATCCTGTCAAAGAAACTTCAAGATGTGATAAACACTTGGCAATGCAAAATAATATAAAATTATCATAGAGAAATCAGTGGCTTTTGTTGGGGTTGTCTTTCAGTTGGTAGAGTGACTGCCTAGCAAGTGCAACACTGGAGGTGCTGGACTTCAAACTACACTATAGGGCCATGGTAACAAAAAGAGCAGGACACAAAATAAGACACAAAGACCAATGGAGCAGAACACCCAGACATAAACCACATCATTTCAGCTATCTAATTTTTGACAAAGGAGCCAAAAAGCATATGCTGGAGAAAAGACAGCCTCCTCAACAAATGGGACTGGGAAACTGTTTATTTACATGCAGAAGGCTGAAAGTAGACCCTTATCTCGTACCTATAAAAATCAATTCAAAATGGATCAAAAATCTTAAGATAAGATCTGAAAGCTTGCCAGGCACCAGTGGCTCGTGCCTGTAATTCTAGCTTCCTGAGAGGCTGAGATTGGAAAGATCACAGTTCAAGGCTGGCCCTTCAAGACCCCCATCTTTAAATAACCAGAGCAAAATGGACTGGAGGTGTGGCTCAAGCGGTAGAGTTCCTGCTTGGCAAGTGCAAAGCCCTGAGATCCAACTCCAATCCCACCAAAAAAAAAGAAAAGATTTGAAATTACTACAGGAAAGCATAGGGAAAATACTGGAAGATGCAGACATACACAACTATTTTCTAATATGACTCTAATTACTCAGGATATAAGAGTAATAGTAGACATGTTAATTAAAAAGCTTCTGCACATTAAATTGAAACAATTACCAGATCAAGAGACAATCCACAGAACGGGAAAAAAATCTTCACCAGCTATTCCACAGATTCAGGATTAGTGTCAAGCATATTCAAAGAGCTCAAAAAAATTAAACAGCAAAAAGAATAATCCAAATGATAAATGAATTGAACAGAGTTCTCAGAAGAAATTCAAATGACTAATACACACATGAAGACAAAATGTTCAACATTTAACCATAAGGACATGCAAATCAGAATGGCACTGAAATTCCATCTCACCGCAGGCAGATTGGCAATCATCAAGAAAACAAACAACAAATATTGGTGGGGATGCACAGAAACAGAACCCTCACACACTGCTGGTGGGAACATAAACTAATGCAACCACTATGGAAATCAGCATAAAGTGATCTAAATGCTCATCAACTGAAGAACAGACCAAGAAAATGTGCTATATAGACATGATAGAATACCACTCAGACATAAAAAGGATAAAATTCTGGATCTGGAGACCATCATGCTAAGTGAAATAAGCCAGGCATAGAAAAGACACATGTGACTGCACGCTCTCAGCATATGAGGTCTACACAAACATTGATGTCACAGAAGTTGAGAGCTGAAGGGTGGTTACCAAGAAAGCATGGATGGAGATTTCATTTACTGGGATGTGGAAGACTCAGAGAAGATAGTCTATGAAGGAATAAAAAATGTCCATTTTTAACTGCTTAAATTTGAGCTCTAAGCCCAGATGATGGGTAGGAAGGTAAATATCCAAGTCTGGCATTCAGGTAGGGATCTTAATTAAGATGTACTTAAGCACCAGAGGGCAGAAAGGTGTTGAAAGATACAAGGCTAGAGTAGATTCCCAAGAGGGTGAGCAAGGCATACTACACACAAAGCTCGAAAACCAGGAGTTGTTTTGACCAAATCTTTCTTTCTCTAGGTATGCAGTTTATTTTCCAGTTTCTCATCACTACTTGCAGACTATCTTCTGCATTGACAGGGGTCCACAAATAATTTTTTCAAATAACACGATAGTAAATATTTTAGACTTTCCAGGTCATGTGTGTTCTGCCGCATAGTCTATTTCTCTTTCGTTCTTTCTTTTCTTTCTTTCTTTCTTTGTTTCTTTCTTTTTCTTTCTTTCTTTCTTTCTTTTTCTTTCAAAACACTTCAACAATATAAAAACCATGTTTAAGTTTCTGGCCACACACAATTAGGACTGGGTTGAATTTTGTCTGTTTGTCAACTTCTGGTCTAAGCCATTATTAGCGCTCCCTGGTTTTAATAAGGTCCTCCCTTTCTGTCCACATTCCTGACCAAAATCTTCTTCAAAGAGAAGCCAGAATTGTTGGAATGCACAATGGCACTAAGTGCCTACACTGGCAATAAATATAGCATCACAGTGCTGCAGCCACACTCTGCAGGACTGGCACTGCCCGGGAAGACTCCTCACCACAGCTGTTTGGGTAAACAAAGATTTATTGAGATACTCACACACTATGTTACGTGTTGCCCAGAGCTGCCTTCACTTTACAACAGCAGAGCTGGGTAAACCGCAGAGTTGTGAAAACGACCATGTGGCCCACAAGGTGTAAAATATTTACTGTCTGGAGCTTTACACAAAAAGTTTGCTAGCACCTGAACTGAAGCATTAATACTATCCTTGAGCAAGGCTTTGCCTATACTGATTCCTCTGTATAACCCATCCTTCCATAGTGAACAGTAATGAAAATTGTGGTCTGTAGTTAATTACAGTGCATAAAAATTCATTCACCAATTTAACACGTGCACCATGGTAATGAATAATTTTGTTAATAGAAGGAAAGAGAGGGTGAGGGGGTGGAGAGGACATGTATAGGAGTTCTCAGTACTCTCTGTAAACCTAAAACTGTTCCAAAAAAAATAACAATTTTAAGATGCCCTCTACTTGCACAGTCAAAAATTTAGTAAGCATAATATATGAAAATATTGATAAATAAACCCTATTAAAGCAGTACTAATACAGTTCATTCATGACTTTTTTTAGGTGAAACAACTGCAACATAGGATTTTTTAGTGAACCCTGGGCATGTATGTCTATCCTTAGGGTACCAGCCATGGGTGATCCAACAGCAGGGTAGCAAGCTGTGAGCCAAGACTCCACATGTTGAGCTGCCCATTTCTGTATAATCCTTGACATAAGATTTTTTTCCAAGATGTTTAAATAGGTTTAAAGAGTCTAAAGAAGAAATATTTTTGACACATGACAATTTTGTGAATTTCATAATTCAGTGTCTGTAAGTTTAATTTTGTTGAAACACAAGTACCTATAGAAAATGTTCAAGTTTGTCTCCTATCCCACAAAATCTAAAATACTTGTTGTTTGGCCTTTACAGAAAAAGTTTGGTGCCCCTAATTTAGAGGTTCACTACATTACAAAAAAATTATGAAACAGAACATGGATCTCTCTCTCACTTAAGGCCCTGCATTTATGGCTGAACTGGCACAGACAAAACTCTGAACATTTGTTTAATTATAAGCATCAGTCCAGCCCCCAGGGAAATGATTCTCAACCCCAGGGTACAGCCTGGAATGAAGGCAGCTTTGTCTGAATTGCATGCAGTTTTGAGGTTTGTGCTGCTGGCAGGGCTCTGCATGCAGAGAACTCTAGAATTGAGTACAGATTTGAACAGTATCAGTACTTATTAAAAGAAAAGGCGAATTCATAAACTTGTTTTGCTATACAGCAGAAACACAAGAAGTGCTTACCTACAAAGTGTCATCCCAACTCACATGGTGACCTTCTTCCTTTTCTTTGGATTCAAAGGTGTGATCAGGAAGTACTCACAAATTAGCAAGGAACTGCAGTTTGCATATGGTGCTTGGAGAGTAGTATGCAATGACAAAAATTTCAGACACTCATATTTTCATAGTCTCAAATGGGTCTTAAATTTGTGTGGTTTACAATGTTTGTAAATATGCTGAGTCTGAGTGGCATATGATGCTGTTCTTCACCAAAATTGAAGAAAGTTTCATCTGAATAGCATATTCATCCATCCCGGTAACACACATCTGTAATTCCAGCTATTTAGGAGGCAGATATTGGGAGGTGGAGGTTCAAGGATGGCTCAGGAAAAAAAGTTACTGAGGTCCCATTTCAACAAACAAGCTGGGCAGAGGTAGCATGCACTTGTAATCCAAGCTACCCAGGGGTCATAGGTAGGAGTCTAGAGATCCAAATCCTGCCCTGGAAAAAGACATGACACCCTATCTAAAAGATAAGTAAACCAAAGGCCGTGGATGACTCAAGTGATAGAACACTAGCTTAGCAAGTTCAAGGCTTTGAGTTTAAATCCAAGTACCACACCTTCACAAACCACTTACATTAAAAAAATGTGCCCAAAGATGTAAAGACAGTCATTTCATTGCAACAAACCACTGCAAAAAAAATGGAAACAATCATACAGCCTTACGTAGGAGACTGATTTTGAAGTCTTATCCTCAAATGATGATAACCACCTCTAAGCAGCTGGTAGCTCCATCATTGATAGCGCTAAGTATAAACGTACATTATTAAAAAACATTGACTAGAGTTGAGTATCCCAGAATGTTGATCACTGCAGGCTGTAACCTTTCCTGGGTTATATTTTTAAAACTTACATTTCAGTTCTGGAAAAAAAAAAGTTTATGTGAGCTTAGGTCTATTGGTCAATAAATCCAAAATACCAGGTTGAATTAGAAAGTCATCTTGTACTAAAAATGGCCCATTTTCTCCCCTGGGCTGCTCTCTAGTCTAATTTTCTGCCTGCATTTTACTTCTGAATTGCATGAAAGATTTGTGGGATACCATTAGCTATGGTTGAGGAATTACCTTCCTGCTCAACTCTTGTTCTTTGCTACTTCTAACTTCTTGAAAATATTAGCCTAAAATTCCTCTAGCTGTCTTTAAGTCAAAGATAACTTTTATTGGAAAAGCTTAGGAAGCAAAACCCCACTCCTAGTTCCTGCTAGCTATATATGCATGAATTGAAGAGGTGTTTTTTAAGCATTGAAAGAAAAAGAACAGCATTCCCACATATTTTTATTTATGGGCAACCTGAAAGGGCTTGCACTGAATACCCCTTAACTTGGCAGGGTTGAAGATAAGCAAAAGAAACTGGGAGTAACAGAAACATAACTGTTTTTGTAGAGTCTAAGGACCCATAACAGTGAAAATCTTTTTATATGCAAATGACATTCCCTAGTGTTTCTTTATTTGTTTTTAATTTTAGCAGTAAGTCAATAATTTTACATTCTCTCTCTCTCTCTCTCTCTCTCTCTCTCTCATTTTATTTTTCTTTTAGATAAGGAAATATATAGTCAAAGCATAAAATTCCAAGGATATACAAGGGCAAATAATGAAGCTTCTCCCACCAGTTATTCCCCAGGTTAGCCTCTGGAGAGTCACGTGACTGGGCCAAGACAAGCTGCTCTTAGGTCTTTCCAGATGCATTCTTTACATAGGCAAGCACACACAAACAGGCGACTTCCTCTTACTTAGGTAGTACTGTCTGTACTCTGCTCTTGCTAAGGTATCAGTTAAAAGAGAGGAACCATGCACATGTAACCATCTGTGTGCCTCAGATCAGCTTCTTTCCCATATGTCCATCATCTTGAACCACACACCATCACCATAATCTCTTCAATAAAAGAGATGGCCCCACTGGCTTTCCTGTCCCTACCTGCTCACTCTGGAGGGAAGGTAGCTGAGGGCACTAACACATGCATGGATATTTACCTATATTTTCATACTTTGTAAAACCAGGCTGAGCTATCCTTTGTGCTTTTTGTGGAGTAGTCACCCTGAAATCCCCACTTACTCTCATTCTAGACATTTGCCTTTTGAACTCCAAAATTACCATAAACCCACGATAGAGGCAGATATGTACACAAGGATCTGAATGTCCAGCAGGTGCCATCCTCAGAGGCATCAGAAATGAATCTGGCAGAAGCAACAGAGCACCATTCATGGCCAAGAAAATAAAGATGATTTTGACATTTGCCATCTATTACTCCTCAGAGCTCCTAACCATTTGAGTTAGAAGCTATAAAGGCAAGGAAAAACAATGTCACAAACAATTCCTCCACCACTTACCAGTGCTGGAGTGGGTTGGGGAAGGAGTGAGTAAGCAGACCAGACCCTTCCCAGTTTCAGGTCTCTAGAGCCACCAATCAATCCATTGGCAATCCTTCATTCATAGAGAAGCAATAGGGTAAGATTAGGATTTTTTAAATCAATAGACATAGTCAAGATGACATTAAAGGAACTGCTAAGTTTTTGTCATAGCACAGTTAGCATCAGCGTACAAGAAAAACAAAGCAACACCATGGTCAAACCCTCTGAATTCAGACTGCTCACTAAATGTTTCCATAACCCATGACTTACAAGTTAGGGACAGGTATACAGGTAGACAATCAATCAATTGCTCTTATCAATTCATTTACATCTTTTCATACCACACCACTCTCCTAACCTCACTACCCACCTCTTTAGTTCTCCCCTCTTTAAGGGACTTAAGATAATCAATTTCAGCTAATGTTATTAATGTTAGAGTAGATCCACTGCTTTTTTTAAATTAGAAGTTAGAGAGTATCTTTACATAAACCTGTTATTTAAAGAGACATCCAGTACCATGGTCAGCTGATCCTGGTCCACCTGTCCAGCCCTATCTGTAAGGCCCCAAAGACCTGGGGACCACAGTCTCTCTTCAATGCCCTGGGCATGCTGTTCTTTGGCCCAGGGATTCCCTTTTTCCATTTCTCTACTATATTTCAGAGTGGCTTCCTGCAGCAAGTTGGTGCAATAGACCCAAGCATTGTGGTGCTCCTTTCTATGCCCATGAATCACCCACTGTAGAATAATGAGCCATGAAACAAATAATTGTGAGGACAGAATAGGAGGAGACACATCTGGAATGCTAATTATGAAAAACAAGATGTCTCTGTTGAAGAACTGCCCATGTCCTGAAGTTAATTCTGCACTCAGCACAGTCTGTGGACCCAATAGGAACAAATCCAATTCCTCTTTAACCCTGCTGGTGTCTATATCTTGTTACCATGACAACTCCATCTATGAATTTGTGGCTCAACAGGCAATAAAAATGACTTTATTTAGTAAATGAAAAGTATAATAATCTAGCATCCAAAAGAATTAAAAATGAAATTGGGAAGCTTGATTCAGTAGTGAAATACACCTTAAAAATCCTGCTCAATTAATATTTTATGGAATTTGGAGTAAATATGTGTTTTATTTTGCTTAGAAAAATGGTATATGATGTCTTACTATTTGTGAGACAATAGAACTGAAGTTAACACAGAAGTCTATCTTCTGCTCTTTCGTCTTCACACTATTAATGAATTGTAATCACTTTTTCAAAAGGAAACACTCTTAACAGCTGTGTGTCTTTCTATTATATTAATACATAATATGTATATGTAGAAAGAGATAAATATGTTTGCATACATTTATGTGTGCAATCTTTTTAGGAAAAAAACCTTTGCTATTATCATAGTGTGTAGGAGTGCATTCAGCTATTCCTCATTCCCTTTTACACCTACAAAGAATAACAGAATATGGCTGCACTTAAAATTTTAGCGAACCACCAATTAACAGATATTAGGTGGTTTCCAGTTTGTCATTGATACAAACAAGGTCATAAGGGACTTTTTGTGCATACACCTTAGGGCACATGGTTTATTTGTTCTGTGTGATGGATACTAAAATAGAGTTCTGGTCACACGATGTGCACATCTAATATTTGATAGGCAATAAAGAACTGTTCTTTCAATGGCCTGTGAAAAGCTATCTACTTACAAATGAAACTGCCACTTCTGTACAGCCTTATCTTCATATCACCAGTCTGTTTATTTTATTTTTAACAATGTCATTGACACATATGGTTGTCCCTCAGTACTCATGAGATTGGGGTTTCTGGAGGCTCAGGAGCACCAGAATCTGTGAATGCTCAAGTCCCTTACATAAAATGGCATGTATTTGCATAAAATTTATACACCTTACATCATCTCTAGATTACTTAAACACCTAATACAAAGTAAATACTATGTCAATAGTTGTACGTATTTTAGTGAATAATTATAAGAAAAAAGTATGTGTTTAGTACAGATGCAATATTTTATGACAGGCCAAAAATGAATGTGTGTGTGTGTGTATGTGTGTGTGTGTCTGAGGGAGAGAGAGAGAGAAAGAGCGAGACAATGTATATACATTATGCACATTTACTAAGAGCTAAGTTTCAAGAATGTATTAGTAATTTAATAATGTGCTTATTTTTATTTTGTAAACTTTTCTTCACGGTTATTTGTCTATCTTTATTGAGTATTAAGGTTTAGTCATACATTATTTATAGTAAGCTGTGTGTGTTCATTAGATCAACTTATTACTATGTAGCTCTTTTCAAATTGTTTCTTTGAACTCTGAAAGTTAAATGTTACAATATTCAAATTGGATTATAAATTTCTCTTTGCATGTTACATAATTTTGGTTTGTGTATTTGGAAACTCTCTTAGTATGGTGGAATTGAGTTATCTGTGCTCTTCATGGACTATAATTTTTATCCTCATTTGTCCCATTTAATGTTTTTCAGCTGGAATTCCAATTTCACAACTGTCAGTCTACCCTTCTTTTTATTAATCTATTCCTGGTAGATCTTTTACTGTACATTTAGTTTTTATATTTATGAGGTGGAGCTATTAAAAATAAGGTCTCTGGGGCCAAATTCACGGGTCAGGAATTGTTCTTCACTCACAATGTCATCTTGAAGATTAAATGAGGTGGCCCATGCAAAAAGATTTGTGCTTCCAGCATTCTCAGCAAATAGCATGTCATTGTTTGATTTTCAGTATGTGTCCTTGTAAATGGCTTCAAGCAGGATTTTCATTTTCTCCAAACTTCAAATAAACGTTATTACACTCAGATTAAGTGGGAAAACAATATTTATGCATTCATAGTCTTCTATTTCACTCATTTAAAGGCTTAGAAGGAACATTTAAACACTTCCATCATTTAACAATAATAATCAACCTTTGTAAGAAATCTTTCAAACTTGAGCAAATCACTCACATACTCTGTGCAACAATTTCTTCCCACTTCTTTTGTGTTTAAAAGTCACCTAGAATTTTAATTCTAAATTATTCTTTGTCCTTGTGGTTCTACATTCCTAGAGATGTCTTGTCAGCTGGTGGTTACTTTGTAGCCACATTATCTACAATTGTGCGGGCATAGATTAATCTTTTAAGTTACCACCAGTTTCGAATATTGAATTTTATCTTAAATTCTAACTTTCTCATCTTTCTATCATTATTGACCTTAATTTTCTCTTCTTTTTGTTAAGATGGAATTTTGACTTGTTCTTCTGAACCTTTCTTTTCTAATATAAGAATTCAAAGTAATTAGCCCCTGTAACCTTTCTTTACCATCATTTTACAAATTTTTAATTTTTTTATACTAGGGATACAAAATTTTTTGTGAAGCGTCAGATATTAAAATATTTTAAGCTTTGCAGGCCAAGAGAGAACATAAACAATATTCTGTCAGCATAAAAAATGTTCACAAATTTTTATTGATGAAATTAAAAATTGGGTAATAATTGAGTAAAATGTTTGCATTGACTCTGTAGATTGCTTACAGGAATATAGCCATTTTGACCATATTAATTCTGCCAATCCATGAGCATGGGAGTTCTTTCCACCTCCCAGTGTCTTCACTTTCTTTAGGGTTTTATAATTTCCTTATAAAGGTCTTTTAGCTATTTGGCTAGGTTTATTTCTAGGTATTTTATCTTTTTAGAGGCTACTGTGATTGTGATTATTTTCCTGATTTCTTTCTCAACCTGTTCATTATTTGTATATGAAAGCTACTGATTTTTGTTAGTTTTGTATCCTGCTATTTTTCTATAAGTGTTTATTACATCTAAAAGTTTTCTGGTGAATTCTTTTCCCGTCTTTTAGGTATAGGATCATTTTATGTAAAAGTAAGGGAAATTTGAGTTCTTTGTTTTCTTTTTGTATCTCTTCATTCCTTTCTCTTGCCTTATTGCTCTAGCTAAGAATTTAAATAATGTATTGAATAAAAGTGTCTTGCTTCTGGTTTTAAGAGGTGTGTTTTAGTTTTTCTCCACATAGCATACAGTTGGCGATGATTCTTTATATAGTCAATATATAGACTTTATTGTGTTGAGATATAGTCTTATGATTTCTGGTTTCCTCTGAGATTTTACCATGAAAGGATGATAAATTTTCTCAAAGGTTTTTTCTGTACTGTTTAGATAATCATGTGATGTTTGTCTTTGATTCTATTTATGTGTTGTATGTGTCACATTTGTTGATTTGTGTAAGTTGGAACATGCTTGCCTCTCTGGAGTGAAATCAACATGAGCATGATGCATGGTCTTTTTAATGTGTTATTGAATTTGATTCTCAAGTATTTTATTGATGATTTTTGTGTTTATGTTCATAAGGAAATTGGTTCCATGCTTTTATTTTTCTTGTTGTGTCCTTGTCTGTTTTTAGTATCAGCCTAATACTAGCTTCAAAGAACGAGTACAGTATAGTTTGTGGGGTGTTGGTATTAGATCTTCTTTAAAGGCCTGGTAAATTTCAGCAGCTAATCTGTCCAGTCCTGACTTACCTGTATTTTTATGTCCAGAAGCATTTATTTTATGAAATTGGGTAAGTTATCAGACAGCGCATATTTATAAGTGTTACATCTTCCTGATGGATTGTTCACTTTATTAATACATAGTGATCTTCTTTATCAGTCATGAGTAATTTTGACTTGAAGTATCCTTTGTCAGATATGAGTATATCTACTTGTGCTTGTTTTCAGATTTCAATTGCTTGGAATATTGTTTTCCATCCTTTCACTTCAAGTCTGTGCATGTCTTTGTCAGTAAGATGAGTTTCATGTAGACAGCCTATACTTGGTCTTTTTCATCCATTCAGTTAGCCTATGTCTTTTAGTTGTCTGTTTATATTTAGGATTATGACTGACAACCATGTACTAATTTCTCCCTTGTTTAGCTTAGGTGTTTGTTTCTCTAATGAGTTAATAATGTCTCATTCCTTCCTAATTCTTATTTTTTATGTATCTTAGTGATATTTATTCTTTCCTGAGCTCTCATGTTTACCTATATCTTTCTTCCTTTTCTGTGTATAATATCACCTTAACTATCTTTTGCAACACTGGCTTACTGTTCAAGAATTGCTTCAGTTTATGGTACATATAGGAGGTCTTTATTTCTCCTTTGATATTAAAGGATAGCATTGCTGGATATAGGAGTCTTGGTTGGCAGGTATTTTGTTTCATGGCTTATAATCCATCAGTTCATGGTCTTCTGGCTTTCAGGGTTTCTGCTAAAAGATCTGTTGCTACTTTTCCAGTTTTCCTTTGGAAGTAACTTGACACTTCTTTCTTGCAATTTTCAGTATTTTCTTTTCAGTATTCTCCCTTGCTTTCTTTGTTCATTCTTCTACACCACAGACTCACAGGTTTGGTCTCTTAATCATGACTTAGAGGCAATGGATGGTATGGTCACGATTGCTTATTTTTTTCTTTATTACTAATAATTCTTCAAATTTGTCTTCAATCCTTGATATTCTTTATTCCACCTTATCTTGTCTACCAATGATGCTTTTATTTGATTTATCGCATTTTTTCAGTTCTAAAATTTCCATTTGCCTTTTTTCTGTTTCAGAATCTATCTCTTTGCTAAATTTCTCAGGCAAGTTGTTGAATTTCTCACCCATTTTGTTATCTTTCTTGTCCAGGCCATGAGTTGACTTTACTTTATTCACTTGTTTAATTGAATCCTCTTTAAGGACACTGATAATTTTTAAAATTAGACTTTGAAATTCTTCTCTAACATTTTAACCTTATCAATATGTTTGGATTCAGTTATTGAAGACTTGTGGATTTTGGAGAATTCATGTTGACTTCCTTTTCCATGTTTCTTGTGTTTCTAAGTTGCTATTTGTACATCCATTGGGATGGAAATCTCTTCCAGTTTTATTCATGGTTCTTCCTTGTGAGACGCCTTCTCTTTTGAAGACCCAATCCCTACCACCACTCACAGAAGAGAAAATAATTAGCTATAACACTAACAACACTGTCCAAGCTGGTGCTATATTTGGGCTGGGGGCCATCAGGGTAACATTCACTTTACAAACTTCCCTTCTTTGCAGACCCAAAGCCCCTCTTTGTCCCAATGACCTTTGCAGCCCATGGGCCTGGCAGATTTCCACTCACTGCACAGATGCCTCAGTTCATGCACACAGATGTGGAAAATATCCAAGCCTAAGGGCCATTTGAGCTTGTTGGGAGAGTGGGGAAAGAAAACAGAATACTAAGATGTGCACTTCAGATAAGGGAATGATTGAGAGAGCCCAGCCTTCTGCCTGCCTGACTTGGCACTTTCAGATTCCTCCAAGTGGTAAAGTGCCCTGCAGAAGGGAGGAAGTTGTGAAAATTGAATGATCCACTGGACCTGGGTGCAGAACTCTCAGTCCTGCATCTAGCAGGGAGACAGCACAAGGGGCCATGTTATCTTTTGGCCACAGACTGGCTTAATCTCTGCTGTGATCACAGAGGATGTGATTCACACCTTTCCACAGACAAACGGGTCACCAACTACCAAACCTTCCACCGTCCAAGCTCCCCGTTACTTAAACTTCTCATCAGGTCCACATCTGACCCTCCCCCTCTCCACAACAGCCTCTCACATCCTCCTCCCACAAAGACACTAGGGGAAGGTATCCCTAACTTGTGATAGTTTCTTGCCTTTGGGTCCCCAGAATAGCTTTAGTTAAAACAATAGGCTTCTTCTCAAGATGGTGCATGGCTATAGCACTCTGAGATATAGGAAGAAACAAACAGATTCTTTTTCAGGGCTGGCCTGCCATTCAGGAGGAGTCACTGGCACACAAAAATCCCTGTATTGGATTTAAGGTTTGCAAGATCTGTGGGCTTATCCTTGGGATATGGCTGTCAGTCTACTTTACCAGGGCTGCCTGGCTTACCTTATGACTATGGCTTCAGCATCCCCTTTCCACTTGGGAACCAGGGTTGGAGCATAGCCTTTCTGTTTTTTCTGTTTTTAGCTGTCCTGTCATCTCTTTCATTATTCCTCATGTTCTTTTTCTTTTCAAACTATAGTCTCTCTTTTGTTCCCCCAACTCTTCTCATTTGCAAAGTGGCAAGGAAGAAGTTTTTAATCTGCCATATTATTTCAGAAGTCCAGATGCTTTTTTACTTATATGTTTTTTTCTTAATAATGGTGAGACTCAACATCTTTTCCTTAAGTGTATTGCCCATCTATCCTTTTTGTTCCTGTGTGATTCTTTTGACTGTGTCCTCTATCTTTAATCAAAACACATGAGAGTACAGGAAAGGGGGTACTTACCCATAGCTGGACCCCAGAGAACACATACCAAGCTCTGACCTAATCTAGGACCTATGTCCTATGAGAACTAAGACTAGAGCCCAATCCTACCCTGAAGTCAGTTCCCTTTGGCTCTAAAACATTTCCATGATTCACAACTCAAGAGTAGCACACATTAGATAACAAGAAGATGCATCCCAAAAGAATATTGTGTCACTTCCAAGGCCAAATTAATAAACTAGCATGGTGACTTGTGATCACTCAAGGAATGTTGTTGTTCTGATAAAGGGACATTTTTGTTAACTGAAAATTAGTCTCCAAGAGAGATTCTAAGTCTACCAAGAATGAAACTACAGCCCTCAAATTGTAAGATAAAAATTATTAACTTTTTCTCTCCATGGATCAGAGAGAAATTGATTTATTGTTTAAATTTTTGCAAAGAATTGAGACAAGGGTATATGGTGGATGAACTACATAAACTTACATGAAATAGAAAAAGGAAACATCTTGCAAGTGCTTTAAGTGGGCCAGAGAGGGAGTCAAGGGGGAGAGGCAGTGGGAATGATCTAATCAATGTACCAATAAGCCTATTTGGAATTGTCACAATGAATCCCCCCCCATACGATGAATATATCCTAACAATTTTTTTTAAATTCACAAAGGGTAAATGAGTCAAGGAAGCATTAGAAGTTACAGCTTCCACTTTAAAGTAGAAGAAAATGTTCAAATGAGAATGATAGGATGTTTTTTAAGGAATTACATTCTCCTAAATTCCCTCTTTGGGAGGAGACTTAGGAGATGGACCAAGGAACAACACCCATGTACATATCTTCCCAGCAATATCATCCATGTGTCCTACTGGGGCCCTGGCATGTGTGGAAAAGTTGACCTTGCTGAGAGCAAAATCTGAAGCTCAAAGCTCCAGGAAGAAGTTATATAACTAATCCCACTCCTGCATGAAATGTCATCATAGACACTCTTTGCTCCATGGCCTCACCCATCCTACAAAATCCAGAATGGGGCAGAGTCACTACATTGGCTTTGAAATTAATTCTAGGGTTGAAATCTCTTTTTATCACCCTGCATGTGACCTTGGGCAATTTACTGAGTCTCCCTGTGCCTCAGCTTTGTTATGTCTAAAATGGGCATCATAAATAGTTTATCATTTTCTTGTATCCCCATGATAATTAGATGAGTTACAGTATTTAAATGCTAAGAATATATTTGGCATAACTAGGACTATTATAGTTCTCTCCCATGGCTGTTACACTTCCTGATGCTTTATTGAACGAGGAGAATTTGCAAAGTGAAATAAAAGCAGTCTTTCCAAAGGCATCGACTTAGTGCCCACAGTGTCAAATCAGAAAAGACCACCTGTGGTTTACTACCCAATATAGTGGCACAAGATCCATGTGGTCACTGAGCACTTGAAATGTGGTCAGTCTGAATTGAGCTGTTCTATAAGTGCAAATATCCACCCATTTCTAAAGACTTAGTACATGCAAAAGAACTATTAAAAATATCTGTTTAATAGTTATTTTTATATTGATTACATGTTGAAATGATAATGTCTTGAATATATTGAGCTAAATAAAATATATTACTAGAATTAAGTTCATCTTTCCTTTTTGCTTCTTTTTAGTGTAGTGATTAAAAGTATAAATGTGTATTTAAGAGATAGGTTGTCACATCATATTCCCATTGGACCACACTAATCTCAGTGAAAGTCCTCATTTCACAGAATATAAAACAACAGAAGAGAAGCAATGTATTTTCCATCTGACATCCCACAGTGATGTAGCAGAGTCCAGCTGGGACTGATAATATCTGAGGGGGGGTGGTCACTGTGTTTTTTATTGCAACTGTGACCTCACTCTACAGAAACCTTTTTTCAGAATTAAAGTAGGGAAATTATTTGAAAACCAATCAGGTAAAGACAGCAGAATAGACCAGGTCTATTGTGTATTTTCCGACTGGATATTCTCAGTCATTTTCTCTCCTATAACTCATTTTTTAATTTCTCATTTTCTGTGTGCATTTGGAGGCAGGAAGAAATAGCATTATCCACTATGCCACATTTTCAAAATATACAGAATTTTCTATAAATATCTTCTGAACCTCAACTTAAATAAAAAAGACTCTGTAAATTTTTCATTGACTAATTTTCTACTCTCTGCAGCACACTAACCTGTGACAAGTCTATAAATGAAGAGCCAAAAATATGAGTTTCCTGTTATTGTCTGTGAGGTTCAACAGACTATAAACTCTTCAGAAAATAAAGAAATTTAAAAATCTCTCTCAAACACCTGGACATACACAGAGACAATCAACCACTCCAAAGAAATATTTGTGATTGGATGGAAAGTTCTCAGTCTGGTCACAAATCAAAATGATCTAAATAGAATGTACATGTGTCTCTACCATGGGATGTGAGAAGCACTCACACTGTCCTCATTCACAAAGACCTGGGCTCTTTAAGTCAAATGAACTCTCTGTTTCCAAGGAGATAACTTTGTATTTGTGGGTCCTTAAAGGCAGAGGGCAGGAGGAAGGAGGAAAGCTGTGACTGATCATCTGGGTTTAAGAATACTGAGCTCAACTCACCTGGACAGATAGTTGACCAGATTTTGGGGAGGGGACAGCAGCAGGACAATGTCCATGGTTCTGAAATTAGACTCTTCCAGAAGAAGGTGTATAAAACGATGAATGAGGGATGGATTGAGAAGCCTCCCTCAGGATGAGGTCCTAACTCTAGGGATAATCCACAGAGTAAGAGATTGGATGTGGGTAGGGTCCTGGCCATCTGAAGAGAATCTCAGATGCACTTCTCTGAAGAGCTGAAGAGCTTCTTACAGTGATTGTCCAAATAGGTTTTATCTCCTTTTCTCTATAACATGATGTGTATATACACATATATTTTAATGATAGCATTAGTTTGAAAGTTTTACATGAGTAATACAGTGAATGCCCAAACTCTGTCCTAAAACATCACTTGTGATTTTGAGGAGGGGTTGGGCCTAGGTGGAGTCTATCCACTCAGCTCCATTTTGCCACAATATAATGTTGGACCTAGATCATAGGGTAGTGGCTCCTTGCTCTTTGTTGTTCTTCACTATTTTCAGATAATGCCCCTCTCTTTCCAAGGCTCCCCTAACTTTGGCTCATATGTCAGAACACACTAACCTTAGGAATAAATATTCATTCTTTGACGATTTTATTTTTGGCCCACAATCAGGAGCCATTGCTCTTCCCAGCACAGCACCTGCTGTAATTCTCCAGTACATATAAAGCTAGGTTTTATATCAACTGGTCTCTCAGCTTCCTGAACATCTCATCCAATAATCATTGCTCCAAACTAACTCAATGCTTAACTTACATGGTCATTCTTTTTTATTTTGATGCCTTCAGAATCACAATTTTAAGAGCACTTATCTCTAATAACCAAAATCCCAATTTCTTACACTATTGCCCCACTCCAAGCATCCTTTGACTTACAAGGGCCTATGAGCCTCCCATCTCTTCCCTGTCCTGTAGTCTACAGCAGTAGTCTCACACCCTCACACACTTGGTATTTGTTTTAAGTTTTGTGATCTATCATTTTGATCAAGGTCTTGCGTACAGCTCCCACCAGATGACTCTACCCTTGTTCCCTCAAAAGAAAAACAACAATCACAATATACATCAAAAACAATTTAACTCTCTCCCTGAAACAGCATTGCTGAATGTTGCTGGGCAAAAACACAAAATGAGCTGGCTGCTGTCACCTTAAATTCATGAATTTATTACTCATTCATTCTCAGCAACACATCTTCCTTTGTCTTTCAGTAAATTCACTTACCTGCATCTCTTCTATTGCATCTGCTTGAAAAACTCTTCCTTGTTGGTTTCTTTTTACTTCCTCAAAGCTCTAATTCTGGAAATCCTTCAGAGTTGTTCTTAGGTAAGAACCATGTACTCCCTCATTTTCTACTTCACCACAACCTGCTGGCTTTATAACACATCAAAGCTCACTCATACACAATCTACACTATGAAGACTAATAGATTTATCTCTATCCTGGGTCTTTCTGCTGGAGACCAGGTTCTAAATCTCATCATCTTCTGATTATCTGCATTCAATCATCTAAAGATCATTTCAAAAGGTGAACATGTTTAAAGTAGAGAACATGATTTCCCACAAAAAAATGGGTTCTCAAAATTCTTCTCTGTTTCAGCAAAAGTTGAATAAGTTAAAAAAAAGAAAAGAATACCCCTTATCTCCTCTCTCTCTCTTATGTTTCGACAAAATTTTTTTACTTTAAATCATTACCTTATCCAACATCCCTACCACTACCTCCTTCTCCAAGTCACTACTGCTCCTTCTCTGGATCATGGCAATGGCCTTGGAACAGGTCTTCTGCTACACTAGCCCTTCCATGTTATTCTCAACATAGCAGCTAGAGTAGTGTTCCCCGTAGTGAGCAAGTCAGATGGTGACACCCTTCTTCCCAACACTTTCTGATTTCCTCATCTCATTCAAAGTAAATATCAAATCATCACAATGATTCCTGTAGCACACACCACTGGATCCCTGATACATCTCTATTCTTTCTCTTATGCTACTCCCCTAGGTTTGCCCAGCACCAAGCATGCTGGCTCCCTGCCTGTGTAGAAGAAATAAGCATGGCCCCTGGCTCACAGCCTCTGTGCTTGCAGTATCTGCTGCCAGGTCCATTTTCTGCTGATGATCTGCTGCCTTGTTTTCTTCAGGTGTTCTATGCTCACTCTTTGAGCGAGGTCTTCTCCACATAGTAAAAATGATAAGTCCTGCTTTCTCCTGTTTGTCACCTTATATGTCTTTATCGCATTCCATTAGTGACCATTACACAAATATTTATATACACATACATAAATGTAATGCTATTTTTTATGATCGGTGTCCCCCACATAGAATTTACATTTTGTTCTCAACATGGACTTTAGTCTATTTGTTTATTGTTGAATTTTTAGTCCTAAGTAGTAACTGGCATGAAGAAAGCACTTAATTAGTTGTTTAACAAACCAGTTGATTCATACTGTTGTCCTTGTCAACAGTTTATGCTAAAACGCTCAGTTAACAGACATTAACCACCTCCTTATATAATCCATTCCATCCTTAAATAACTCTGTTGGGAAATTATTGGGAAAAATTTCCAAACATTTTACATTTGACTAATTATTTATAGGCCAATCTAATGTATCCACATAAAACAAATCTACACCTGTTCCTTCAGATCCTTAGTAACAACAATTATGGATACTAACTTCATTAGTGTTTTATAAAATATTCTGAAGGGAAGATGTGCAAAGAAGGAGCAAATATTTGAGCAACATAACACATGGCTGTGGCATAGTTTCTATTATTTGGCTTCTCATTCCTTCCCTGATGAATAGACACTGTCTGTAGTTGATTAGGAGAACACAGTAAGGTTCTCAAATACTTTTTGAGTTAGCTTATAGACAATTCTCTTGGCTTACTGCAAGATTCAGCAGGAGATTGATTGAAATGTTCTTCCTAGCCAGTCAAAATTCAGGAGAGGTATATCAGAAGCCAGCATCTAGAAAGGAAGCATCTATAATTTATGCTAGTCACAGTGGTATTGAGAAAGAAAAAGCAATAGCATCACCTAATTACTCAGGATTTAAAAGTCCAGGACTCCCATAAAGATTCACAAAGCCTTGTAAAGTCCTATGAAGTAGTAACTGAAAACATAGTTTCTGGAGTCAGTTTTCACTATTTAAATTCCATGTCCCCCAGTGAGATTGCTGGATTTAAGAATTATTCTGGGCCATGAGCCATTTTTTTCCCTTCTGAATTGAAGAGGCCATATCAGTTCTTGTATAATTGTTCTATGACTGTAGGTTGTATGTGTGGTGGGAGAAGGGAGGACAAGCTTATTATTCTTTTTAACTCACAGGTCTGCCACTGCAGAAGTTCTGCATCTGAAGTGCCTTATCCACATGAACTGAACATCAGTGATGAGATCCTAGGTTTCAAACTGGTGCTTTAATGGTTGAGACTTAGGGGAACTCAGAAGTTGGCAAGGGAATATAGAGAAATATGCTTAATTGGGAGACAAAGGATGACACATGGTAGCTACCCCCAATATGGACCCTAATGGCAGTTACTTCCCAGGATTTATTTCTGCTGTAGTCCCCTCACACATAGGAACAGGGCTAATCTGTGTAGAGAATGTGAAAGTGTCCCTATATAGGTTTTTGAGGCTAATTTTATCATGCGTCTCAGAAAAGAAATGTATAGCCTCTATCTTTGGCTTTTGGATTGCTTTCTTTAGAGATGTGAGGACACTGAAGCATCCCTGTGGCAAATCCTCAGGAAAGAGGAAGTGGGAAACTGTCAGCTTCAGTTTCCCAGCCATGATACAGGTCTCCAACGAAGGAAGTTCCCCAGCTCAGTCAAGCACTCAGGACTAAAACCTGGTTGAATGTTACTTCAAATTAATTCAAGAATATTGACCTCTAAAATGTATGCTCAAGATAATAATCTAATAATGAAGCCAGCGTTATTGAATAAATAAAAAACAGATAATATTTATTGAACAGCTATTTATGACAGGTTATATTATAGAATAGGGAATGTTCTCCACCTTTAAGAATCCTTTGGGCACATCAGGGAGACAGCCATAACCACAAGAGTTTTTCAAGGAATGCTATAGAGTAGGAGAGACGTTGAGGTCTGGGGAATAGAAGGCCCTCTTGGCAAGTAGTTTTTTCTCACCTTGGGCTTTTTTGGGAACTCACTCCAACAACTAGATGACTTCCAGCATGTAGGCTGAGCTAACTTTTTGTTGAAATTGCTGTGGGAATAGTGTGGAAAAGAGAACAAAATTCATCCAGTAAAATTAGTGTTTTACAGCTTTGCAAGAAGATAGTGTTTGAATTTAAACAATAAGACATTAGATCTTTAAAAAAGATCTAATATTCTAGACAGAATACACAGCAGAGAGGAAGCTCAGGTATTAGGACATGCATAACACTTTGGGGAAGACAGGGCTCTCCTGAGGATGGAACGTGTGGGACAAAAAGAGAGGTGGAGAATGGAGAGTGCCTGGCAATGGCCAGCTGAGCTTTGCAGTACTAGACCTAGGACACATTTTCTGCATTTTGCATATTGTACTGTGTTTCTGAGGAACCATCTGAGTATTAAGTAGACTTTCCATGTTCATATATGAATTAAGAAAAGATCCATTTGACCCTTGAATCAAAAAGGTCTTTGAAGGAAATGAGATTAATGGGAAAATGAGATTAAATTTTACTACTCTAATTATCTCCTTTTACCATGTCTTTAAATGAGATATGATGGAGGTTAGTTACTAAGGAAATGGGGTTCAAAAAAGAAAACAATTCAGGCAGGTACCCAAGGTAATGATACATTGAATAGTGTACTGCGAGAGAGAGAATTGGCCTTACGCTTGCACAATAGTGAGCAGTATACTATTTTCTTTGTATAATTGCAAATGACACACTGACCTTCATATTTCAGTAGAGGGTAGAGAGTTACCTATAAATCATAGAAGTGCTGGTTTTTAAGCTGCTCAGGTTTAAAATGAAACTTTAAAAATTACTGAGTGATTTTACCCACATTTAGGGCTGCTTAAGGCCAGTAAGATAAGTACCTTGAAAAAGATCTAATGCATAAATGGTTTTTTCCTCACTTTTTTTTTCCTGGGCTCACAATGTATTTTTGAAAAAAAATAATAATCTGGGCCAAGTTAATTGTTCAGTGTTTCTCATTCCACTAATTTTCAATGTGAATATTTGGAATAATTTTCTCAAAGGGCAAGTGTTGGTTACTTACTTCTGCTGGGAAAGGCAAGTTCGGACTGAGTGGAGAACCACATGCAGCCTGGTCCACCATGCCAAGATAGACTGCAAGCTCCATCCCAGGCCAGTCGGCCTCCTATATCTCCCCTATTTATATCCAGAGCCGTCTCTCGATGTAAAAACCCATAGAAGAGAAAGAGCTCTATCTGCTTGGATTATTTGAGTGACAGCTAATGACAAATAAAACAACACAAATATCTATGTCTTCAAGTCTGAGAAATATGTCAAATTCTAAACACAGAAACCACAGCAATGGTCTCTCAAATATCACTAACAAATAAATGTCCAGAATAAACAATGGTGTAATATGTTAACATCCAAATGGAGAGGCTGGCCTGGACATTATAAAAAGCAAAAATCAAAAAGATAATTTGAGAGAACAAAAGGCCAAGAGCACCTCCCTTGTTCCCTGGTAAGAGTTGCTTCTAGAAACTGATTTAAGAAAATAAACATTTTACCTTAGTCAGGAAATCTGATTATTAAGCTTTAAGTGTAAGAGTGGATTTCTAAAGAAATAAGGATAATCAGTTAAACTGAAAATCCATAAACTTATTAAATAAATGGTATATATTTTCTGTAGTGGCCATAATCTCAAGCAAGAAAGAAAAAGTGCACTGTTACATTGCTATAACTAATGCATCTCAAGTTTAGCTCCCTGTAGGGTCAGAAAAGTTAAGAGTATGCTCCAGGTAAACAAGTCAGTCCCTTTAAAATGCCCTCCCTCAGGATAGGCACTTCTCCTTCCCCTCAGGGTAGGACTCGCACCTCTGGACTCACAAAGAACTTAAGCGTAGGGTTGGGGATGTGAGCTAGGTCTCAAAACTTGCACTGCATCACTTCCACCACTCTGTAGGTCACACAGATATGCTGTGCACCAGTTGTGAGGGGCTACCCTTGGCATGACTATCAGATTTATGTTCATGGGACCATCTGGAAGACTAGTTATCTGGACATTCCCATTCCCATACTAAAAGTGGCACCACAATGAAGGGCATAAGGGAGGAAAGGGACTGGGGACCTAGCACCTTAGAATAACACAAGTTGTTAAGTGGCAGGTTGGAACACTGACATCCACATAGACTGACTGACCCTCACTGAGTGGATGCCACATCAGAAGTCAGCTTAATATAATTTTTTAAATATTTTGTAATATTGGATTGGGGGAGAAAAGAAGATAAGAAGAGATTAAGATGACAGACTGTTCCTAGCAATGACCAACTATCCAAAAAAAGGAAATCAGAGGACTCCAAAGGGCACCAATGGGTTCCCATAACCAGCAAGAAGAAAAACCCTCTCCAAATCTACAAATAGAGAAAAACTAACCATGAGAAGAATGGGAAGAACAACCTGCAGCTCAACATTCCAGATCCCCCACTCCTGAAGTCACCTTGCAGCTCCAGGCTCCATTACATGGCAGTAAGTCCCACTGCCCAGTACACACAGGATTGCCCCCAAACTCCCACCACCTGCTGGCTCCTTTCTCCTGAGTGAGAAGCAGTCCCACAGAACTGAGGTAACCTGAGGCCCATGTGGGAAATCAGACTCTGGAATGCCTGCTGCCTGCAGGATCTGTTGTCCTAAGCTGCAGCAGTCATGGCTCCTGGAAGCCCAAGCCCTAACGCAAGTAGACCCAGGGCCACCGCTGACTGGTGGGCACCAGACAATTCATGCCAACTGGCCATGCTGCCCCATGGCCCTCAACTTGCTACACAATGCCAGGAGCCTGCCACCACACACCCACATGAACTCCAGGGTCTTGCTAATCTGCTCGTATCAGGAGGCTTTCCCCTTTACAAAGCACAGAGGCCAAGCCCAGCACTTCACACTGCACCCCTCTGCAGGAGAGTCATGTCCCTCCTATCCAAGAGCTGGAATCCCAGATCCTCCACAGAGTGGCAATCCACTACCCTGCTACTGTAGGAGACCTACTCCCCATACAGTGCACAGAGACCTAGCACTGCAACTGCAGGAGAGTCCCTGACCCCCCATCAAAGAGCAGGAACTCCAGCCCCCTGACTGAGGGGAGAAAAGAGGCAATTGGCACCACAAGAAGAACCCTGTAAGGAGTAACTTATCCAGCATACCCCTCTCTGAGGAATACTTCTGGAGCTCCAGGAGGAAAAACAACTCAAAACATGAACTGAAGGGGCACAAGATATTAAAACCGTTACCAAAAACAACTCCAGATGCATAAATCTCAATGCAGAATGAAACAGCAAGACATCTGCTCTCCATCAAAAGCCAATTCCACCACAAAGGATCCAAACATCTGTGTAGAGGAAGAGCTATGAAATAGTGAATTCCAAAAAACAGTAGTAAAAATGATGAACAAACTCAAAGAAGAAACACAAAAGTTAATATTTGACCTCAAAGAGAATGTGAACAAACAATTAAATGAGCTCAAAGAAAATACAAACAAACAGATGAATGAAATTAAGCAGACTATACAGGATATGAAAAAGGAAGTCAATAAAGATATGAAAACCCTAAAAAAATTCAATCTGAAATAAACAACTCAATATCCCCAATAAACATCCCAATCAAAAGCTTGGCAAACAAAGGGGAGCCAGCAGAAAATAGAGTTCAGGAACTAAGACAAAGTAGAGGAACTAGATGAAAATATGCTAAGAAAATGTAACTGGAACATGCATGATATCTGAGACACCATGAAAAGACCAAACCTACAAATCATGGGTGTAAAAGAAAGAGAGGAGATACAAATGAAAGGCACTGACAACCTATTCCATAGACTAATAGCAGAAAACTTCCAACTGAGGCCAATAGGAAAAGGGGAACAGGAACTAGAGAAAAGGTGAGATCAAAAAGAATTAACCTAGGAGGTAACACACATGCACAGGAAATTAATGTGAGTCAACTCCCTGTATAGCTATCCTTATCTCAACCAGCAAAAACCCTTGTTCCTTCCTATTATTGCTTATACTCTCCAACAAAATTAGAAATAAGGGCAAAATAGTTTCTGCTGGGTATTGAGAGGGTGGGGGGGAGAAGGAGGGGGCGGAATGGGTGGTAAGGGAGGGGGTGGGGGCAGGGGGGAGAAATGACCCAAGCCTTGTATGCACATATGAATAATAAAAGAAAACTTCCCTAATCTCAATGAAGAGAGTCACCCAGGGGCAGAAAGATTACAGACCACCAAACCATCAGGACCAAAAGAGGAACACCCCCAGACACACCATCATCAAACACTCAGCACACCAAATAAAGAATTCTGAAAGCTGAAAAAGAGAAAAGACATGTCATATGTAAAGGCAAACCCATTAGAATAACAGCAGATTTCTCAACTCAAAATCTAAACTCAAGGTCATGGAAAGACATAATCCAGGCCCTGACAGAAAACAACTGTCAACCCAGACTAGTCTACCCAGCAAAACTATCCTTCCTAATTGAAGGAGAAACTGAAACCTTCCACAATAAGGAAAAGCTAAATGAATTTGCAACCACCAAGCCAGTACTACAGAAGATACTTAATGGACTTTTACAGATAGAAGAAGAAACTAGAGTGGGACAGCTAGACTCAAGAAAGAATAAACCCTTTGGAGCAAGCAGATCAGAAAACAAGGAATAAGTAAAAGCAAACAACAGGGAAACAAAAATGACTGGAAATAACAGGCATTTCTCAATACTAACACTGAATATAAATGGTCTCAATGCCCAATCAAGAGATATAGAATAGCAAATTGGGTTTAAAAAGCAAGACCCAACCATATATTGCTTATAAGAGACTCATCTAACTGAAAAAAATAAACACTGGCTCAGAGTCAAAGGGTGGAAAAAAGTTTTCCAAGCAAATGTACCCCATAAACAAGCAGGGGTAGCTATACTCATATCTGAGTGCAGGTCAGCACATCCTTTGCTGAAAGTTAAGGGAGCTGCCTATGCCTCGTTTCTGTCTCTCTGTTGGCTGATGGGGGCACTTGTGGCACCTTGAAGGAAGGATGTGTTGGGGTCCTGTCACCTCTTCAGGGCTAGCCATATTCATTCTTCAGCCAGGGAAAGCAAGTATCTTTGCAAAATGTCGTATTCAGGCAAATTCCAACTTCTTGGGCCACCAGCAGCTAGTAGGAACAAACGAAGTACAACATTCACTCTGTAATCACAAGAATTGTTCACAGCCTCCATGTGAGGTGATCAGCAAATAACACTCACCATTATTTCCAATTGTTTCAAAACTAAGGTCTTTCTATTCATTTTACTTCAGGTAAGTTTGCCAAGACTCAGAATAGCAAAAGAATAAGGTGTGAGGTGTGTGGGGGGCACAAAGGGCTGTACTATTGACCTCGAGACTTAGTTTCTAGACATAATAAGGGTATGCCTTGGCTATTAGCAACATCCATTTGGACTTCATTCTCTTTATAGGATTTTGGACAGCAAATCTCTGACCTTCTGTCGCTTTCAGATGAGAATACACTTGATCGGGTAGCATAATCACAGTATTGTAAATTTTGTTCATTCACCATTCACTTATTCCATACACGTGCCTATTGTGTTCCAGGAAGCTGGAAGTGCACAGATAACCTGGCATAGCCATGGCTCTCAAGAAGTCCCACCATCATAAAGAAACAGTTGATATATAATGTAATAAAGATTTAAGGTTTGTTGCAGAAAATGACATCTGCCTGACACTTCATAATTTGAATCATTTAATCCCATGACCATTTTAGGTTGGCCAGGTCTCAGTCATTGTAACAAAATTCCCAAGAGAATCAACTTAAAAAAGGAAAGATTTATTTGGGGTCATTGTTTCAAGCTTTCAGTCCATGGTCACTTGGCCCCGTTGCTTTGGGCCTGTGGTGAGTCAGTACTACACAATGAGGAGTGTGTGTTGAAGCAAAGCTACTCATCTCATGAAAGCCAGGAAGCAAAAACAGCAAGAGGAAAGTGCTGTGCCCAACTGTCCCCTGCAGCAGTATACCGTCAATGACCAAAAGCCTCTCACTAGGTCCCACCTAATAAAGCTTCATCACGTTCCAGTAGCACCAAGCTGAAAACTAAGCCTTTGACACATGGACCGTTGGGAACACTCAGTAGCTAAACTATAGCAACTAAAATAGATTCCTCACCCCCAAAAGCCACTTAACCCTGGCTGGGAAGGGTATGCCAAAGCATTCTTAACAGAGCTCACTTTGCTTAGGACTCCAAAGGGAATCAATAAAATAGCTCATCACAGGAGCGGGCAAAATTAAAATCTTATTACTTCTCTATCATGCTTTTGACAGGTTATTAAGTCCTGAGACAATTACAGGATCCAATTTAGAAAGCGAGACATCTAAATCCTACTCCCAAACCTGAGACTTTAATAAAAGCCTGACAAACACTCGGTGTGATGCATAACATATCCCCAGCCTCTGTGATAGGCAATGTCACATTTCATCATCTCAAAACGTGTGATGTACACACACGGGAGCAATTGAGGTTCTGGAAGTTTAGTTAATGTTCTTGAAATTACCCTGCTTGCAAATGGTGTCTGTGGCTGTCATAGTCTGGTCCTTCAGGCTGAATTCCTGGTCTGCTTTTGAAATAATCAGCACCTCCAACATTACTTGCACCCAGTGGCACATTGTATCAGTGTATGTCACGAATTCCACTGATGGTAATTCCCAGCAGAACAGCTTCTTGTCATAAACTTCAGCTAACTCCCTTATGGCAGCCACAACAGCACTTACATCTACTGTTTCCTTGCATTGTGCTTTTGCTTTATGTTTACTTTGCTGCACCTCTAGAGTTTAAGTTCTTTTCTGTTAATCTATTTTGCTGTTTGTTCTGCTGTCTGAACAAAGTGAAGTTAGCATGCCCATCACTGAATTGCATGGGCGAAAGTAAAGTGAGAATGCTCGCTGCACAGAGAAGATCCACACTGAGCTGTGATCAGATGGTCCATGAAGTCAGGTCTGAGAACCACAGATGAACAGTGCAGGATGAGTTTGCTCTGCCTAATGCTCCTACAGCAGCTGGTGTGTCCTGAAGAGTGAGAGTTGGGTAGACCTTGCAATTTCATTCACACTAGTGGGGAGGGACAGGAGAGGTGGAGAAAGGCTGGACTCTGCTTATCAGTACCCTGCTGGTGGGAACAGAGTGGAGTCCTAAAGGCCTTACTCCTATTCCCAATTAAGAACTTCTGTGTAAGGACACATGGTTCAAGTGGTAGAATACCTGCCTGGCAAGCAGGAGGTACTGAGTTCAAGCACCAATACTGACAAAAAAAGAACCTCCATGCCTCCCTGGAGCCTCATGCTGGACTGCTTCTTCCATTAGTTGGAGCGTGAATATTTATCTAAGACGGGTACTTGCATGGGGCTTTCAGAGGCCCTTGAAGAAAAGCTGTTCTCCACATTGTACTCAATATCCCCTGAGAAGGCAGATGACTTGAAGACTGACATGAGACTGATTTGCAGCTGGCATTTGATTCCAAGTGATGCAACAAATCCGCATCTCCAAGTGCTCGATGTGCAAAGCTGCACACACGTTGCTGATGCATGTCTCTATTCCCTATTGCTCTTGCCCTGATGAAGGAGGCTAAATTTAATAATTATGGTAATGATGAAGTAGACAGTGGGCCTCAGCTTCCTTCTACATTCAACAGTATCTGACCAGGCAGGTCCTGAACCCACTGAGGCTGAGACCCAAGTGTGTGTGTGTATGTGATGCCTTTTTAAGTTTAATTTAATTTAACTTTTATTTTTATTATTGTGCTGGGTGGGGGTACATCAGGTCATTTATAAAATTCTTACAATATATCACACTGGAGCTTACCCCTCCATGATTCTCCTTTATTTCTCCCTCCATTTCTGGAATAGTTTCAACAGTTCTCATTTTTCCATTTGCATACATGTGCACGCAGTATTTGCACCATATTCACCCTTCCACACCTTTTTCCACCTCCTTCCCCCTTCCACTAGTACCAACCTCCACCAGACAGGACCTGTCCTGCCCTCCTGTTCTCTGATTTTGTAAAAAAAAAAAAGGAGGGGGGCATTTTTGTTTGTTTAAGATAGCTACACAGGGACTTTCCTTGTGACATCTCCATGTATATACTCATGATAAGCCAAATTGGGTCATCTCCTCTATTTTTCTCCTTTCTACTTTAGTCCCCATCTTATGGTGGTTTCAACAGGTCTAAAAATTCTATATTAATTCTTGTATAGGAAATAAATCAACCATTTCACCTTAACTTGGTTCTTTTACCCTCCCTCTCTTGTATGTGACCTCCCTCTTAGTGTAACCTGTTTTTCATAATTTTGATGCATTTGTATTAGGTCCCTATGCTGCATATGAGAGAAAACATGCAGCTTTTGGCCTTCTGAACCTGGCTAACTTCACTGAGAACATGGGTGTGAGACCGCATGTGTTTGTAGACTATGTTTGAATTCTGTGTGTGCATGCGTGAGTGGATGAGTGTGAGTGTGAGTGGATGGGTCTGAGTGTGAGAGTGTGTTTGTGAAGGTGCAGGTGAGTGTGTGGGGGTGTGAGTTCATAACTGAGTGCAGAGATAAGTTTAAGTGCTTACGTGTCCTTCTGTAAGTGTGGGGGTTATGACAGTGTGTGAGATGGGGATCTTGGTGTGGATTGAAGAGTTGCAGTCAGAAGGGGAGTGGAGAGAGCCCTTTTGGCACCTTCCTACAGAAATACAGACCCTGGGATTTGGGCAAATTCAGAACACATATCTTGTTGAAACTTCACACTGCTCTTGAGAGCCTGGAAAAATGACAAAGAGCCTTCAACATCAAAAGTGAGATCTATCCATCCTTAACACACATTCCTTTTGTTCTCATCCTGGCCTGGCAGTGTCTGCCCCTGGTGGAAGCTCTGGGTTCTCTGCCTGGGGTCTTCTCATCTGCAACCTCTTGTGCAGATATTGCTCTTTCTTCCATCACTTACCAGCTGGTCCTCCCAGCCGCTCCATATTCTCACAACGTACAATGTTGAGCACTTTGGGATAATAACTTTAAAAGGAAATGACTTGGAAAAGACTGTTTGTAATTTTAGATTCTGCTTCCTAAACCTATTCAAGCAACAAATCAGCACAAAAGCACAGAGGGATCCTTGAATTTGCTGCCTCTGCTTTGTCCTGCAGGAATTGTCCATAATTGGAAGACCTAACCAGGGAGCTTGGCTGAAGTACTTTGCCCTCACAGGAAATAAGGGTGATCCCCATGAAGCCCACCTTTCCTGGGAAGTTTGAGGAGCTGCCCTGGAGCAGGGGAGGACCAGTCACCACAGCCATCTTTTCTGCCAAATATCTCTGAGGAAACAGCCCACATGCCCCAAGGCAGCCTCTTTCACTGCAGCACTTCTGGTAGAAAAGAGAAATGCCTTCATTTCAGAAAAAGGTACCCAGGCAGTAACAGGAAGACAGAGAGTTGAACATTCCAGGGATGTGAACCTCAGGCAAGGAGCCAAGAAACTCGAGTTGTAAAGTATAATATTCCTATATGGAAAAGTTCAGTGCCAACTGCCTGAGACATCCTGCCTTATTCATGAGCATCACTGCTCTCATGAGGAAGCTTGTTTGCTGCAGACTAGACCAGGACAAAGAATTCTCAATGGCAGCACCTCCCATGGTGAGTGCTGTGACAATGATGCTGAGGTAAGCTGCAGCCCAAGGTGTGTGAGACAGAGCCCACTCCACCCACGCCCCTGGTCTCTGTCTTTGGTCCACCCTGTAGCTCTGTACAGTGGCTACCATGGCCCTTGTGCAAGGGAGATGGCCTAGGAGGAGAAGAATCAGAACTGAGTCAGGAAATCTTGTCACTCCTAAATGCTGACTACATTATGGCATTATAATTAGTATCTATTTTTTTCTTTTAAAAAAATGCAAGAAAGTACCTGTAATTCACTTATTAACATCAGCATACGTGCAATAAGACATCAAAATGATTGTTAATTTGGAAGAATTGCCAGTCACTTGTCTCTTTATTTTCATTTTTGTGACTTTCCCAGTTTTAAGATTAAACCCCAAAACAAAGAGAAAATTCCTGTTCTACCATGAGAAGCATTTTACTGTCATTTCTAACATGTTAGGAGCCAAGATATTTTCATTTCTGAAAAGAGCTGCACCTGCAGCAAACTCCTTCCCTGAGCTTTTCTAACTGGTTTAAAATATGGATATAGGGTTTTATGACCCTCTTAACTGAACAATGTAGGATAGGAGGTTTACTTTCCACATATTAAGGACTCCGCTGGAAGATTATCTGGGTCCTGTGTAGAGGGCCTGTCTTCATCTTTCTACACCAACACCTGTGGATGTGCACCAGTTTCATTTCAACCTCAGAGAGGCAACTCCATGTTCTCTACTGCTGGGCATATGCTACAAAGCATTAAGAAAGAAAGAAGATAAAAATGGGGTCCACGTTGATAACTGTCTATTCTTCAGTATGAAGTCAAGTATATTCAGATTATCAAATCCCTGTATTGCTTTGTACACAGTGAGAAATACATAACCTTCAATTATCAAAGAACAAGTGTCTGTCTCTGTTTAAGCTAGTTTTGATTTATTTTTTGAAGTTTTAGCAAGGATTTATTTTAGCATAACAAGATAAAGTAGGGAGAAGTGGGGGAAAGAAAGAGAAACATTTCCTACTCCACACACAGAAATAGAAGCAAGACTTAGTTTTGATTTATTATTCATTGCAAAAAAACACTCAGTTTCGAACTCTTAATAAGTGTTAAAGCCAATCGATAAATGTTATTTGAAGAAAATAATAATTCAGACTTCCACAATGGACCATCAGGACTCACAGGATATAGATAAAGCAAAGTACTTTAATAAAACACTTGAATGTTCAGGAATGCATAAAGATTTCCAAGCATTAGAAAAGAAAGGAAGAAAATGAAACTCCAATTCATATGCATCAACTTGAATGTGAAACCAGGAGATGTGAAGACAGAAAGCAAGTAAGCAAAGTCCCAATTATGAATAATAAATTAGTCCTCTATTAAGCAGAAATTATTTAATTAGAAAGAGAAGTAATAGTATATTTATTCAGTTCTATATTAAGTAAGACAACTGTTTTAGATTCTTCCTGTTTGCTGATTCCATATTTCTTGCACAACTTGATACTGACTCTCTATGCTCTGAAACAAGCAACTGCACCTGCAGAGTGTGGAAGGGTATTGCATCTTGCCCACACTCAGAGAAGCCACTGTTGCTGCAGAAAATTAGCTATTTCTAAACATCGTCCCCTTCTGCTGTTGCATGTTTTAGCCAAGGTAAGATCACTTAGCAAAAGGCAAACTCAACAATAATGTTTAGATCATCCAATTGCTCTAGAAGAAATAAAGGGTAAAATAATTATAGGTAGTAAATTCCTAAAGATTTAATCTTTTTTCCACTAAAAGTGTCTTCCATTGGGTGTAAAAACAGAATTTTGAGTTTAAATTGTTTGGACCTTGTTAATGCCAAGTTTTTTAAAAAATGCATTAAGAAGGATATATGTTCTATCTTGACTCTGTTTTGTTCTGCTGTGTTCCTTAACCATGTTTCCGCATGTTTTGTATGTGTATGCAGCAGTACCTGCAACATTAAATGAACATTTCATGTGTATTTGCAAGTAGTATATGTATTGCATACATATGTGCCTGCAAATGTCTGAAAAAGTAGGTCACTAAGTTCTTCTGTGTACAGATCATTGAAATTTCTAGATTTGTTTTTGTTTTGTGCTGCCCTCTGATGGAAATGCCTTTGTACAATGAGCATATGGCTATGTCGTTAGTAGCAGCGTCAGACATGATCACTGGGGAATATAATTGTTCAGTATGTGCAAACAGACCTGGTTTTCTTCTAAACATTATATGATGGGCTTTTAAAGAGCACAATGGACATCTCTCACCCAAAGACACAAGTTCCGTTTTAAACTAATTGAGGAAATTTTAAACTATGATAGCTTCTTTTGTTTCTGTAGGATAAGGTACTTTATTTTTTAAAGTCAGAAACTATTTGCATCTGTCTTTGGCAGAATCTAATCCTGTTCATCCACTATAGATGATTCTTGTAAAACAGGGTGATTTCTAAGAAGCATAGTTGATATGGCCCCATACAAGACAGATGCTTCAGCATCAAGGTCAGATGCTAACCTCTGATGCTCCAGAAATCCTCATTCCACATCAATGACTGGAGAGGGAGAAAGAACCCAATTCACCTGTACTTTACAGGGTAACAATGGCTTTCCTTGGGGACAGAGAAAATATCTTTAAAAGACATAAAAAGAGCTGGTGCGATTTAAATTTTCTAACTCTTTGCTAGAGCTAAAGTTAGGAGATGAATGTTATCATCAGGATGGTTCTCATTCCTAAACACAGCTCTGGAACGCACATCAAAAAGTTATAAACACTAGTTACATGGCTTTTTTCTTTTAGCTTTTTTCCCTGTTGCCCTTGCAACAGGGAAATTACTTTTTTCCACAACTTTTTATAACATTTCTTCAAAATAAAATGCTGATTTTTACTCATTTGCTGCAGAAAATTTCTAATGTAAGATAAACTCAGAATAAATAAACTGAATTCAATTTGTTTTAATGCATTGCTTAGTGAGGCAAAAATTCCCACAAAAAGAAAATTACAGTGACAAAGTTTACATGAAAAACAAAATGTCAGAGAAAACATGCTCTGAACAAACATTGTTCACTGATGTCTTGATTTCATAACATTTCCAGATTCAACTGTAAAACTGTTCTATGGACTATCTTTTATATAACTCAAGAAAGTGGAAGGGGACACCCACTGTTGCCCCCTTGCATTGGTCTAAAATTGGCATCATGGATCCTGGTCCAATATCTTTTTTTTCTTCTTTTATTATTCATATGTGCATACAAGGCTTGGTTCATTTCTCCCCCCTGGCTCCACCCCCTCCCTTACCACCCACTCCGCCCCCTCCCTCTCCCCCCCAATACCCAGAAGAAACTATTTTGCCCTTATTTCTAATTTTGTTGTAGAGAGAGTATAAGCAATAATAGGAAGGAACAAGGGTTTTTGCTGGTTGAGATAAGGAGAGCTATGCAGGGCATTGACTCACATTGATTTCCTGTGCGTGGGTGTTACCTTCTAGGTTAATTCTTTTTAATCTAACCTTTTCTCTAGTTCCTGGTCCCCTTCTCCTATTGGCCTCAGTTGCTTTAAGGTATCTGCTTTAGTTTCTCTGCGTTAAGAGCAACAAATGCTAGCTAGTTTTTTAGGTGTCTTACCTATCCTCACCCCTTGTGCTCTCGCTTTTATCATGTGCTCATAGTCCAATCCCCTTGTTGTGTTTGCCCTTGATCTAATGTCCACATATGAGGGAGAACATGCGATTTTTGGTTTTTTGAGCCAGGCTAACCTCACTCAGAATGATGTTCTCCAATTCCATCCATTTACCAGCGAATGATAACATTTCGTTCTTCTTCATGGCTGCATAAAATTCCATTGTGTATAGACACCACATTTTCTTAATCCATTCGTCAGTGGTGGGGCATCTTGGCTGTTTCCATAACTTGGCTATTGTGAATAGTGCCGCAATAAACATGGATGTGCAGGTGCCTCTGGAGTAACAGTCTTTTGGGTATATCCGCAAGAGTGGTATTGCTGGATCAAATGGTAGATCGATGTCCAGCTTTTTAAGTAGCCTCCAGATTTTTTTCCAGAGTGGTTGTACTAGTCTACATTCCCACCAACAGTGTAAGAGGGTTCCTTTTTCCCCGCATCCTCGCCAACACCTGTTGTTGGTGGTGTTGCTGATGATGGCTATTCTAACAGGGGTGAGGTGGAATCTTAGCGTGGTTTTAATTTGCATTTCCTTTATTGCTAGAGATGGCGAGCATTTTTTCATGTGTTTTCTGACCATTTGAATTTCTTCTTTTGAGAAAGTTCTGTTTAGTTCACGTGCCCATTTCTTTATTGGTTCATTAGTTTTGGGAGAATTTAGTTTTTTAAGTTCTCTGTATATTCTGGTTATCAGTCCTTTGTCTGATGTATAGTTGGCAAATATTTTCTCCCACTCTGTGGGTGTGCTCTTCAGTTTAGAGACCATTTCTTTTGATGAACAGAAGCTTTTTAGTTTTATGAGGTCCCATTTATCTATGCTATCTCTTAGTTGCTGTGCTGCTGGGGTTTCATTGAGAAAGTTCTTACCTATACCTACTAACTCCAGAGTATTTCCTACTCTTTCTTGTATCAACTTAAGAGTTTGGGGTCTGATATTAAGGTCCTTGATCCATTTTGAGTTAATATTGGTATAGGGTGATATACATGGATCTAGTTTCAGTTTTTTGCAGACTGCTAACCAGTTTTCCCAGCAGTTTTTGTTGAAGAGGCTGCTATTTCTCCATTGTATATTTTTAGCTCCTTTGTCAAAGATAAGTTGCTTATAGTTGTGTGGCTTCATATCTGGATCCTCTATTCTGTTCCACTGGTCTTCATGTCTGTTTTTGTGCCAGTACAATGCTGTTTTTATTGTTATTGCTTTGTAATATAGTTTGAAGTCAGGTATTGTGATACTTCCTGCATTGTTCTTTTGACTGAGTATTGCCTTGGCTATTCGTGGCCTCTTGTGTTTCCATATAAATTTCACAGTAGATTTTTCAATATCTTTAATGAATGTCATTGGAATTTTGATGGGAATTGCATTAAACATGTAGATTACTTTTGGGAGTATCGACGTTTTTACTATGTTGATTCTACCAATCCATGAGCATGGGAGATCTCTCCACTTTCTATAGTCTTCCTCAATCTCTTTCTTCAGAAGTGTATAGTTTTCCTTGTAGAGGTCTTTCACATCTTTTGTTAGGTTTACACCTAGGTATTTGATTTTTTTTGAGGCTATTGTAAATGGAATTGTTTTCATACATTCTTTTTCCGTTTGCTCATTGTTAGTGTATAGAAATGCTAATGATTTTTCTATGTTGATTTTATATCCTGCTACCTTGCTATAGCTATTGATGATGTCTAGAAGCTTCTGAGTACAGTTTTTTGGGTTTTTAAGGTATAGGATCATGTCGTCTGCAAATAGGGATATTTTGATAGTTTCTTTACCTATTTGTATTCCTTTTATTCCTTCTTCTTGCCTAATTGCTCTGGCTAGGAATTCCAGTACTATGTTGAATAGGAGTGGAGATAGTGACTTGCCCATTTCTTTATTGGTTCATTAGTTTTGGGAGAATTTAGTTTTTTAAGTTCCCTATATATTCTGGTTATCAGTCCTTTGTCTGATGTATAATTGGCAAATATTTTCTCCCACTCTGTGGGTGCTCTCTTCAGTTTAGAGACCATTTCTTTTGATGAACAGAAGCTTTTTAGGTTTATGAGGTCCCATTTATCTATGCTATATCTTAGTTGCTGTGTTGCTGGGGTTTCGTTGAGAAAGTTCTTACCTATACCTACTAACTCCAGAGTATTTCCTACTCTTTCCTGTATCAACTTTAGAGTTTGGGGTCTGATATTAAGATCCTTGATCCATTTTGAGTTAATCTTGGTATAGGGTGATATATATGGATCTAGTTTCAGTTTTTTGCAGACTGCTAACCAGTTTTCCCAGCAGTTTTTATTGAAGAGGCTGCTATTTCTCCATCGTATATTTTTAGCTCCTTTGTCAAAGACAAGTTGGTTATAGCTGTGTGGCTTCATATCTGGGTCCTCTATTATGTTCCACTGGTCTTCGTGTCTGTTTTTGTGCCAGTACCATGCTGTTTTTATTGATATTGCTTTGTAATATAGTTTGAAGTCAGGTATTGTGATACTTCCTGCATTGTTCTTTTGACTGAGTATTGCCTTGGCTACTCGTGGCCTCTTGTGTTTCCATATAAGTTTCATGGTAGATTTTTCAATCTCTTTAATGAATGTCATTGCAATTTTGATGGGAATTGCACTAAACATGTAGATTACTTTTGGGAGTATAGACATTTTTACTATGTTGATTCTACCAATCCATGAGCATGGGAGATCTCTCCACTTTCTATAGTCTTCCTCAATCTCTTTCTTCAGAAGTGTATAGTGTTCCTTGTAGAGGTCGTTCACATCTTTTGTTAGGTTTACACCTAGGTATTTGATATTTTTTTAGGCCATTGTAAATGGAATTGTTTTCATACATTGTTTTTCAGTTTGCTCACTGTTAGTGTATAGAAATGCTAATGATTTTTCTATGTTGATTTTATATCCTGCTACCTTGCTATAGCTATTAATGATGTCTAGAAGCTTCTGAGTAGAGTTTTTTGGGTCTTTAAGGTATAGGATCATGTCATCTGCAAATAGGGATATTTTGACAGTTTCTTTACCTATTTGTATTCCTTTTATTCCTTCTTCTTGCCTAATTGCTCTGGCTAGGAATTCCAGTACTATGTTGAATAGGAGTGGAGATAGTGGGCATCCTTGTCTGGTTCCTGATTTTAGAGGGAATGGTTTCAGTTTTAATCCATTAAGTATAATGCTGGCTGTAGGTTTGTCATATATAGCTTTTATAATGTTGAGGTACTTTCCTTCTATTCCTAGTTTTCTTAGAGCTTTTACCATGAAGTAGTGTTGTATCTTATCAAAGGCTTTTTCTACATCTATTGAGATGATCATGTGGTTTTTGTCTTTGCTTCTGTTAATGTGGTTTATTACGTTTATTGATTTTCCTATGTTGAACCATCCCTGCATCCCTGGGATGAAGCCTGCTTGGTCGTGGTGAATAATCTTTTGGATGTATTGTTGAATTCGGTTTGCCATTATTTTGTTGAGGATTTTTGCATCAATGTTCATTAAGGAGATTGGCCTATAGTTCTCCTTTTTGGAGGTGTCTTTGCCTGGTTTTGGGATAAGTGTAATACTGGCTTCATAAAATTTGTTTGGCAGTTTTCCTTCCCTTTCTATTTCATGGAACAGTTTAAGGAGGGTTGGTATCAGTTCTTCTTTAAAGGTCTGATAGAATTCAGCAGAGAATCCATCAGGTCCTGGACTTTTCTTTTTGGGGAGACTCTTGATTGCTGCTTCAATTTCATTTTGTGTTATAGGTCTATTCAGGTGATTAATTTCCTCTTGGTTCAGTTTTGGATGATCATATGTATCTAGAAATCTGTCCATTTCTTTAAGATTTTCAAATTTATTTGAATATAGGTTCTCAAAGTAGTCTCTGATGATTTCCTGGACTTCGACGGTGTTTGTTGTTATCTCCCCTTTTGCATTCCTGATTCTACTAATTTGGGTTTTTTCTCTCCTCATTTTAGTCAGGTTTGCCAGGGGTCTATCAATCTTGTTTATTTTTTCAAAGACGAACTTTTTGTTTCATTAATTCTTTGTATGGTTTTTTTGGTTTCTATTTCGTTGATTTCAGCTCTTATTTTTATTATTTCTCTCCTTCTATTTGTTTTGGGATTTGCTTGTTCTTGTTTTTCTAGGAGTTTGAGATGTATCATTGGGTCATTGATTTGAGATCTTTCAGTCTTTTTAATATATGCACTCAAGGCTATAAACTTTCCTCTCAGGACTGCCTTAGCTGTGTCCCATAGGTTCCGGTAGGTTGTGTTTTCATTTTCATTGACTTCCAGGAACCTTTTAATATCCTCTTTTATTTCATCGATGATCCATTCTTCATTAATTAATGAGTTATTTAGTTTCCAGCTGTTTGCATGTTTTTTTTCTTTACTTTTGTTGTTGAGTTCTACTTTTACTGCATTGTGATCAGATAGTATGCACGGTATAATTTCTATTTTCTTATATTTGCTGAGACTTGCTTTGTGTCCTAGGATATGATCTATTTTGGAGAAGGTTCCATGGGCTGCTGAGAAGAATGTATATTGTGTAGAAGTTGGATGAAATGTTCTGTAGACATCAACTAGGTCCATTTGATCTATGGTATATTTTAGATCTAGGATTTCTTTATTGATTTTTTGTTTGGATGACCTATCTATTGATGATAATGGGGTGTTAAAGTCTCCCACAAACACTGTGTTGACGTTTATATATGCTTTTAGGTCTTTCAGGGTATGTTTGATGAAATTGGGTGCATTGACATTGGGTGCATACAGATTGATGATTATTATTTCCTTTTGGTCTATTTCCCCTTTATTAGTATGGAATGTACTTCTTTACCTTGTTTGATCAATGTAGGTTTGAAGTCTACTTTGTCAGAGATAAGTATTGCTACTCCTGCCTGTTTTCGGGGGCCATTGGCTGGGTAAATCTTCTTCCAGCATTTCATCCTAAGCTTATGCTTATTTCTGTCGGTGAGATGGGTCTCCTGAAAGCAACAAATTGTTGGATCTTCCTTTTTAATTCATTTCATCAAGCAGTGCCTTTTGATGGGTGAATTAAGTCCGTTAACATTAAGCATTAGTACTGATAGGTGTGTGGTGATTCCTGTCATTTAGTTGTCTTAGTTGTTTGAAGGTTTGATTGTGTGTACCTAAGTTGAGGTTACTCTCTACTGTCTTGCTTTTTCTTTCCCTGTAGTTTGGTGCTGCCTGTCTTTTCATGGTTAAGTTGGGTTTCACTTTCTGTGTGCAAAATCCCTTGAAGAATCTTTGGTAGTGGTGGCTTTGTGGTCACATATTGTTTTAGTTTCTGCTTATCATGGAAGACTTATTGCTCCATCTATTTTGAATGATAGTTTTGCAGGGTAGAGTATCCTGGGGTTGAAGTTATTTTCATTCAGTGCCCGGAAGTTCTCACTCCACGCTCTTCTTGCTTTTAATGTTTCTGTTGAGAAGTCTGCTGTGATTTTGATGGGTTTACCTTTGTATGTTACTTGTTTTTTCTCTCTTACAGCCTTCAATACTCTTTCCTTAGTTTCTGAACTAGTTGTTTTAATGATAATATGTCGTGGAGTAGTTCTATTTAGATGTGGTCTGTTTGGTGTCCTGGAGGCCTCTTGCATCTGTATGGGAATATCTTTCTCTAGATTTGGGAAATTTTCTGTTATTATTTTGTTGAATAGATTACGCATTCCCTTCACTTGCACCTCTTCTCCTTTGATGCCCATGATTCTCAAGTTTGGTCTTTTGATGGAGTCGGTGAGTTCCTGCATTTTCTTTTCACAGGTCTTGAGTTGTTTAATTAATAGTTCTTCGTTTTTTCCTTTAATTACCATTTCATCTTTAAGTTCTGAGATTCTGTCTTTTGTTTGTTCTATTCTACTGGATTCGCCTTCTGTTTTGCTTTGCAGTTCTGTTTCATTCTTTTTTCTGAGGTTTTCCATATCCTGGCTGTTTTCCTCTTTAATGTTGTCTATTTTTGTCCTGAGTTCATTTATCCATTTATTCATCATGTTCTCTCTTTCACTTTGGTGTTTATACAGTGCTTCTATGGTTTCCTTTATTTCTTCTTTTGCTTTTTCAAATTCTCTATTTTTGTTGTTTTGGAATTTCTTGAGTGTCTCCTGTACATTTTGGTTGACCCTATCCAGTATCATCTCTATAAAATTCTCATTGAGTACTTGTAGTATGTCTTCTTTTAAATTATTCTTGTGGGCTTCATTGGGTCCTTTGGCATAGTTTATCTTCATTTTGTTGGAGTCTGGATCTGAGTTTCTGTTTTCTTCATTCCCCTCTGGTTCCTGTACTAATTTTTGCTGTGGGGAAACTGGTTTCCCTGTTTTTTCTGTCTTCCAGTCATTGTCTTTGGTGTTGTTACTGTCCCTGTACTGTGTGCAATTAAGTATTTTCTAGCTTGTAATAATAGCAATGGTAATATTTAGAATGGAAGGGTGAGCTGAGATGGAAAGCAAGAAGTTAAAGAAAAGGGGAAAACAAATATACAGACAAGAGGGAGAAAGCAGAACAAGGTTTCAGACAAGAAAGTTTCAAAGGTATAAACAGGGAGTGTTAGTGTACTAATCGACGGTAAGCTGAACAGACATTAGAGAGACAGAGAGAGGACTGAAAATCAAAAATAAAAAAAAGATAAGAATAAAAATAAAAAATAAGTAAATGAAAGAAATATCTACATATTAAAAATGATTTAAAATAAAATGGAAGATAGAAAATTTAAAAAAAAACCAAAAAGTCCTCCAAGTTCAAATGCAATGAAGTTTCCATCTTAATAATTTTGGTCCATCTCAGTCTCCAATCCTGGAGATGGTGCCTCAGATGTTGTTCTGTAGTTGTCTCATCAAAGGGGACTCATAAAGCAGAACAAAACTACACACACACACACACACATCAAAAAAAACCCACCTAGTGTCCCAAGTTCAAATGCAATACAGTTTCAGTAAGTTTTTCCGCTTGCAGGTGTAATTTGGTTGTTCTCTCATCAAAGGTAGGGAGAAAAAGAAAAAAAAGAGTCTGGAGACAGTTCTGAGAATGGTATCTGCAGCTGTGGCTTGCCTGCCCACTGCTGTCAGCCTGCTGTTGCTGGAGGTGTTTTTTATGCAGATCTCTGGGGTGAGCTTAGCACTCACCTGGCCCTGCAGGCTTTGTTTGCTCAGAGTTCTCCTGTGCTTGAGCCTTTGCTACAGGCTTTCCCTTTTCCAAGCACTGGGAAAGGTGACACTGCACCCATGTTGTCAGGCCTGCGTGTTTATTTACAGTTCATGTGGGAGGTGGGTCTTCCCCCCTCTCCTCTGAAGTTTTCCTCCCACTGCCACTTTCACAAGCTTTCCTGCTCCTGCTTACTGGGCGGTGCTGCTGCTCCTGCCAGCCGCCATGTTTGTTTACAGTTCATGTGGGAAGTGGGTCTTCCCTCCTCTCCTGTGGAGTTTTCCTCCCTCTGTCACTCTCACAAGCTTCCCCACTCCTGGTTGCTGGGCGCGCGCCACGTCCCTGTTCCCACCAGAGCCTCTCCAGCCCACCTGGCTTGTTTATTTACAGTCCTGGGAAGGGTTCCCTTCCCCCAATCTTCAGCACTCATGGCACCCTACCCTCTTTCCAGGGTGTCTTTATTGCTCTTATTGCTTATTACTCAGTTTCTCTTTTTTCCCCGGGTGGAGGTCAGTCTCTCCAGGGGGCTATGCTGCTCTGCCCCAGGCTTGTCTGTGGGAGTACCGTGGTACCACAAAGTTCACCTGGTCTGTGTCTTCCCAAGCCATCTGGGCGCGGGTGACTGGCGGCCCGGGGGCCCTCCTTGTTTCTCTGTTTAATGTGAAGTGGAGATCTCTGCGCCGACTAGAGGTGTGGCGGGGTCAAAGTTATGCCTTTTCTCAGTGATTATGCCTGCAAAGTGTGTCTCTGGTGTCTCTCCAAGATTTCACTATAGGAGGCTTGTTTTCTGCTTCCTCCCTCTAGACGCCATCTTGGAATCCCTCCTGCTCCAATATCTTGATAATATGTGGGTTCCCATGGGTTCAGGCAGGGGCATCATGTCTGCGGCCCATGGCATGGGTGAATGAAGTCACCCAGAGCAGGATGAGGACAGTCATTCACACCAGCACCACTTTTGGAAATAAAGACACACAAACTAACATGTAGTCACAGCACAGAATGTCCCACCACATTGTGGCAGACAGTGGGGTGATAGAGAGACCAAGGTTTTGGGCATCAGTAGAGTCCTGAGTACAGTACACTCATTTTTTCCACCTCCCAGGGCTCTGTATTAGTCTAGGAGAAAGTAGGCAGGTGCCTCATTGGAGCATCACCCTCATTTTGGATAAAGACTGCTTATAGACACAGATCAGAGTGAAAGGAAAGTATTCTCAGTGAATCCAGTACTCAGAAACTGTCCCTCCTTCTGCCAAGGCTTAGGGCAGACCCTGCAGAGCACAGATGCTCGTGCAGGCAGATGCCCCCAATGGGGACAGGTGACAAGATGGAATCAAGCATGCACAGCTCATTCCCAGAGTTTCTGCTCAGATCTCCATGAGGCAAAGATGACAAGAAGCCCAAAATCATATTAATAGGGTTCCCTTAGTGGATGGAAGAATCAGGTTGGCCCAAGGTATTTCCCACACTAGTATTAGGGTTTTAGGCTCCCCACCCTACCCTTGACTCCGGACCTACAGCTCATAGTCATTTAAAGATCAAGTTGACATGGTAACCCATTAATATGATTTTATTTATTAGTTTAAAACATTTTGGAGGTACAGGGGTTTGAGCTCAGAGCATGGTGATTTCTAGCAAGCACTCTACTGCTCTGTGAGCCATTCATTTCTTTAGTTATTTTTCAGATAGGGTGTTTTGCCCAGCTGGGCAGAGACTTACATCCTCCTAATTACACCTCCCACATAGCTGGGAGTACAGGTAGCAGATGCCATAGCCCAGTTTGTTTTTATTAGATCGGATCTCCCTAACTTCTTTCCTGATGCTGGCTTTGAATTTCAGTTCTCCTATCTGTAGCTGGGATGACTGGCCTGCTCCAACATTTTTTTTAAGAGCAAGTTGCTTCATTCCCACAGATTCTATTTTCTCACTCATAAATTAAGATTATAGCTAAATATGTAGATGAAGGAACAGGAGATCAAATACACAAAACTCTGAGCAGATGCTTAATAAATGAAAACTAGCATAGGAATTGTCCCTCTGAAGCAAATGTGTATTCAGTCAACCATGCTTCATTGATAGTTCCTCATGTACAGGCATCTGCTGGGAACTCCCATCATACTGCCACGACACTCCCTCCATCTGTACTTACTCTGATAGACGTCTACACATCCTGAATTAATGAGTTATTTTCAGTCCAGTGCAGACGAGCAAACCTCCACAACAGCCAGATTTTCCTGGAAAACCCTCCTGTCAATCCTTACCTCTTAATGTGCCCAAATGTTTATCTTTTTCCCAACTAAAGGGTGGGCACCTCTCACCTGTTAATCCTGGGCACCTCTCACCTGTTAATCCTAAGGACCTCTCACCTGTTAATCCTAAGCACTTCTGCCTGTGGATCTGCTCCCTCCTGTCTTCACCCTAAATAGTTCCAAGAGAGTGTTCTAAAAATGCAAACAGAACAAAGATTCCCATCTGCCTCAAGACAAGATGTCAGCCCTGTTTCCTGTCCACCATAATTAGACTCAGTCCCTTCTGGAGTCCTGATCTTCCCAATTCTCATCTTCCACTAGACCAGTTTCCCCAGTGCATCTCTCTCATCTGCACTGTGTCCTCTTCTGTTCTGGTTCATTTTTACTAGTTTTTTGTTTTGTTTTATCTGAGTGGTATTATCAGTCCTCAGGTGAGGACTTCTTGACTTTGTATGATTGAATACATGTGTATTCAAGCCATAATCTCACTTTACCCTATGATGTAACTTAGTTTTTAGCCAGACCTCCTTTTTGACCAGGTGCTCCCAGAGAACGTAGAAGGAGGCATCGGGTGAGTATTTTCACCAGAGGCATTGGAGGACATGGGCTGGCTGTGTCCAGAATCACACTTGTCCAATTCACTTAGTGATGAATAAGTGAATGAGGTGGAGGTATGGAAGGTCAAGTCTGTGACTCTCCACTGTTCCCATCCTGAAGATCTATTGTTACAATCCTGCATCTCTCACCCAATTTATCTGGAATATCCAGGAAAAGACCCAAAATCAAGGTGACTATTGGAATTTGAAGGTGTAATCAGATTTATCAGAGTAAAGGTGAAAATTTGTAGAATCCATTTGTTGAGAATCAGTTCTTTTAAGTTTTTCTTCTTCCTAGATATCTCTTCTTCTTTGAGATCCTGCTTTTGTAATTCCTCACTCTCACATCATAATCACTTCTCTCTCTCTCTCTCTCTTTCTCTCTCTCTTGGTTTTACTCACATCTTTTCACTTAGATGTTTTCTTTTCTCCTTAGCTTCTTTTGGCTACCCAGAATATAGGCAATTCTTGGGAAGGATCCTCCATTTGTCTGGCCTACCAGTTCTGGGGCAGGACCCAGAGGCTGGGAGGTAAGAGGTACATGGCTTGTACGTGTTGCTCAGGGAGAATGACTCTGACCCCACAGCATTTCTGTTCTGGTATTCTCCCTCATCTCTCTCCTCCAAACTGTAGAGGTGAAGGAAAGCAGTGGAGATCCCCAGGAAGAGAACACAGGTACTTTGCTTTCCTGTGCCATTCAGGCCCTGGCTTTTATGTGTTTCACCTTGTTCAGATCAGTTTCCCAGTCCCTGAGCTTCCACATGAGGGGTCCAGCCCACACTAAAACACTAAATTAAATTGCATTTTCTGGATGTTCCTACTCTAATTCCGGTCCCTGCATTGGCCCCACAGACAGCTACTGGAGTTTGCTAAGTTCTGTCAGCATCTTTCCATCATGAAAAAGAAGGACGTCTCTGCTCGTTATGAAGTCTCCTCCTCCTCTTCCTGCCTTTGACCCCACTTTAATCTCAATTTACTCCTTCAGGCTTCTATAGCTTGTGCCACCTGCTTCTCCTTCTCCACTGCCACTTTCCAGGAGTATAAAAACATACTCAATCTCTCACCATAATTATTTCCTAAAGTACATCTTCCCTTCTCCTTCTTATGCAGTTGATCTGTTACTCACCTTCCTTTCTGCCAAATTTCTAAGGTCATTCAATAAGCACTATATCTACTTCCATCTCTTCCATTCATTGACCAAATGCAAATTCTGTAGTTCCCACCTGTCTCTTGAAATCACTCCTGCTATGGTCACCTTAACACATTAATCACTGCTCTTCTTCAGATGTTTTTCATGGAGGATACATTTACCAATCTTGTTATTACTAGATTTTCATGACTAGATTATTTCTGTGGATGAGGACTGGGAGATACAGGAGTGAGGAAATCACAGAACCAAATGACCTGCTTTCTACATCTGAGGAACAGATGGTCCACTGCAGAGCCAAAGGGCAAACAAATAATGAGGTTATTTCCTGTGAGGCTGCCCTATCCCAGGCAGCTACAACCAGAGAAGGCAGTCAGTGAAACCAGTAGCCTAATGACCTCACCTGCTGCCTTCACTGGCACTTCGTGATTTTTAAAAATATTTATCTTCCTGAATGTTTGTCCTGACTGCAATTCCTTTTTATGAATCTTCTGTTTGGCTTTCCAAAACCAGCTTGAGATTCAAGCAGCTAAACCTGCAAGCCCTGTGTTCTCACAGCTGTCAAGGGACTGAGTCCCTGTGTTTATATTAATTTGCAATTATCATACAGGAGAGAAATGTGCACACTGCTGGAAGTATCAAAATATCCCTGTAGCAAGACCTATTTTAAAATTCATTGCATCGTGGTTTATTTGTTTCCAATTCTGTGAATATTTCCCAGAGTAGAAATAAATGTAAATGTGATTATTTCTTAGAATAATCCATACACTATAAAAACACCCTACTTCATTTAATTTAAAATTGACTGTAATTGAAGCTATAACCCACATCTTTTATGAAATGCTAAGTAAGGCATGAAGGAAACCAGAAAGAATCACAGATTGTGAGTGACTTCATGTGTACCACTCAGCATCTGAGTGGCACTGGAGAGCCAGCAACACCCATGAAGCTCTGAAAGTAGAAACCAAGATTAGATAGACAGATGACAGACAGACAACAGACAGAGATAGGCAGACACAGAAACATTTTTTTTACATGAATTTTCTCTTTGTTTCCCCTTTTCACATGCATTTAGTCTGTTAGATATAATATTCATAGGACACAACTTTATTATAGGAATAAAAATGCTGTGGTAAAAGATGCAATCAAGTTTAAAATCCTAATTAGTGATTAGGAGCTACATCAGAGTCCAGGGTTTCTGGTGGAAGAATGAGGTGACTTATTTTGGCCTGCTACAAACTACAAAATAAATGTAATTGGAGAGAATAAGAATTCTTTTAAATAAATATACCTTTTAAAAGTATTTCAGAAAGGAACCCTCATACACTGTTGGTGAGAATGGAAATTAATACAACCACTATAGAAAACGGTATGAAGACTCCTCAAAAAACTAAAAATAGAACTGCCAGATGATCCAGCCATACCACTCCTAGGGATATACATGAAGGAATGTGAGTCAGCTTACAACAAAGGCATCTGCACACGCATGTTTATTGCAGCATTGGTCACAATAGCTAAGCTATGAAAACAGCCAGGATGCCCCATTACTGATGAATGGATTAAGAAATGTGGTATTTATACACAATGGAATTTTATTCAGCCACAAAGAAGAATGAAATGTTGTCATTCAGAAGTAAATGGATGGAACTGGAGAACATCATCTTAAGAAGTGAAGTTAGCCAGGCTCATAAGGTCAAAAGTCATGTTTTCTCTCATATGTGAAATATAGACCTAATACAAATACAGCAATATTATGAAAAACTGGTCACACTAAGGGGAGGTCATATACAATAGGGGTAAGGTAAAAGAAGGAAACTAAGAAGATGAATATGTTTGATACACTCTCTATTCAATAACCAGAATATACAGGGAGTTCAAAAAACTAAACTCTCCCAAAATCAACTGAGCTAAACAGAACTTTTTCAAAAAAAGAAACTTAAATGGCCAAAAAAACATGAAAAAATGCTCACCATCTCTCCACAAAGGAAATGCAAATCAAAACCACGTTAAGATTCCACCTCACCCCTGTTAGAATAGCCATCGTGAAAAACACCACCAACAACAGGTGTTGGCGAGGAAGTGGAGAAAAAGGAACCCTTGTACACTGCTGGAGGCTTCTTAAAAATCTAAACATAGATCTGCCATATGATCCAGCAATCCCACACCTGGGGATATACCCACAGGAATGCGACTCAGGTTACTCCAGAGGCACCTGCACACCCATGTTTATTGCAGCACTATTCACAATAGCCAAGTTATGGAAACAGCCAAGATGTCCCACTACTGACAAATGGATTAAGAAAATGTGACATTTATACACAATGAAATTTTATGCAGCCATGAAGAAGAATGAAATTTTATCATTCGCAAGTAAATGGATGGAATTGGAGTACATCATACAGAGCAAGTTTAGCTAGGCTCACAAGACCAAAAATCATATGTTCTCTCTCATACGTGGACTTTAGATCTAGGGCAAAGGCAGTAATGTTGTTGGACTTGGGTCACATGCTAAGGGGAAAGCACATATGGGAGGAATGGGGATAGGTAGGAAACCCAAAACTTGAAAGTGTTTGATGTCCTCACTGCAGAGGAGCTAATAAAGTAACCTTAAAGCGACAGAAGTCAACATGGGAAGGTGACCAGGAAGTAGTGAAGAGGTCAGGTAGAGATGAACCAATTTGGGTTGTAACACATTTGTGCATGGAAGCAAGGCTAGGAATCTCTCTGTACAGGTATCCTTATCTCAACTAGCAAAAACGCTTTGTCTGTCTTATTATTGCTTATGTCTTCTCTTCAACAAAATTGGAGAAAAGGGCAGAACAGGTTCTGCCTGGAAGTGAGGGTGGTATGGAGGAGAGGAAGGAGCTGGGGTGAAGGGAGGGGGAGAAATGACCCAAATATGAATATATGAATAAAGAAAAAAAATCTGCAGATTAAAGCATAAAAATAAAAGAATGAATATAGAAAGCCAGGCACCAGTGGCTTATGCCTGTAATCTTAGCTACACAGGAAGCTTGCAGTTTGAGGCCAGCCCAGGCAGAGTGGCTCAAGGTGTAGGCCCTGAGTTCAAATGCCAGTACAGAAAAAAAGAAGAATGAATATAGAATTCTTAAACCAGCTGAAACCACTATAAGAAAGGGACTAAGGTAGAATGAAGAAAAATAGAGGAAATAACCCAATTGAGGTTATAATACATATATACATGGAAATATCACAAGGAAACTCCCTGAGTAGCTACCTTTATAACAAACAAGCAAAAATGTTATTTTTTTCTTTTGTCTTCTACAAAATCGGAGAACAGGAGGGTGGAACAAGGGCTGCCCAGGGGTCTTGGTACCAGTGGGAGGGGAAAGGTAGCAGGGAAAGGGGATAGGAGGGTGAATATGGTGCAAAAAATGGGTACACATGTACATAAGTGCAAGAATGAGACTTGTTGAAACTATTTCAGGCATCAGGGGAGGAGGGGATAAAGGAAAAATGATGGAAGGGGTGAATTCAAGTATGATGTATAGGATACATTGTAAGAACCTTTGTAAATGTCACAATGTACCCCCACCCAGCACAATAATAAAAAATAGCTAGGCAAGTTGCAAGCTCTTTGATATGATCATACTATTGCTTAAACAAATAAGAATTTACTGGTTTAAAAAACAAGAATTACCTCAGACACTTGAAGCTTTAAATAAAAATATATTTGTAAAGTAAAATAAATGAAGCTATTTGTCTTGTCTTCGCATTTTTGCATAAGCATTAGGATAGATGATGTCTAAGGCCCATTAGGTCTGCAGAGTTTATGATCTTATGCAACTATCATTTGGGGAGGAGATAAGAAAATAGGCAGATATTTGGGGGAAAGATAAAGTATAACCTTCATATTCTATAACAAGCGGTTGGCAAACCCTTGTGTTTTACCCTTTGGGTTGCAAGGTAAATATTTTAGTATCATAGGTTTATAGTCTCCGTTGTAACCACTCAGCTCCACTGTTGTAACAGGAAAGCAGTCATAGATAATACATAAAAGCAGATACAACTTTATTTTCAAAAACAGATGGTGGACTGGATTTGGCCCTGTAAGCTAGTTTTTCAACACTGTTCTGGAATGTAACACTGTATTCTAAACTATATGAAACTTTTAGGAGATTATAATTCATAACTATTTGGGGACACTCTTGTGAAAGTGAAAAGCTCAGGGTCCAAGTCAGATGGGAGACCATCACCATATACATTCCTCAGAAATACATAGAACCTCACTCACAACCATATATTCTCTTCCTGGGTTCTCCCAGCACAAGAACAAGAGCGCAGGTGGATATTCTCACAAGACCCTCCACGGGCTGGGCAGAGTGGCACATGCCTGTGATCCTAGTCCCTCAGAAGGGTCTTGAATTCAAGGCCAGCCTAGGCAAAGTTAGTAAACCCTAGGCAAAGCAAATTAAAAAAAAAAGAAGAAGGTTAGGAACATAACTCAAGTAGTGGAGCTTTTGCCCAGAAAGCATGAGGTCCTGGGTTCAATTCCCAGCAACAAACAAATGAGAGAAATACAGAGTTTGCCACCAGAGAAAAAGTTAAAGCAAGAGAGAAGCCTGAAGGAAGGAAGTCAGCATATGTTTATCTTTAGGAACAGGCAACTAAGATCTTTCCCCTGATTTCAGATTCCTAGCAAATTGTCACATGATGTGAGTCTCATATGTATGACAGTGACTTGACATGTCACAAAGGCAAGTTTTCTCCCAATAAAAGGTGAACTTCATAAAAGTGAGAGTTGTCAAGTGATACAACCATCTCTGAAGTCTCACTTCACTCAGGCTGTGGAGCAAAAACCAAATGAACACTCAAAAACTGAGATAACCAGTTCTGTGCTGATCGTTTTCTTAGGGAAGTTTTCTCTGGATTTTGAAATCGAGACATGTTTGGACTTTTTAAATTTCCTTTCTAAATAAGAGAATTCAAAATTTTTGGCATTCCACTAAGTGAACTTCCATAACCAAAAGTCTTTACATAAAAGCATATCCTTTAATGACCACTAACTGAACTCAGTTTTCCATGACAATGACAAAGCAAAAACAGACACCTGTAAATGCTACCACACTAAGAGTACTGTGTCCCCCGACTGGAGGACAAACTTGAGAGGTAAGAAAAAAGTCTAACAAAAATAAATGATATGAATTCAAATGATGGTTGATGCTCCAAACTGAAGTTTAGGCATCTGCCATTGGAGATGTTTTGATATCCTAGATCCTGGCCTACCTTTAAAATAAATAAATAAAGGCATGAATAAAGTACTAACATGAGGCCTTAGGGAACAATAGATATAGGATAGCATTTATACTAAAAATAAAATCTTACTACTGAGAACACAAGTACTAAAACCATACCTGTTGGAGATGAGGTGGATGCCCTTTTGGCCTGAATGCTTTGAGTTTTGGGTAAGTTGTTCAGCTGCTTTATCAGATAATCATATCAGACCTTATCTCCTTTTCTGTTACTTATAGAGAATGAGAAACTATCAAGGACTGAATTTCAATCTCCCCAAAAGTTATATGGAAGACCTAGTCCTCCACATCTCTGAGTGTGACCTTATTTTGGAACAAGGTCTTTGAAGTTGAATTAAATTAAGATGAAGTCATACTAGAGTAAGGCAAGCACTACCCTAATGACTTCTAGGGTTGCTATGACAAAGTGTCATGAATTAGATGGTTTAAATAACAGACATTTATCATATCCCAGTTTTAGAGGTTAGAAAGCTGAAAGACTGAGTAGGGTGGGTTTGCTCTGAGGATGTCCCAGGGCAAGAATCTGGACAGTAAGAATCTGTCCAGGCCTCTCTCCTTGACTCATGGAACAGTCTTCCCCCTGTCTCTGTTCACATTATCTTCTGTCTGTGCCTATCTCTTATCCAAATTTCTCTCTTTTTTAAAAACACCTGTCATTTGGATTAAGTGCCACCCTCATGACCTCACAGAAGTGTGACTTCCTCCTGCGAAGCCAGTCTCCATTCTCAGTTGTTAGGCCCCCACACATCCCCTGCTCATTCTTCACTGAATAAACAGGAGATGTATTAATTTAAAAACTTAATAAATCTCTGTATATTTTTATCATAAAAATAGAGCCTTTATTTCCACTCAAGGCAGCAGCTTTCCACCTTTCCACATAATTTGACTGGTCAATTCAGGGCTGCTTCCTGAGACATGAAGAACCTTTTATCATTTGTGTTCCCTGGCAACTGTGATTAATCATACATTTAATATATATGAATCATCAGACAATTGCAAAGACGTTTTCTCAAGGCTCTGCATGAGGAGATGGGCCAATGTCCTCTAAGTCAGGGGACTTACACACGGGACTGCTCTCAGGTACTGTGAAATCCTTACTGATCGCAGTCTGCACAGCACCATGGCCTGAGAGGCACATGGTCTCATGGCTTAATACTTCTCAGTTCTCCATGCCCAGCACTCACTTGTCAATAAGCAGCAACTGGGGACTGAGCATCAATAGGGGTCTCCTCAAGCGATTTGACTCATCAGGTATTGTCTACCCTCATTGCAGTCCGTCACACTCTGCCATGGCAAAACCGGCTGAAATAGATCCACACAAATTGTTCATGACCAGAGGGAGCCCTAGTTAAATGCTGAGATTTGCAGCCCAGGAGGCCAAAGGTGTAATTCTGTTTTGGGCCACTTACCACTCATCAGATGCAATCCTCACTACATTGATGCTTCCATTTCTTGGATACTGAAGGAGAGAGTTTACTTGTAGAATATTGGTGGGGGAATTTGTCTCTCTAACAAATTCCTAAGAGGAACAACTTAAAAGGAGGAAGAACTTTTTTTTTTTTGCTCATTTTTTCTGAGGTTACAGTCCGTGGTCAGCTGGCTTCATTGTTTGTGAACTTGTGAGTGAAGTGGTACATCATAGCAAAAGGGCCTGATGGAACAGGTCTGCTCATCTAATTGCAGAGTGAATCACAGAGGAACCTGGATGTAATATAGCCCCAAAGGACATTCCCCCAGTGATCTATTTCCTCCGGCAAGGATGCCCTCCTGGCTTCCATCACCTCCCAATAATGCCATCAAATTATGAATCCATCAATGGATTAATACATGATGAAGTCAGATCTTCAGGATCCAATCACTTCTCAAGGACTAGATCCACCAAGTGGGGACCAAGCCTTCAACATATGAACCATTTGGGAGAACACATCATATCCAAGCTCTAACAGGCATGACATCATATTCTCACTATAATCTTAGGTCTTCGGGGAAAGTTTTCATGAAAATACAGGTATCTTAAAGCACATATCAGAGATTATCTTTTTGTCTAGTATTTAGGGACAGAGAATGCAGTACTAACATTGGTTGAATTGTGTTCTCCCAAAAAATCCATGCAGCAGTCCCAACCCCTGAGGGCCTCTGATTGTGATTTTATTTGGGAGTGAGGACTTTGCAGATGTAATCAACATAAAATGAGGTTTTTGTGGAGAAAGATGAGCACTAAAGAAACTTGTATACAGAAATAATGGCTGTACCGTGTGAAGACACATAATAAGAGAAGGGAGATAGCAAACCCAGAGGGAGAGCACCATGTGATGGTGGAGGCAGAGACTGCAGTGATGCACCTGCAAACTAAGGCATGCCAAGAACCGCCAGCAGGCACCATAAGCTGGAGAGATGCAAGTAAGATGCTTCTCTTAGAGCCTTCATAGAAAGCACGGTTCTGAGAACACTTTGAGCTTGGACTTCAAGCATCTAAAACTGCAAAAGAATGAAATTCTGTTGCTTTAAGATAGCCAGTTTATAGTAATTTTAATAGAAGTCCTGCAAAGCTAACACAGGCACCAAGATGCGATTTTTTTTTTAATTTCCACAATTGCCTCCTTTGTTCTAAGTACATGAAAAACACCACACGCATCATTTCTGATTACTTCCTCGGGCATCTGTAATCTGGTTGAAGAAATAATGCATAAATAACTATAGTGTATTTATTACTTACGCTGTTGTGTAAAAATATACATGTTACTGGAGCTCCATCTCTCACCTCTGCTGCTTCATTTTGAGAATAAAAAATGAATTGGATTCAGTGGTGTTCCCTCCCTCAAAATGGGGGGAGTTAACCACCATCCCAGAAATTCTCAATAAATTTTTATTACTTAAACTGAAAAAAAAGAATTGGAATCAAGGATTCTCAGTAACTGCTCCCAAGCATATAAAATTGAGCATTCGGGGATGTCCGTATGTGAGGAAGTGGGTGTGACTAAGAGGAGGATCTAGTAAGTTAGAATAACAGATCCGTCATCATCTCCAGTTACCTCTTCATGTTTCTGGAATTTTTCAAGTTGCCTCACAGCAGATACTTGCATCTGCATCAAAGCACACAGTCATAAAAATGCAAAAGATGGAATTACTGAATAATGGTAGTTTTGCTCCTGTCAACCGCATGCTCTCCCACTACATCTGTGTTCCTTTGCCCTACTAGGTAGTTCTTCCCAACTACACATGAGCCTGAAGTGGAGGCTGCCAGTCAGTGACCTGTCCCACCAAGAGGAGGAGGACAGCCACAGTGGTATATGTAGTGTTGAGACATGCTCCAAAAAGACAAATCTAGTTCTTGCCTGGGATTCTTTATCATGTGGAATTTGAAAGCAGGCAGTGAAAATATAAGGGATCTAGGCTACTAATTGTTTTTTTGCCCTTCATGTGGAGAAAGTCCATCTGCATAAAGAAGCTGTGTAGAAACAACCAAAATCATGATGAAAAAGGAAAAGGCAAAACCCTGGGAGCCTTTTTTGAGTACCTGGATCCAGACATCCCGAAGTCTGCACAGATGCACTGCTTGGTCACATGGACCAACAGAGTTCTTCTTTTCAGTGAGTTTCCCATATAAGACTGAGCCCTGGTTTTCACAATCAAGTCCCTCCCTTACAAGAATGGTCATTGCACATCACACCATTCTGTTTGCACCCTTTCAAAGAACCTTATTCTCATGGAAGTTAGCACTTCAGACGTGGGGGAAAATCTAGTACACATATTGATTATTTTAACTTCATGTTTCTATCTAATCTACTGATGTGTATATATTATATATTTACAAAGGTATACTAAGAATTCAAAGTTGGTTAACATTAAAAGGCCAATAAGTATAATTTGCTAAATAGATTAATTATTCACTAGTAGAATAAAGGAAAACTTATCATCTCAATACTTTTTTTGTAATGCAGAGTGACAAATTGAAGCACTGGGAGTTAACAAAAAGTAACTGCCAGACCAGTCAGACCTAAAATCAACTCTTATGAGCAGCCACCTTACCTTAAATAAGTGTCTTTATCATCATGGATAAATTTCCACACAAGTTTGTTAGGGATATAAACTCAACTGATAACTCCTCAAAACTTAAGTTCATTCTTCATGATCACTAAATAGATCCATTTTCCAGCTGTACCCAACACCTGAGTTTTGGCTGCTCTGCATGTAGATTCTAGCACTAACTTGAGCCCTCTCATTTTCCCTCCTCAAGGGTGAGGGAGAATGACATTTCCTCTACCCTAGCTCCTTCCAGGGGATCTGACTTCCTAGGGATGGCACAGCAGCCACTGTCAATCTCCATTGGGTGGTGTCAATGGTGGTGCATGTGTCACAGTCTCAGCAGTGTCTTGGCACTCTAGAGTCATAGCAATTTCACATCACTTCTGTGAGCTACTCAGCATCCCCCAGTGCTTCCTGTTCTTAAGTAAACAAAGTCAGTTCCTATTCATTCTAAACAAGAACCCTAACTAGTCCATTTTTGTAAAGTGAATAGCAAATTAATATCAGCAGCATGAAATTATTTGAGTATCTATTCCTCCATGCCTGAATATGCAAAGATAACTGAAGTAACGTAATCTTCTGTTGTACATATGAGTGGAATATATCAAAATCCACTTGCTGAATTGTCTTTAAATAACCCTCTGGAGAAACTGTCTGAAGAAAAGCAGGAAATGCTTTCACAAGAATGCTTCTATGGAAAGACCTAGCATGCTTTAGATGTAAGTGTGCCTGGCTGGCAATGTCATATATTACACATCTCATGTTTTCATCCTGGCTCTTATGTGGAAATCCTCTTGTGAAACACCATGCAGCATACAGATTCCCGTGGGCGGGAGCATGTTTCCTATGTTACCATGATGAGAGTTGCTCTCAAGCAAGTGAAAAAGCCTTGTGCTTCTCCAGTGTGACTTTCAGCATGATCGGCATGAAGATTGTTTGTATCCAGCATTTCTGCCTTTAAAGAAGAGAGCTCTGTGTGTTTTCAGCATAATTTTCATGTTCCTGGAGATTACGACATGCTTTTCTCTCTTGCATCAATGATTTTCGTACGCCATCTTTTAGCCAGATTATGTCTTTTTATAGCCTTCCATATTTCAATGGCCACAGGCTGATGTGGTGGATTGTCACAATATATTTCTTCTATAGCTTTTATCCAGAACAGCATCAGCATCAGTCCAGTTGTTTTCTCAGAGACTGAGTCCTTAACCTGAGCCATTGTCACGTTGAAGGTCCTCAGTGCAAAAACAGAGCTTCGGGATTCTGCATGGAGCAGCAGGAAGCATAAATAATTGTCATAACCTTTCACATCAGCTCCAAGTCACACTCTTGGAGTATACACACAGCAGGCCCTGGGAGCCACACATGCACACCCACCACAGTCAGACACCAAGCAGCAGTGGATCCCAGGCCAAGCCCACCCTGGAGGCCACCATCCCATCTCATAGTCTTAAAGTAGACATTTAGACAGGCTTTGGTGGTGTGCACCTGTAATCCCAGCTATTCTGGAGGACAAGATTGAGAAGAAAGAGATTCAAGGCCAATCAGGGAAAAAAGTTAATGAGATCCCATCTCAATCAACAAGCCATATATGGTGGCATGCATCTGTAATCCCAGGTATGTGGAAGACATAGGTAGGAGGCTCATAATTGAAGGCCAGCCCAAGGCAAAATTGAGAACCTATCTGAAAAATAACTAAAGCAAAAAGGGCTGGGGGTGTGACTGAAGTGGTAGATCACCTGCTTAGTCAGACCTGAGTTAGTACCATCAAAAAAAAAGTAAGTAGACATTAGGCAACTGTTCATGATTAAAAGAAAGAAGTACCAAGATGTAAATGCAAGTGAGCGTCCTCAACCAAATACAATGCTTCCACAACAAATACACTCTTCACATCAAAATTAATGGGTGACACATTGCTTTCCTCCTAAGGGCAGGATCAAAAACAATGAAATCTAGTCTCCCTACATTTGGTGAACATTATATTGGAAGTTCTGGCCAGCTCGTAACTCAGGGAAATAAAATAAATGCACACAAATCCGTAGGTATGGTTGGAAGCCTCCTGGCTACATCTCCAGCAGTGACTTCTGACTTGTGGTTTTCTTTTCAACACCTAATCCCCTCCCCTTGAGTGTGTGCTGGACTTTGGGGTCTGGTTCTAGCCAACAGAACATGGGAAAAGAGATAAGATGTCACTCCTGATAGAAAATCCCAAAAAGATCACAGTATCTGCTAAGCAGATTCTGACTAGCAGATGTTCTGTGTCAGATTGCCAGTTGCCATACAATGAGGTCACCCAGAAGCTCTCTGGAAAACTCCACATGACAGAAAGCAAGAGTTCTTAGCCACTGTCGGGGTGAGCACTGAAGCAGACACCTCCATCCCAGCTCCACCTTCTTCACATGAGACTACAGCCCCAAAGAAAGACCTCATTGCAACCTCAAGAGAGACTTAGGTCAGAGGCCAGCTAAGTCACACTTCATTCTTGAACCGCAGAAACTATGAAGAAGATATGTCACTCCTACACCACTACATTTTGAGGTAATTTGTTGTAGAGCAAAACGTAAATCAAAAATATAGTAAGAAACAGAGAGGGGAGATGAGGGGAGGGGAAGGGAGGAAAGGGAACTCAGAGGTTGGATGCACTTAAAGATTGCTGTGCTGAACAATCATAAGGAAGGGAGGGAGAATGGGAAAGGAATGGGAGGAGAGGGAAGGGGAGAGAAGGGGATGGGAGCAGAGGGGAGAAGAGAGAGGACTCCGAGGGTGGATGCACTTAGAGATTACTATGCTGAACAATCACCCTTTAGAAATTCACTGCCCAAATACTATCTAAGAAGACTGATGCCATGTCACTAACTGAGATTTCGGTATAGTTGTTTCAGTTGTTTCAGGATCCAAGCAGCAAGAACGAAGGATAAAGCAATCCTGCATACTGCTGGCTACAACATTGCAAAAAGCAGCTGCAGAAATCTTGGACTGTCCAACCAGCTGTCTTTTCTTCTTCCCATATCTTTCTCCCCAACAGGATCAGCATTACACCAAGTCCAGGCTCTACTGAGCACATGGGCTTCCTGCCACGAAGCTAGTCCTGCCCCCGCCTCGGTTAGTATAAGAACACATGAGAACCAAGCACAGATGATGGATACTTTTTTTTTAAGCAGGAAACTATTCTTTGTTCAATACCATACTTGTGAGTAAATATCATTATGAATTCCTTTAAACCCATAGAACGTACACCACCAATAGAAGTCCTAATGTAAACTGTGGAATTAGGGGGATAACAACATGTCATTGTGTTATAAATTGTAACAAATTTACGAATGTCCTCTGTAGAGGATGTCAACAAAAGGGGAAGGTTATGCACCCATGGGGACTGAGGTATAAGGAAAATCTCACTTTTTCTTTGATCCTAAAACTGCCTAAAATAAATCAAATTTTGATATATTTGAGGATTAAGTTTCGTGGTTTCACTTATTAGTTTGGTTCATAGTTAAGGACTGTAACCACAAGAAAGTTTTTCATTTATTCAATATTTATTACACTTATACTTCCAAAGCTTGCATTTAAGGTAACATTTTCAATTAAACAAGACACATAACGCACAAAGCAAGAAGGAAAACCATAATTTAGGAACGAATGAACACTAATCTGTTCATCTGTGAGGAGAAATGCTAACGAAAAATAAAAATTTGAGCATGAATATTTGGTTGATGCTATGTAGTAATGCAATGCCCTTGTCTTGTTTCTTTTGACCTCTGCCTTCCCACAATTTTGGTCGTGTTTTGTGACCTCAGGTCTTACTTGCTCTTGTGTCAGCAGGGAATAGTAAGAGCTGCTCGAAAGCCCCTCACCAGAAGAGGGGAGGATGAATGAGAGATTGTTCTCCAGCTTCTTGCTCCTCAGGAAAAGACTGTCAAACTGAAAAGCTTCTTTCCTTGTAGCCTGAGGGGATAAAATATGCTGAAATAAAACATTTTCTCCATGAATGAATAGAAAGTTTTATTGCTTATTTGGTCAGAAGGTCCTAGCTTTTAAATGTACTGTGATTGTGAAAAACATTTATTTGAGAAAAGGCAATACCTTAGGTTTTCATTCTTAAGTTTTGCATGGTCCTCATCTGGTAACTTGGAAGTTAGCATTCTTTAAATTCATGACCAATGCTAGAAAATGTAGAAATCATGTTGAGAATTAAGTAAAGATGTTGTTAATACTTGAAAATGATATCTCTAATATAGTTGTGTTTTATTATGGAAAACCAATGCCAAGGTGCCCCTGAAACCCACACAACCCCTCTGCATTATAATGTCCATTGTGTTATTTTTCTTGTGTAATAGCCACTGAATCTCTTTGTACAAATGATTTTTCTTGTTTCTTTCATGTCCACATCATTCTGGCTTTTTAATTGGCCAACTTGTATATGTTTTGAGCTCAATTATGATACATTCCAGCTATGAAAGCATTTCAGGTAATTTGTGCATTTCATTGCTTTTCACTAATTCAAAACAACTGGCAATAATTGGAGCTATACAATTTTGCCAACAGAATGATACATTAGCATACCAAGACATGGCTCAACTGAATATTCAGAGATAAATGTATTTTTGATGTTTGTTCATATGCTCAAATGCAACTCCGTTAAATTAGTCCTGCTGTCTTTACTCAAATCAATACTCCCTTCCCCATCTACGATAATTTGTATAAGCAGACTGGTTTTGCCATTATCAAGTACACAGCTTACAATAATCTATCTATTGCAATGCCTCTCATTTTTCCAGATAGGGTACACGGATTTTTTAAAGGCATGAGTGCTGACAATGAGAGGTACTTCAAACAGTATGAATGTAATTAAAGGCATTAAATACAATCAAAAGTTTGAACAGACTATTTCTGCAAAAAGCTGATTAATAGATTAAGATATGGCTATATTAGAATTGTGTCAAGGAAAAGTGGTAGTTTAAAGATACAAGATGCTTTTGTGAGAACAAGTCAGTAGCTACTTAAGAAACAGCAAGTATAACCAGAGTGTGATTCACAGATCAGTTTACTTGTTGATGATGCATATTCCTTGTAGCCAGTTTCACCACAAGAGTACAAATGAATAATTATTGAAGAAAGTTGTACTTCACAGTGATTTTAAGAGTACCTAAGGAGAAAGGTGGTGGAGGATGGGGATCTCAACCCTAACTGCATGGGAGAGACATCTGGATAGTTTTAAAGAATTCAGTTGGTATAGCCTGTTGCCAAGGCATTGATGAAATCTTCCTGGGAAAACCTGGGATGTGGCATCATTAAAAATCTCCCTGCATGATTTTAACATGAAGTAAGAATTGAGGATTGTATTTAGTTCAGTTCATGTAAGTTGAGGAGTTATATTCCCTGTTCTACTCTCTTGTTTCATTACCAAGGCCCAAATGGAACTGCCATTCACAGCTTGCTTTTTGGTGGAGATATTCTGAGCCCCTCTTCCACTGTTCTCACCTGGCTGACAGTTGCCCAGACCAGAGCTTCTCACACATGTGAGGGTTTAGGAATTACCTGGAGATGTCATTAAAGGGTAGCTTCTGATTCTAGATATCTTGAGCATGGCCCACAACTCAGAAAGTCTAACCACTCCCAGGGGATACTGGGGTAATGCTCCAGGAGCACATTTTGAATAGCTAACATCTAGAATTTATCTGCTTTATGAATCATCTCTCCAAACATTAAAATTTCTCTTGAATACATTGTATTTATAGGGAGAGGAGAGAGATTCAACAAACCATGAATGTACAAGCATTCACACTAATTATTGTAACATGGTATCTTGATTTCTTATTGCTTATATCTGATAAAATTCTATCATTCTGTAAAGCCCAATTAATAGGGCAGCTTTCTTGCTTGAAAATTTGGACATTACCCACTCTTCAATCCACATGATGCCAACCCACACTCATACTTGATCGAATTCTCAGATTCACATGTGTGAGAATTTATTTTCTGTTATTCCATATAGTGTAGACTCTGAATTCTCTCTCTTTCAGCCAGGTAGGACACTTGGTGATGGCTCTTTGGCATGCAGCCTCCACTGATGAGGTTTATCCCATACCTATAGGCACTTGGTAGGGAGGGGGTTGACCAGGTAATACCCCATCATTTCACAAACAACACTTCATGGCCCCTGGAGTTCCAGTATGTAATAGAGTGACTTCTTATGTAATACACTTGATTGACTTACATTGCATCGTGTGAATATCAATCTCCATAATTCACTCAATCAATTTTTATTTGTGAACAGATAAGATAGTTCTGCAAACTGAACAGTATCATGGTGTTGTCTTTTCTTATATGGTTCTGAGCACATCCATAACTTCTCTAGATGAGAAGATATGCACAACCAAAGGGTTTTGAAGAGAGATAAGAAAATATCACTAGTTTCCCATCATTTAACACTGTTCTCAAAAGCATGGACAGGTTCATGGCAATACCTTCCTGCCAATGATTCTACCATTTAAAAGTTTCTCAGCCTGATAAAATTTAAATACCACCATTTAGATTTTCTCTTTTAAGCATTTCCTATTTATATAGTTTGCCCTTTTTAACAACATTTTTACTTAAATCTGGAAGAGATATTTCTATGGTGCTGCATATATTTGTCTTAATTCTCTATTAATTTTGAATATTAAATGCTATAAAGACATTTTAATATTTGAAAATGAATACTTATTTCATCTAATCACCTGGGAGAGCCACCTGTGCTCAGAGCACCACAGCAGTGTTAACAGTCCTTGGAAGACAGGCAGATTGTAGCAGCAATAGGCAGAGCTTCACACTCCTGGCTGTACTAGAGAGAACCAGAGAAATGCTAAAGTTGAAAGAGGCAAGACTGGCTTTTGATAAGGAGAGGACACATGGCAGAGAATTGCACAGGGGTGGATAGGAGGACATTCAGTAGCTACTCCATCCAGAGGCTCTGTGCACAGAGGCACAGATTGCACAATGCACAGCATAGACATGGGAGCAGCTCTGCTTTCCAGGTTGTAGACTTTCTAGGTCAAGTGTTGAGTGTGAGGGACAGATAAGGTGAGGGAGCAGATAAAGAGTGTTATTGAACCTGCTTATAGAGGATGCTGTAGTCATGGGTAACAATCTTGTCTTTATTTTATAGCCAGGGGAGAACCACTGAAGTTTGGGGAGGCAGGAGTAGGAGTGCAAAGCTTGGCTCTAATGTGAGAGGACAATAACTCCACAACTTCAGTGTCATTAACTCTCAAAATTTACACATGACAGTCCAATCTACAATTTTCAGTAAAGAATGCAGCCATGAAGAAGAACAAAATGATATCATTCGCAGGTAAATGGATGGAATTGGAGAACATCATTCTGAGTGAGGTTAGCCTGGCCCAAAAGACCAAAAATCGTATGTTCTCCCTCATATGTGGATGTTAGATCAAGGGCAAACACAACAAGGAGATTGGACTTTGAGCACATGATAAAGCAAGAGCACACAAGGGAGATATGAGGATAGGTAGGACACCTAAAAAACTAGCTAGCATTTGTTGCCTTCAATGCAGAGAAACTAAAGCAGATACTTTAAAGCAACTGAGGCCAATAGGAGAAGGGGACCAGGAACTACAGAAAAGGTGAAATCAAAAAGAATTAACCTAGAAGGTAACACACACGTACAGGAAATTAATGTGAGTCAACTCCCTGTATAGCTATCCTTATCTCAACCAGCAAAAACCCTTGGTCCTTCCTATTATTGCTTATACTCTCTCTTCAACAAAATTAGAGATAAGGGCAAAATAGTTTCTGCTGGGTAGCAAGGGGTAAGGGGGAGTAAGGGAGAAAGTGGGGGTGGGGGTAATGGCGGGGCAGGGGGAAGGGGGCAGAAATGACCCAAACATTGTATGCACATATGAATAAAAGAAAAAGAAAAAGAAAAAAGAATAGGACATATTTCCTACCTAAAGTGAGCTATGACCACATAGAGGAGAGATGTGCATGATAGACTATTGTACAAGGTGACCTTGCACTGTGCTGAGAGTGGGTTGTGAAACCAGACATAGGAGTTCAGAGAACAGAGGGGACATCTGTCCAGGACAACAAAAGAAGTGTTCTGGGAGGAGGAATGATGAGTTCATAGAAGAAATAGATAAATAGTGATAAGAAGATGCATTGATAGAAATATAAGTATATATTAAATACATGTTAGGTATAGCATATCTAATTTATATGCAATATGTATAATATATACAAGTATTCCTATGGATGTCATAGAAGGTATATAAACAAGAGAAAGAGTTATGAGTAAAATAAGTACATGATCCATTTGAGAAATCAACTTTTAACTCAATCGGAGTTGAGATATGTAAAATGGAATAGTGGGAATTGGCCTCATCATTCAGTTGGAACATGATGAAAGTGTCCTTCTCCCTCTTCGCAGGAGCCAATTCCTTTTCTCCAGAGCTCTCACTGTGCACCTGCTCCTCAGGCCTACACACTCCTTCCTAAGTCACATCTCCTCCTGAAATGCTGTGATTGGGGAGCGGCTCCTAGGAGGAGGGCTCTGCTGCCTTGGCTGCTCCTCCTTTATTCCTTGTGACACTCCTCCCCAAGGCTCTGCAAGAGGTCCAGCACAAAACTCACAGGGGTATCTTTGCCCATAAAGCATCATACCTCCCAGAAGTATATATCAAAGTCTGACTCAAAGTACATGTCAAGTCTATCATCCAGGAGCTGAGAACATTCAGAAAAGGTTCTCACACTCTTGGTCTAACTGTAGAGCCCAAGGCTGCTACTGACTCTCTCTGTATCAGGAAGTAGGGAGCCAGTGCAGGTTTCTGATTATGAAAGTGTATTATGAAGCACACTGTGTGTTTCATAAAAAGTGTGTTGTGAAAACACATTGGTGTCAAACACTGCAATGTGTATTAGAGGCTGCAGGAAAAGGACTTTGGATGAAATAATTTAGGACAGTGTAACCATGGAACAGAACTAAGGTGAGAACTAGTTGGCCCATCACAGAAAGATCACTTTTTTAGAAGTACTGGGGCTTGAACTCAGAAGCTCATGCTTTCTAAGCAGGTGCTCTACCACTTGAGCCACTCCACTAAAGTATCACTTTAGATACAGATTTTGGCATTGGGTGACACATTCCAAGGACTCCCCAGCTCACTGTCAAGCACAGGAACCACACAGTTAGGCACGAAGAGTTTTCTGCACACAGTGGTTGGGCCTCCGCTTACCTGTAGCTTCTGCTACCATCTTAAGGATGCTAGTCCCACTCAAGCAACGGCCTTGGGCCCACTGATGTTTGACTCAACTGCCACCACTTCCTCAGTCTAGTGACACTTGGTGTCTAGATGCTCATCCCAATGTGGCACCACTAAATATGGTTGTATCATGGAGTTTGATATGTTTTGTGGTTAACATGAAAACAAATGTGGACATTTCTAGCTTGTCTGGACCTGGAAATCCAACTGACTTGTGAGAGAAAATGGCATGGCCAGAGAATAATTGAGGTCAGCAAGACTCACTTCCTCTTTGAGGCCTAGGAATTGATATATTCTCTTCTTCCTTCCCCCTCTTTTACCCTTTTCTTATTCAATTTTTTAACACACTCATGGATAAGAAACTCAAGAACACCATTTGATCAGTTTGAAAAACCATCTGTTCTCAGTGTGGTCATTGACAGCTAAGGGTATGTATAAGAACGTTGTGAGAGAAACTTCATCTGTTTGATTGGTTTTAGCAGACTGTTTGCAAGAAACTAGTAACATTTTAGGAAAATAGTTTTTCAGAAGCAAGACATTCTTCTTTGTTAACTGAGGGAGATAACTAACATTTGTTGTGTCCAAAAATACATGTGATCAAGAAACACTAATTTAATGCTACTCTGGAAGTCTCAGAGCTTGGAACTTTGTTACCATGGAGATCAGTCACCTCTCACCTGTGTTGCAGTTGTGGTAGTTAAAATGAATGGTTGCTTTTGTACTTTGGTGCCTGGATAGACATCACAGAAAACCCATGTTCTTGAATTTATTCAGAAAATTCATATGCCTTGGACCCATTCCCAGAAATCTGGGTTACTTGCTCTGTGATCATCCCTGGACATTAGAGTATTTTTTAAAGTTCCCCAGGTAACGACCACTTCTTACCAGTTATGAATTCCTGATTCATAACAGTATGGAAGATGAGCAACTGTTCCAATTGTTTCTCTTTTTCCTTTTAAATGAACCTTAAAATGATTTTTAAAATAAGGCTCTTGCCTTTGGCAAGATGAAGTAGATGTTCATTTTTCTATTCCTCCTATCAAATACAGCTGAAAATCTGGGGTATTAGGTATAAACAAACATAAGAAGACTTTGAAAAATGGAGAGAAGGCAGCACAGCTAGTGATCTTAAACACCAAGAGAAGACACAATGATGAGTTTCCTGAGTCTTCTTTTTGGCTCAATAACCCCAGGCTGGGCAGTAGAGAAGCCAGAAGCCCAGGAAAAAAAAAACTGGCACAGATACAATCAGCCCCAAGCAAAGCCTCTTCTCTCTCTCTCTCCAAAGACCAGGAATGGGGCAGCACAGTAAGACTGAAAACTTATGGACGAGAACTACTCTACTACAAATACAACAGGAAAAAAAATGCATCCCACACCTACCCTCCAGCAAAAGTCCAGACTTCTCCCCTCACCAGGTTATACTAAGGTGCCCACCACAGACCAGTAGATGTCAGAGACAGTTGAGTGGAGAGGTGAGCTATCCTGCTGGAAGTGGACATTAGAAGGAACCAGATCTCCCACCCTACATGGCCCCATGACACTGCCTTCCTCACTGAAGTGGTGTCGATGGAGGTGGAGTGGAGACTCACGGCATTCACCACCAATGAGCAGTGATGATGCACTCACCCCAGTGTCAGTGGAGGCCAATTGGGAAGCAGTAATGAGGCACCTCTGCTACTCCCAGCCAACTGAAGTTGAGAAGAAAGATCGGATTCCTTTCTCCACCCAGAAGTACCCTCCCTTTTCCTATCCTCAATCATGGAGGAAGAAGCCACGTGGAAATCCTTTACATCCAGCCCAGAAGCATTAAGAAGGCACCTTTTCCTTCCTTGGGTGATATCAGAGAATGTCTACTAAAATAAAATTTAAATGAGATCCAGAATCTTATAACAAGATACCAAAACGTTAAGATTTCAGATTTTAAAATGTATGGTAAAAACAAAAATGTTTCAAAAAGCAAAGACAAACATGCTTGAAATCCATAAAAACACAGAAAATCTAAGGAAAGAAATAGAAGGTGTGAAGAACTGAAGTAACCTTTAAAGCTAAAATGTAGAGTTACAAAAAGTTTTTAAATAGATAGGGTGAACACCAGGCAGAAGGGACAGGGGAAGAGGGCTATGAGTCTGAGCACAGAACAAATTAGAGTGTCCAGGCTGAATGATAAGAGAAAGCACTCTGAGAATGAGTATCGCTTTAGAAACACATGACTCTACATGGAAAGCTCTAGCACTGTGTCATGGGCTCCAAAAGGAAGAGGGGGACTGAAAAGGTATTTAAAGAAATAAAGACCAAAATTTCCAAATTTAGGCAAGAAACATTCACTCACAGAATAAAGAAGATAAGCAAACCAACCCCAAACATGATGAATCAAAAAAAAAAAAAAAAGGATACCAAAACAAATTATAATCAAACTTCTGAAAACAAGTGGAAAAAATTCCTTAAAGCAGAGAAAAATTTCAAATAAAAGTAAATTTTTCATCAAACACTACAGTGAGAAAAGAAAATAACTGACAATGCAGAATTCTATACTTTTCAAAAATACCTCGGTCATGAAGAAGAAATCAAGATATTTTAGGTGAAGAAATTTGCCACCAGCAGACTTAATATAAAACAATGACTAAAAGAAATCTCTAAAAAGAATAAAAAATTACTTTAAAAAAAAAACTCTTGGAATATCAGAAAATAAAAATACAATAAAAATAAAATATAGGGGTTGGTCATGGTGCTTCATGCCTGTAATCTCAGCTACTTGGGAGGTAGTGGTTGGAGGACTGAAGACTGAAACCACTGGGGTAAAGTTACCATGAAACACTATATGAAAATGACTAAAAATCCGGAGGACAGGATGTGGCTGAAGTAGCACAGTCCTATCTTAGCAAGTGCAAAGACTTGAGTTCAATCCCCAGTACCACAAAAAAACAATGCAAACAATGAAATATGGGATATTTTAAATGTTTGGGTAATAAACAAGAAAATTGGAAGAAGAAAACAGAGAAATGAAAAACATGCAACAGAAAAATATTTAAATAACACATCAAAAGCTACAAAACATTAATTATGGCAAACTACATTAAATATAAAGGATCTAACTACATTAATTCAACTACAGAGATTTATGGCCAGAGGATGTAGCTCAGTGATAGAGCACCTGCCTAGCAAGCATAAGTCCCTAGGTCCAGTCTCCAGCATGTTAAAACATAAAACAAAACAAAAACATCTTAACCTTTGGCAAAATTCAATATCCCTTCGTGATAAAAACCCTGAAGAAACTAGGAGTAGAAGGATCATACCTGAACATAATAAAATGACAAATTTATAGCCAACTTTATAATGAATGGGGAACATTATACTAACTCTTACAGTGTTTCCCCTAAAAATCTGAAACGAGACTAGTGTGTCTACTCTTACCTCTCTTATTCAAACTGCCTAAATTAACAGTCAGAACAATAAGGAAACAGAAAGAAAGAAAAAGGAAAGATGTGAAATGATCAATACTTGCAGATAATGTCATCCTATACTTAAAAGAGCCTAAAGACTCCATCAGAAAACTCTTGGATCTGATAAACGCTTCTAGCAGTATATAAAAATAATTTTATACCATAAAAATGTGGTGTTTATTCCACAGACTCAAGTTATTATTCAAAAATCAATCGATACGTTATTTCCCTGCTTACAAAAAATTCTAGAGATTTGTGACTGACTGCTAGTGATTTAGGATAACATGTAATGATGCTGATTCTGATAGGATAAGTGAATTTTATTTATAAAAAGATAGTTTTAAGTGACTGACAACTATAAGATGTATTTGTGACTTCATTTGGTCACTGTGAGGTAGACATTTCCATGTGTTCCCAGGTCTCCTGTTTCTGAGGCTGGGAATTGACAGCAATAGGATCTTCTGGAAATATGTCCCTAAAGTGACAACCAACAAAAGTGTAGAGGGAGCAAATTTTGAAATTCAGTTGTCAGTGAATCAGACTTTAAGGGGAGAATTCAATGAGAAGAAAGTTCATAGAAATATAAAAGTCAATTTTCCCCTTTCGGATTATAGTTCTTTATTAAGGTTTGTTTATTGAGGCTTCTTGTTAGTCAATGTTTATGACAATGAACAAGACAGAGGACATTCAACTAAGATAATATGCAGAAATTACATGAAATAGTAGGGCAGCAAGGTAATTTAGCATAGCTGCTTACTAATGAAAATTGATTATTATTAAAACTGATGATTGTATAACAAGATCAACCAAAGACCCTCTAAGTCAAGAGATATAACAGCCACCAAGGAGTCAGAGATAAACTAAGACAGCAAAAATGAGAAGTTATTTCCCAATAGTTGCTGAAACTTACAAAGAATAAGCAAGTGGACACTAGGAACTCAGAAAAACTATTTGGTCTCAGAAATGAAAACCAAAGTCCATCCTCAGTGAGTCTTCTGGCAGTTGTCACCCTGAACTCAACAGATTGACGTCATGGTGCCCTCTCCAGATCAGTCTTTCAAACAAATCTCTACCTGGCGCTCCTATGACTTCTAGTACAATCTCTTGTCTTTTAGCCTCTGGTTCATGCGTCATAAAGTAGAGCAATGAAATACCATTGTGTCCTCAGCTGAACTTCAAAGTGAAGGCAGTGGCAGCAGCAACACATCCTGCCCTGTTCTCTATCTGCTGAAGGTACTAACATACAGCCACTACCCACCAGAGTCAAGTCAGGGCCTAACTTGTCTGTTAACAGTACATACTTGTATTAGAGAATTACATGGTAGAACAGATGGGGAAAAAGTTTTAATATCCTTAGAAAGCCATGAAGAGCAATAAAAAACATCTTACATAGTGGGAGTTCACATAGTGGGAGAAGTCAGAAAGTCAGTAGGACACTGAAGACTAACGTACAAATAGCCTTTCTTGCTCGAGGTGTCTATAGAATCTCTACCCTTTAGTGGAATGCTGGATTATGCCTCTTCAGTTGCTCAATCATTAATATCATGAAAAACAAAAGGGAAATTCCAGGGAATAATCTAGAGAATACTATTTTATGGATGTGTTTGTAAACTCCTAGACATGTCTGGAGCATGGGAACCTCCTTCTTCTGTCCCTACTGGCCAAGGGTTGTTAACAGGCTGGGTCTGCTGCACATGTGGACTGGCCGTGAGCTAGGACTCAGGGCAGGAAAATCAGAAAGACATAACCTTTCCTTACAGCTTACAGCTAACAGACAATAAACAGTTTGCCCTAAAGCCAACTTTTCTAGTCTTTTGGTATCTTAGCAAAGAGATGGTTCAACGTGTAAGTATTCTCAACAGAAAGTCGGGATAACAGACAAGCTCACTCTCCCTAACAAGGCTACTTCTCAAACCAGGGATCCCCCATGGCTGCTGTCACACAACACTCCCTGATCTCTACCTCATAAATATGGGGAGCATCAGAAAATGAAGGTGCTTATCCTGGCAGGCTGGCCACGGGTGTGGAGACTAAGGGGTGGGACAGTGAGATCTCGGAGGAATGTGTGCTCTCCTACTTCATCTTAAGATCATCCCCAGTAGACCTCATGCTCTATCCGCAGTACGTGCTAGTGGGGGTGTCTGACAGTAGCCCCTGTGCAAAGCCCAGGCGGGGCACAAACAAGTCAACAACCAATCCAGGTGGTATTAAACTATAATAAAATAGGGCACTAATTCTACCTATAATCTAGAAGATGGTGCATGATTGATGAGGTCACCAGGTTGGGCCTTGAAAGCGGAGCAGTGGAAAGGCATTGAGGGTGAAGGAGGGGTTTGGGAAGGGTGTGGTGCCATGGTGAGAATTTGACACCTAAATTCATTGGTGTTAAAACCTAATAACTGATTTGACTGCCTTTGGGTGCCAGTAGCTCACACCCATAATCCTAGCTACTTTGGAGGCAGAGATTAGGTTTGAAGCCAGCCAGGGCAAACAGTTCACAAGACCCTATCTCAAGAAAAACCCAACATGAAGCAGGGCTGGTAGGGTGGCTTAAGTGGTAGAGCACCTGTCTAGCAAGGGTAAGGCCCTGAGTTCAAACCCCAGTACCACCTAAAAAGAAAAAAAAGAGGTGAGGCCTTTAGGAGACAACTAAGTGTGATTAGTGACATTGTAAAAGAGGTTCAAGTGAGCTATTCAACCCATCCATCTTTTGTGCCAAGTGAAGACACCCAGATACCACCATCTATGACAAACACACCCTCATCAGATGCCAAAGCTGTTACAGCCTTGATCTTGGACTTCCCAGCCTCAAGGATGATAGGTAATAAAGTTCTATGGTTACAAGTTTCCCAGTCTGAGATGTTTTGTTATGGCAGCACAATGACTAAAAAGGATAGCAAGAAACTCCACAGAGTTCTGATGTATGTGCTCCTAACATATCACATCTCCGTAGAAAGCAAAGGGCACATGCAGCATTGTTGGTTTAGCCATACCTCTCCTAAGAATACCCTACGAGGAGCGTTATCAATAAGAAATCCTAGAATGTAGAGCTGAAAAGAATCTCAGACCCATGAGAGTATTATTTATCTTCAGAATGGTTTTCTACCTCTCCTTCAAAATGTTGCCTCCTCCAAAGGAGACAGACTTGAATTATGATTTGCTGCAATTTTTCTGTTAAATATATATTTATTTCAATATGTAGTTTTTATTAAATACTTGTCATAGTTTTTCTTGGTATTTTATGGTGTGGGAGAGATCCTCCTTCTTATCTAAGAATTGGATTTGCGTATTTTCTTCTGTTAAATTCTGGGATTTGCATTTGTTGTTAAAATAGTTTTGAAGTCATCAGTATTAAAGAAGAAAAGAAGGAAAAATATTGCAAAAGCCACCCAGTTGCTTATCTCTTTTTCTCAAAAATAATGCATGACACTATTACCAGAAGATAAGACTATAAATTTAACAAAAAATTACAGTAGTCAAGTGTTGACAGCTATAGGTGTCAAAGAAAAAGTTCTTAAAGATTAGCGGTTGGGTTAAAAATATGAATTTTTGTAAGAGAACCCAAGTTGAAATACTGTAGCTTCTGCAGATGGACTATGAATTGGTGAAAAGGCAGGTTCAGCACATTAACTTAAAGACAGGTGTGATGTTCCTTCCACTGCTCATCCCAGCTGCCTTGTTTTCTTAACACAGAGCGAACTTGGACCTTGAGTGTCCGTTCCCTGAAGGTGGATAAAGAGTTTTCCCAAATGGGGACTCCTGCAGAGGAGGATCAGTATTCCAATATTCATTATAAATTTCTGTATTTTTTTCAACTGAAAATCCTAAATGTAGCTTTTCTTTAAAAAAAATTAAGACAAAATAAAGGCATTGTTAGACAAATAAAAACAAAGATGATATATTACTAAAACCCTGTACAAGAAAAGTTACGTAAGTAAATCTATCAGAGTTTAAATTTTTATGTTAAAACTATCTTATTGAAGATGCCACCAAGTCTTTTATGGCAACTGTAATTACTAATATATTTAACATGTCAGAAACTAAAACTTAGAAATACATATAATATATAAAAAATTAAAAGAATCCCATACATTTTAACAAAAAGAAAATAACTCCCTAAAGATAAATAACTATCTCTTCAAAATTTAGAAATATACTGTCCAGGAGAGTGGAGCTGTTTTATATTTTTAAAGGTTTCTCAGTGTGTGATTTAAGACAGCTAGACTCTCATATCTTCTTTTATATTCAGTCTGTTACAACATATACTTGTGAAATGCATATATATGGCTATGATATAATGAGAGGAAAAATAAAAATGAAGTTATGAAATTATTCTGGAAATAGTTTCAAACTCATGACCAATCTTAAAGGAGTTTAAAATTTTCAAGGATAACAATTTTAGAGAAACATAATAACAATCTACTTTGAAGTTTAAAGGCCTATTTAGAAAAACAAAGTAGAATGTGGAATGGGGAAGAGGAAATGGAAGAATATTTTGCAAGATAATTGTACTTTACTAAAGAATTATAATCTAATTTAAATCTTAATCATTGTAAGTCAAAATCATATGTTAAAACACTAAAAACAATTATAGGAAAAAAAAACAAGACATTTATAGAAAATTGGAGCCAAGAATGGAGATTAAAATGGAATAAGAAAAGTTAGTCACTTGATTCCCCAAAAGCTGGAAAACAGGAATAAATAATAATCAAGTCAAATAAACAGTAAATAAGTAGCAAAAAAGAAGGTTAAATTTCAAACTAGAAGTTACATTAAATTTAAGGGAGTTATCTGAAAAGTTCAATTGAAAAACAAGTCAAGTAATTCAAAACTTTTGTTAAAAAGTAGAACACTAAAACTATAGATACAAGGCTCAAACATTGAATATACATATGTAGCAAATATATGAAATAAAGATATACTGTTGAAAATTTACTAAATATAACATGTTGCAAAAGACACATTAAGATTGGATAAAGTAGTTTAAGAATGAAAAATGCAAGTCGTGAAGTAATGATAAACATTACTGAATAGGTCAAAGTTTAAAGTTAGCTATAAATGTATATTCCTATTATAGAACCTCCGCATACACGAAGGGAGAACCAACACAAGTAAAGGAGAAAGAAGCAACTCTACAATTTTAATGGGAGATTTTAACAGTTGTACCTCAAACGTCAAACATAGTACACTTAACAAAAAGGGATAGAAAAACACTTGAAAAAGTGGATCTCTCCATCAACCAACTTGACCTGACATTTATAAAACACTTCATCTAAAAGAGCAGAGTATGCAAATAACCATAACACACCTTTTTATTAATTAAATTTATTTTAACTGATACATAAAAACATCATATTAATGGGACATCTTGTAATGTTTACATAATGTGTACCTCATGTGATGTTTAAGTCAGGTTAAACACATCCAATCATCCATCTCCTAAACATGTATCATAGTGAAAACATTCAAAATACTTTTTCTAGCTATTTGAGGTATCACTGTTGCCTATAGTCACCTGAATGTGCACTAGCACTCCAGAACTTCTTACTTCTATTTAAGGGTAACTTAGTACTCATTGATCAACATTTTCCTACTCCTCCACCACCTCTCTTCCCAGCAGTGAGGTAACAGGACACCAGGGTGCCTCCAAAATTATAGAGATATTTAGATGTAGAGAATCAAAACTTACCAGAAACCTGCAGAGGGGTTTCCTTGGCAAGACAACTCTACAGGCACCACCTCCAGGTTAGAAATACTTGAGTGATCATCACAGGTTGCTGGAGGCTCAAATTGAATAAGCCTAGAATATTTAAAATAAGACTTCCAGAGGGCAGTCACTAAGGGTCACACACTTTCATTAGTTTTACTCCCAAGAGCTCTTCCACATTCTCATGGTGAAGATTCTGAAAGCAGCCCCTCATGATTGCAGCAGAGGAAGGAGACAGACCATTTTGAAATACCCTAGAGCATTAACCTCTATTTAACAAGGTCAACCCTTAAGAGAACCTGTTTAAGCAGAACCTAACCCATTGGAGTTTTATCAGAGACTAGCTGGCCACAGGGAAGGGAGCTGGCAAACCCTACCTCCTTCCAGTCACCCTGTGCCACCTAAGGGGAGGAGAACAGCTGAGTAGTACTTGTGACGCTCACAGTCCAGATTCACAGATGCAACAAGAGGCTGAGACCTCATTACAAAGATAGAAGTTTAATTTTTATCTAACAAAATCTATTTTTTCTCTTTAACAGATCCTGATTTTAGTAGACAAAATTTTCCTCAGGCAGCTTAGGTAATTTTTCCGTTGATTTCATCCTTTCTTCCTATCTTTCTGTTTTCATTGATCATTAGCACATTCTAAAGAAAATGTGCTTTTAAATATTAACTTTAAAAAATACCTAATTTAATGTGTGGCCTCTAATCATTTAAATAAATCAGAATTCATCTCTGTTGCCTGGGACTAGTTGCAGAGGAGAGATGACACAGCTTGGGTCCATGGGATGTAAAGAGAGGTTTACCACTGGCTCCAGATTAACTTCCTTATTCCCCCAGGGAAGTGTCCAGGAAGTCCTATGATCAGGAGTGACTGATGAGTGCTGGAGTCCTGGGTCCAGCCCCCATCATCAAGGACCTAGACTGTAGACCAGAAAGCCTGGAGGGGTGGCAGGGAGCCTGAGTTCTCCCTTCTCAATAATTTTGTGGAACAAGGGGACCCATCAGTCCTAGGGCCAACAGGGACTTAGGTCACCAGGGTGTGAGCAGGGCACTTCCTTACTCTACAAAGCACTGAAGGATAGCTGCATTCAGCTGAAAATACCATAAATGTCTCACGGAAGAGAGAATCAGATTAATTCTAATTAAGTGGACATTGCACATTGCTAAAGAGAAGTACTCAGTGGGATGTGTCTAGGAAGTTTATCTAAATAGAAGACCTTGTACAGAGATCAGTTCACTTTTTAATTAAAGATAAACCAGTTATCTCTCCTTTCCATATATTGGTTTATTCTGTTATAACACTAAAATTGGTGAGTCCATGGGACTCAGTGGATATGTAATGACTGGCAATACCCACACAACATCAATTATAATTGAATTTATCATACTTTCAACTTGGTGTGATTCATTGTGAGGATGTAAATTTTTAGGTGACTTTGAATTGATGCTAGAATAATATATCAGTCCCCAATTCCTTCTCTGGAAACACTGTTATATTAACAGCCAGTTCTGATGATTTAAAATTCATTTCATTTGGAAGTCAGCTATAGGAACGCCCTTAGTGAAGTAAAAGAAAATGAAATGATATGTGTATATGAGTAAATTGCATAGCAATGAAGTTTCTAGATAAATATGTTTATAATTGGACATAGCAATATGTTGATTCCATCTGGTCAAGGCTCCAAGGAACTTATTATGGTAATACATGTCTTCCCAAACACACCAGTGAAAACCCTACAATGAATGTAGGAACATCATGTTTTAAGCAATTGACTCAACTGTAGCCAGTCAAATGTTCACATCTGACACAGGTGTTAGCGAGTTAGGAAACCTGATGGCTAAGGACAACAAACTGGCTGTTGATTTTTAAAGTCACACCTGGCCCTCTGTTACTAACAGAATGACCTATGACATGCAGCAGGATCTTCCTGACCCATGGTGCCTACAGCCCACAGAAAATGAAAATCCTTGGTCTGGCTATCCAAGGACCCAAATTCCCTCACCCAACAAGTAGGAGAAGTTAGTTATGCATACCCAGTATCAGGAGTGGATAGCATATGAACCAGTTTTCCGAGAATGACCAGCCCATGTCTGCAGACCCCAATAAAAGCCTGAGATCTCAGACCCTTCTGGGCAGTGACTCATTCTCAAGTTTGCCTGCTCTCCCACCCTAGAAAGTGTGCTTTTACTTCAGTTTCACTTTGTTTTACATAAATAAACCTGATCTTGCTTAAGTCTTCTCCGTATCCATCCTTGAATTCTTTCTCTGTCAAAACCAAGAAACTTCTGGGCCTGACCTGGTGACCCAGAACCAGTGACACTCTTAAAGACAGATATCCTGAACAAGCAACATCAGGTGGTGGGGCCATTTGACAAAAAGAACTTTGTAGATGTGATTAAGGTGAGGGTATTGATGTAGAGGTATTATCTTGGATTGTCCAGGTGAGTTGAACATAGTCATAGAGTTTTTACAAGAAAGAGGAAGGGTTGGACATCAGCAAGATGGAAAAATAAGTCTTTCCAGTTCCCAATCTACTGTAGAAACATCAATCTCAATAACTACCCTTGCATGGAAATCCCTTCATAACACTTGAACCCACAGAAGCAGAGTGTAGAATAGGGATTAACAGAAACTGGCAGAGGCATGCTGGAATGGAGGAGTTGCTGGTGAAAGGATATAAAATTTCAATTACACAGGCAGAATAAATTTAAGAGATCTATTGTACAACACAATGAGTATAGTCAATAGCAATCTACCACATTCTTAAAACTCACTAAGAGGGCTGGGAAAATGGCTCAAGCATAGAGCACCAACCTAGCAAGCATGAGACCCTGAGTTTAAACCCCAGTACAACCGACCAAAAAAGTCACTATGAAAGTAAGTGTTCTCACCATAAAAAATGACAAAAATGTCAGGAAATTCATGTGTTAATTAGCTCTATTTTACCATTCCTTATTATATACATACTTAAAAACAGCATGTTTTACACAATATATACAATTTTATGTGTTTGTTAAAATTAATTAATTAACTTTTTAAAAAAGATCCAGGACAGTTGGTGTGAGAGAGAGATGAGATAATGAAGTAGAAGAGTGATAGGACTTGAAGATGGAAGAAAGGGGTGAAGAAGATGCAGGCAGCCACCAAAAGCTCTGGAAGGGGACATGACCCTGCTGGTATCATTGCATTAGTATAGTGAAAATGATTTTGGATTTTCCACCCGGAACAATAAGATAATAATTTTGCATTGTTCGCAGCCATCAAGTATTCTGACTAGTTACAGCAGCAACAATCATTTCCAGGCCAGAAAGAGAACAGCCCTGCCACACCTTGATCTGGAACTTCTAGCCTCCAGAACTGTATGGATGCATTTTTTTTTTATTATGTAAGCTATAAAGCCATTGTCCTTTGGTTTGGCAGTACAAGAAAATTAATAGTACTTTAGTCCTGCCATGACTCTCTGGCTGTTACTTAACAATCACCTTCTCAATGTGGCCATTGCTGAACATAACTTCAGCCTGTCTGCTGCTTCCTTCTTTCAGTTACATCATTGACACAGACACTCGTGGGAACTGGAGGTAGCAGTTCTCCACTACTTGAACAGCTCCTACAATATCTGTGACTGATCTATCACTTGCCAGGAGCTGACCCTTGTCCACATGATTCACACAAATTTATCCCCTAACCTCCAGAACATGCCTGGGAGGAAGGAATCCTGTTCACCCCACTTTACTGAAGAGGGCCATAGGGGTTCAGTAGTTCACCCAAGGTGGTATGGTAAGAGGAAGAGCCATATTTGATACTCACTCTTTCGAGACCAGTCTCTGGCTCTAACCAAGAGGTCATCCTGCCCTGCATCTCAAAGTCAAGGCAGACATGGCTGTAGAAGGCAACTAAACCCACCCCAGCCATCTGAGGACATTTCCTGCCACTGTGAGAGTCAATGGTGTGACAGTTCTCCAAAATGACCATGATATATCAAAGAAGATAATTTAAACAAATTTAAGCATCTTGGGGATGATGAAAATAATGTAATTGCTGTATTTTTTGCATTCATTTTAATCAGCAAAATAGTTCAAATGAGGCGCCTCCATGTTGAAACCCCTGGTGCTCTCCGTGCTGTTTAATGTACCCAGTGCCTCAAATCAGCAGCACCTGTCAGCACAAGACTAAATTAGAATGGAGCCATAAATGCTCTGACCCTCTGTAATGTTTTATTATTGTGTATGATTAAAAAAAAATTACAGAGTGCTTAACAAAAACTGCAGTCCAAGCTAGTGTGTACTATTCCCCTGAACCTTTAAAGGTTGACGTCTCAAGATCTTTCAAACAGTAGTATACCATTTCTAAGGTTCTCATCTTCATCTCCCTCGAGCAACCAGAGGGGAAAGAAAAAGTAGAACATGTATGCAGCCCTCAGAAGCCCTTGTGTAAGAACATTCTTACACCTCATTTCTCGACTCCCTCACCAAATAGCACACTTCCAACAGCAGAGGAAGCTAGGAATGTAGCCTGCCCAGTGTGGCTACAAGCCCATTTCCATGACACAAAAGGATGGATTTCAGTGGCAGCCTGACAATTCTAAGGCAGACTAGGTAGGAGAAAATGATTAAAGGACAAATGAGACTGCCAATTAATCCCACAGCATCACAGAACTCTGTACCCAGTCATGGCTAAATACATGCTGGGAAAGACCTCTGAACATCAAGCCACCTGCCCAGGTAAAACACAGAGCATGGAAGAGCAGAGTACAACTTCACTCCCTGTAAGGTGGTCTCATAAAAAAAAGCTTAGTCAATGGGGTAGGGTACTTCATCCTTAATTATCAGTTTGGCAATTTGATACATCCTAGGGTGGAGAAAGGAAAGAGAGAGCAATTCTTCCCAAAGAAAAGAATAGTTCTACCCAAACATCATCTTTCAAGAACAAAATCAATTGATCTTTACCTCCAGGTAGAAGCAATTGCTCTTTCCTATATAGTAGGTTTCTCAATGATCTCTTTCCCTTGTGTCATAGACATCTGTTAATATATCCATTATTCCTGAGTATGCCGTAGGATCGTGACAATAGGGTCTCTGTCTCTTAGTGTTTTATATTACTTCCCATAGTTAACATTTTCCCCTCATGTACACCAAAATCTTAATGGTAAACAAATAACTGAAATGTATAATAAAATTAAAACAAAACAGATTGATTTGCATTTATGTCACAAGTGTGGGTTTACTTGTCTTTGTGGCACAAGGAACTTCATACTCAGTGCCTTGAGTACAGCTATTGAGAAAGTCTTGGATTAAATGCCACTATGTATCAAAACCTGAATGGTGTGAAACCAGTTTGGAATCCACAAAGCACGCTGAGTGCTGATTGAAAACAGTCTTAGCATTTCAGTTTAGTTCCCAGGTTTTTAAAACAATGTACTTATCACCCACAGTTAGCAAGCCAAGTAACATGAATAGGTCAATATTTTTAAGTAAATTTGAATATTGTTTTTTTCTCAAATTTCTTATTTTATCCAATGTTTTAAATAATGAATCATTAATATTACTGGAAAACATCCATTAAAAATCCACTAAAAGACAAAGTTTACCAAAGGCTTTTAATTTCAGAAGAAGTGAATTGTAGCTTTGGTATTTAACATTCCAATTTTGATAAATATCATTCATTTTGTTGAAATGAGACAATTTTAGTTAAAGGATTAAAAGCACCTAGTTCCAGGGTGATGATGGGCATTTCTTGATTGACCTTCCTTGAGCTGAGTAATGGCTCTTTAGGGTCCTCACACTCCTCAGCCTAACACTCTAAGCCCTTCACCATCTGCTCCCTAGTTTCTCAACCTCCCTGCACAGTAAGGGAACCCTGAAATTGTAGAAAGCTCTTCTTTGGTCATTCCCATCCCTGGGCTTATGCCTTCCAATTCTCCAGGTCCCTCCTTGCAAAATGGAGCAGCTATAGTAATAAAGTTCCATGATGAAACCCCCATCCATGTTCCTTTGTGGGAGTTTAATCCATTATAACCTGTCCATGGTGATATATGGCCACGCCTTTTCTTCCAAACTCAATGGAAGATCACTTGTGGGCAGGGGTCATATGTCCTTGGCAGTCCCAGCCCACTGCTTGACATATAAACTGATATTCTAGAACTAGTTGTTGAATTGAAATAATTTCCTCAAAATGGTGGTATATTTTTCTGATCGTATAGAAGCAAATGATCTTCCTAACATGAAAATCCTTCATAGTTAGAAGTAGCATGTCAAAAAATATTTTGATAACCACGACTATGTGCCTATTTAAATTGATATAGGGAAAATATTTGAACCATAATCTTATTCTTGGAGAATAAATTGAATATTCCATAGGCCATCAATATTTCAAATTAGTTTGAAATATTAAATTCATGTTTAAAAGAAAATGACCCAAATTTCAAGAATGTAATTTAAATATTTTAAATCATTTAACATATTGATTATTGTAATTCAAGACAGAAAATTTTTTCTTTAAAATGCTATAAGGTATATATGAAATGTAATCAATGTTTTAAAAATGTTATTTTATCAATTCACAAGTTAAGATATGATGAAACAAATACTGAGTAACCCCATGCTGAGGGAAATCTAACACTTTAAACCCCAAGCTCAGTTATGCTCATGTAAACTTTAGAATGTGTACATTTAACTTATGCTTTCTCAAAGATAAGTAAGCCCTGACGATGTAGGATATGCTTCCAAATGTTACATCTACAAAAAGTCGAAAAAAGATACTAAAACGAAGGAAGAGCCTGTGCTATGGAGTGAGCTGCATATCCTTTCACCCCCACCCCACCTCCATCCCCTCCACACCACCAAACTATGTTGAATCTCTAATTTCCAACTGTATTTGGAGAAGCGTCTTTGAGGAGGTAAGTAATACTAAATGAGATCATATGGGTAAAACCCTAAGCCAAAGGACTGGTGCCTGTATAAGAAATCTCTCTCTCTCTCTCTCTCTCTCTCTCTCTCTCTCTCTCTCTCTCTCTCTCTCTCTCCCTCTCTCTCTCCCTTTCCCCATTTCTCTCTCCAACTCCCTCTTCCCCTCCCCTCCTCCTCCCCTTCCTCCCTCTTCCTTCCCCTCTCTGGTGCCTATATAAGAAGAAATCTCTCTCTCCCTCTTCCTCTCTCCCTGTCTCCCTCTCTCTCCTTACAGTCACATGGAAAAGGACATGTGAAGACATAGTGAGAAGATAACCAAATGAAAGCCAGAAAGAGAAACTTCACAAGAAACCAACCCTTTTGACACTTTGAAACTATACTTACAAGCTCCAGAACTGTGAGAAAATAATTTCTGTTCTTAGGCCACCCTCTGTGGCATTTTATTATAATCAGTCCTAGCAAACTATTACAGCCTGCTGGTTGTCTTAATTCAAGCTTGTTTTATATCCCGTGAAAATTGATGCTGTATTTCACAAACAAAAGTGAGCTATTAACACTTAATATGCAGAATAATTAGTAAGTATTGCTAAGGCATCTAATGGCATTGTGTACACGGGTGTTTATGTAAATGAAAATTCTTTGTTAGTAGGCAATGTATTTTCTTTCACTGAGAAATCAGCTCAGAGACACTGAGGGTTACGTCTGAGGCTTAATATTATGTTGTTCACTGGAATAAGTACAGCTTTGTAACAGGCTGTGGACACCTAGCTTCAGTCCCAAACTCATTTATTGAGGGAGACGACAAACAGAAACTTCCATAATCACTCAGAGCTTCAGTTTTATCCATTTCTACAAGAAGGAGATAATTCTGCCTCTTTCTGTGACAAGGAGGAGTCTGTTCAAAGTGTCTGGCAGAAGAAACATTACTATTTTTTGTTTTTTTGTGGTATTTAATAGGCTTCCAAGGCACCAGAACTTGTAAAAGCTGTACAGGAAGTAGATACTGCTGTTAGGATTCTCACTTTTCTATTTAAGGTGATAAGAATACTGGTTTGGTGAAAGGAATAAAAATGCTGTGAAGTTTGATCAGTATTGTACAATACAGATCATTGCTATAAAGAATATTACTAAACTATATCACAAAAGAATTGAACTTAAGACAAGAGACTGCTGCTTCTTATGTAACTTGTGATGAGCTGCTTTTATCTCTGGCTTCAAGTTCCTGTCTTCAACCCCACAGATGTCCATGACACTAAAAGGCACTAAGTAAAGCATTCTTCAATTTGTCTAAAGGGAAAATTAGGGTCCTACATAAAGGAACAGGTGGATTTGCATGGGGGACCCATTGTGTAGTGGCTGAGGGCTCTGCACCATGGATTTAGAGAAATGACAGAGCCCTATACTCTTCATGGCCCTAAGTCCATCCTTAGTAACCAGAAGGAATTTGATTCCTGCCTTCAAAGAGATATGCAATCTGCAGGGAAGACAGACATTAAATATAGAGGAAAATGAACACTTTTATTAACATATAACTTCTGTGATAAATCCTTTAAATGAAGAGAATAGGCAGCCATGAGAAAGAATACCTGAAAGGAAAGAATGAGTCTGAGGCTAAGGATACCTGTCTAGGTGATACTTACGCTGAGATGGGCAGGAGGGATGGAAGTGAGACCTGTGAAGCAAGAGGGGCTGGCCTAAGCAGGGGAAGCAGCTAGTGCAATGATATTTAGATGATGAAAAAGCAACTGTGGCTAGACTTTAGAGAGTAAAGGGAGAAGGCTTCAGGAGTGGGAGAGGTGGGGTGGAGAGAGAGCTGGACTTGGGTTATGTAGGACCTTGATGAGTACAAGGAGGATTGTTTATTTTAACCAACATGCAATGATATCTTTGGCAGGAGATCAACAGGTGATCAGGTGATAAGATTCAGACGCTGTGTAAAGGTCAGTCCAGCTCCTCTACGTAGAGAACACATAAAAGACAGGTGGGGGCAGGTAGATTAGCCACCAAGTATAAGGGAGGGAATACCGGCATTTCACCACCAGGTTACCCACTTGGATGTGCATGTTAAGATTAGACCTACAGGGAGCTCAGGTTCTATTTTTCATGTAAAATTGGCAGGTGGGTTACCTCAAATGATTACAGTAAGGCAGTATCATTGCCTCCCTGTGTGGGGAAAGAAATGGCATTTGTAGTAGGCAAAAACATGAATCTTTTTAAATAGAAACTTTTTCTAGACTAAGAGCATTTAAAAATTGTGGTCCAGCTGAATAGAAATGTTTTGATAAACTTTTTCCCATATCAGGAGTAATATAATTTCACCAATTTCACAGCATTGCCTGAGGACTAAGGCAGAATACTAGTTACTGTTTTACTTGATATTAATCACCAGTTCACTTATCTTTTATGTTTCTCTCATATTTACTGAGTCTGACAAGGTCATGTGATTATATTTCAGCTTCAACATCACAAGTTCTTACATGTTTTGGCATTTTTCTAAAGTTTCCTTTCCTAGAAGGATTAATTTTATTGCTTCAATTTAAGTTGCCATAATTAGTTTAATTATATGCTACTCTACTCCGATTCCATGTCATATTTTCTGTTTTCTTTCATTTGCTTTTATGAGAAGTACATTATTCATTTACATGAAAATGGCAGTTTCCATAACCTCAACACAATAAAAATAACCATTTTGACCATTTTTCCAAGAATGGCAGTTATGAAAGGAAACTTTACACTGTGGATACATCAATAAAACCAGACAGAGTTTCCAATAAAATGCTAGACATCAGAATTTTGAGTTACGATTCTTTCAGGTTTTGATCATCATCACATTTCAACTTGTCAGACTCTCTTCATTATTAATGTCCCCTAAATTATTTCTCTTTCAGTTTTATCTGCTCTCATAATACCCAATTCCTAGGAGCTGGCAGGGCCAGGACACCTCTTTTCACAAGGAACACATATGCCTCCACAATTTATCATCTTGTAAGTGATTTTCTACAGCAAATGTTTCTATAAACTCCTTTCCATTCAATTTATGAAGTGATTGATTAATTGTGCAACACCTTTCATTTCTATCATATGCATATAAAAATAAATTATAATTTGCAACATTACATCAATAATAGTACTACCACTATTTTTTGCTAGTATTAAAGATACTATTTCTACCAAATTAATAGACTGATATGATAACACCCATAATCTCATATGTCTGCATTAGTGCTCTTCCCTAGAACATGAACTGCAGTAGAGCAATAAGCAATTAAGAACCAGTTCATTAAAAACAGATGAATGATGTTCAACTATCCAGTGCTCTCAAGAATCCGTAAGAGGTTGGAAGACAGATGTTTCCAACTTCCTTAAAGCTTTGGTAATGCCTTTGTTAGGACACCAAGTTATCTCTACAGTGCTCTCTTACAAGAGAGCCCTGTGGTAGTCTTACCTTGTGTCACGTTTCAGACTGGACAGAGCCAACTGTCCCTTAAGCTACCTGCTTGGGTCAACGGTACCAAACAGTTTACTTCTCCAAGAGTCCCTGAAGTTCATGTAACTAAGACCTAAAAAGAATGGGTATGTTAAGCAGCCTGTTCTAATAATCCACAGATTATATAAAATCACACAGGGAATATACTTGATTTTGTATTCTCTGTCCTCTCTACTGAATAACACAATTCTGTGGAGGCAAAAATATTAAAAATCCTTTCTCTAATAAAATTTACATAAGACTCATTGGAGAAAGGGCTACAAACTTTGTGAAAATATATCTTTGTGAAATGTAAATGCAATGGAATTTTATGTGTCAATAGACATCTTCAAAGAACTTTAAAAGAAAAGCACAGCTAACAGTGTAATGTTGAAACTATGCCCCTGAGCTCACAAATGACTTAAAGATGTCACTTTTTTTTCAACATTGAATGAAAGTCCTGGCCAGAGAAATAATGCAAGATATTTAAGTAAGGGGCTTAAGAATTAGAAAGGAAGAAGTCAAGATGTCACTATTTGCAGATACCACAGCATGCTTAGTGAATCAAAACAAATCTAAGGCAAACTATTAGAAGTTTACTATATGAGTAAATTTAGCAAAGCTTATGAATACAAGTTGTGTTGGTTTTAGGACTGTCATAACAAAATAGACCACGTGGCTTACACAGCAGAAAGTGTTGTCTCACAGTTCTGGAGGTTGGAAATCCAAGATCGGGTGTCAGTACAGTTGGTTTTCTTTGAGATTTCACTCCTTGGCATGCCAATCTCTTGCTGTCTCTTCATATGGTCATCTTTCTGGGCATTCTCACTCATTTTGTGCCCAAACTTTCTCTTTTTATGAGAACAACAGTCCTATTCACATTAGGGACCAACCTCCCCCCCAAGACCTCATGTAATCTTAACTAGCTCTTTAAAAATCTTATCTTCAAATACAGTCTTGCTTTGAGGTACTGAGAATCAGGACATCAACATGAATTTGGGGGGACACAATCCAGTCCATAACAAAAATCTATATACAGAAATCCATTATGTATGTACTCATAAACATTAGAACATATATTTTAAAATATTTTATACTACTCTAGCAACCTGAAATTTCTAGGAATAACTGTCAACTGGGTTTTCAAGACCTTTGTGTAGAAAATTATGTAACATTATTGAGAGAAATTTAAGAAGGCAAACAAATACAGTTGTATCATGCTAATGTAATTGGGACCCTCAATACTTTAATGAGCACTATATGTGTAATCTCAATTAAAATACCAATAAGTTTTTATGTATAAATTTAAATGATGAAGCTAAAATCCATGTGGAAATATTAATAGCCATGCATAACCAAGATAAATATGAACAAGAATTACAATATTGTAAGAATTTTCATAAAGATAGCAAAACAGAGCACAGAATATTATAGAATCTAGAAGGAGACACAGCCATTAACGGGTATGAAATTTATGCAGACGCTAGTATTGCCATGCTGTGAAGAGCAGGTCAGTTTCTTCAATAAATCATGATGGATCAAGTGGACATACACATGGAAAAAATATTGACCCCAACTTCAGACAACAGCAAAAATCAATTCCAAGTGGATTTTTAGATCTAAGTGATAAAAGAACAAAGAAACTTTTAAAAGGTAATATAGGAGAGTATATTTGATCTTAGGAATAGTCAAAACCTTACTTAACAGAACACAACAGACATTAACCACAAAGAAAGATAGTGATGAGTTAGATTACAGTAAAATTGTGAACTTATGTTACCTATGAAGAAGTGGAAATGCAAGCCATAATGGAAATAGGTTTTCAACATGTGCATGCAACTAAAATATAACATACAGAATTCTTTCTAAATTTAAAATTTTTTTTGATTTATCATGCCTTAATAATACAAGGGGATCTCATTGTGATAATTCCACCCATGTATACAGTATACATTGAACAAGTTCAACCCTGCATTATATTCCATTCCCCACCTCCCTGTTCTTTGCTCTTCCAGAGTGCTTGGTAGGTCTCATTGTGCTGTATTTATATTTATACATGTAGCAGCCTTCTTTTACAGTTTATGAATGAATGAGCGGAAGACAGACATCCCACATTGGGAGAGTGGATTAACATGAGTTTATGTAAGTTTCCTCAGTATCTGAACCCAAAAAATCAGGTATCAATAATTGTGCCTATTTCTAGTAAAATAAAAGTAGAGAGCACACAGAAATTACAACCCTTCTCATTGAAATATGAGGCTGTTTAGAAATGTAACTTGTATTGTTATTAGTTTGAACCTTCTTCCCACTCAGCATTTTTATATCAAATTACATGAATCAAAAATGACTTTTACATCCATTTTTATTTCAAGGCAAAAGTAAGGAGGGTGAGCTGTATTATTAGTAGTAGTATTTTAAGCCTTTTTTCATTTTTATCTGTTATACATTTATTTATGAAACTGCTAGACAGAATGTCAGAATCTACCAGCTTCTTATAGAAATGGTAAACGGAAAAATCAGTACCTAGTAAACACATAAGCTCCATCACATTCTGAGGGGGTTTCCTTTGTATTTACATCACTTAAATTATGCAAATGAAGAGACGAAGAGACAGCATTCTACAGTAAACGTAGATATATGCAGAAGAAAATCTCTACAGAGATTTTTAAAAAATAGGAAAAGAGAGGGACATCATCCTCTTCCATTCCATTAAATTCTCTAAGCTCATTTGCACATTCTCTGTGATAATTATTTCAAATATTTCCACTTCTCTTGAAGGTTTCATGTTTTTATCAACAGAAGCCCTTGAAAGATTCACTATTGATCTCAGAACTGGTGAGGTCTACTGACTCGCCTCAATTTTCATTTGCTGTTTTTCCTTCTCTTCTGCTAGCCAGAACAGGTGCTTTGCCTTGTTTCAGCCTGGCTTCTCCCCAAGTGCCCTGTGCCTTATCCACACTACCTTCATTTCACCACACTCTACCCATCATCTCCTCTCTGCTGTGCATTCAATTCCACTTCCATGTCCACTCATTGCATTAAAAACTGCTTAATAATCTTGTTTTTTATCCCTTCCACTGTCCATGTGACTCTTTTCTGCCACAATAAACTTTTTAAAAAACTGTGCTACTTTTGTTGCTCTATTTCCCTGCCAACATCCCCTTTCACTCTTCCTCTCACTCGTGTCTACTCCCCAACACAAAGTTGAAACTGCTTTATGTACAGCACAGTGATTCCTGTACCCACATTCAATGACTGCTTCTCAACCTCCCACCCCTCAAGTGGATCTTGCCCCTTCATTCACAATGAATGAATACCCAGCTTTTTATGGCAGAAAGAAAGTATGAATTCAACACTCATTCCTTGTGGAATTGTGCTGTGTTTATGCAGGAGACAGACACTGAATTAAATGCCAAACAAAGCTGCAAGACATTTGAAATATTTTGTCAGATACCTTTAAGAAAATGTGTTATTTGATATTTCTACTAGAAGGAACCTGGTACCCACTCACCTCCAATTCTGTAAGGACTATATTCCCGTTCATCTTGACCAACATGATGAGCAAGAAATAGGTTTGCATTTTCAATCCCAGTGAAGCTGCATCCTTGGCATATATATATTGGCCATTTCTAGTTTTAAAAACTTACATTTTAATTCTTTGATCATTTTTTCCTGATATTTTGCTATGGTGTTGCTTTGTAAACTCTTGAAAATTGATGTAAATTCTATGAAAAGAACTTTGCTAACCAACAGAATGTATCCAGATTATGCATGAGTATTGAATTTTACCTTACTATGAGTTATAACACCCAAAATATTATATAAAGAACACAAGGTAAGGCAGAAAATCACAACATTATCATTAATGAAATATCATGTCCTCACAGACCCAGCTTTTGGCATAGGGTAGAGACTGATAGGACCAATGAAATATGGCCCTGCTCAGTATGGAGGAAAACCTTGAGTGTTTACTGTTCATTCTACCAGAGACACCATGTTGCTTCTTAATGTCTCAGAGTTATTGATTTTAGTTGCTTTTCAAAGCAACAGGATTGTTGCTTTACCTTACAGTGAACTGGGAGGTGCTTCCAATCCCTCCTACTTTAGGTAGTATGTCACTGCATTGGGTCCCTGCTGCTCCTTGGACTCTATTGGCACAATATCACCTTGGAGGTGTGCAGAATGAGCAGTAAGGTTCTCTCTCAGTCCCACAATGTGCATAGGAATGCAGCTTATATGTAAAGAAAGAGCTAGGGTGGAGTAATAGGCAGGAACCTGTAATAAAGAAATCATTGCTTTTCATCTGTCATCAGATGAACTTAGGGTGGTTTCCTAGAGTCATCCCTAGCCCTACCCACCTCTTACCTGGAAGATGCAGTCTACCTCTCACCTTCTGCCCCAAGCTCTAGCTCCAGCCTCCACCTCCCTGCCTCCAGCTACACAGTCACCTGATAAGTTTCCTAAAACTAAACTATGGCTCCATCACTTTCTTTACACCTCTAAAGAATAAGAAAAGTAGGTTTACACCTCTAAAGAATAAGAAAAGTAGGTTTTGAATGCCTGACCCAATTCTTGCTAGTTACCACATGAACTCATCAGCTGCTGTGCAAAACTTTTAAAGACAGCAATAAGTCAGTGAATCATAGTCTTTCAAGGGGATTAAGAATCTTTAGCACCTGGCTGAAGACTTCCACATGCTCTTGTGTAGACTACTAAATTCTGACTGAGAGAGAATGTAACATAAGGGGGATATCAGAAAAGGGGAAACAAATGGTTTCTGAATCTCTGACCTGTGAAGTAAGTTCAAAGGTTTTAAAACACTCATTTCTGCATGTTCCTGAGTGCCCCATTCCTCTCTTAGAAAGAGATCCATTAAACTATGGGACAGTCACTGACAGCATGGACCACACACCAGGGCCCCAATATATTGGAGTCAAAGGGCCATAGTTAGCTGACACTGTGCCATGCTCAGTTACCAAATGCCACCCCCACTGACTTGAAAACCTTGTTAGACACTTAGCCCAGCCATTCTACTGCCTATATCAAAACAGCCTCTAATATGTGACTGCTTAGAACTCATAGAACCTTCAGAGTAAATCCCTGCCAAAAGCTACAATGTATGATTTGTTGGTAGGAACAAATCTGTAACTAATGGGTAAATGTGGGCTGAGTATTTGGTGGTCTCTCTCCATGAGACCACTGAGATGAAAGATCTCCCCCACCACCCCCCATTGAATTTCACTCAAAAGCTAATAATAGCCAAGATTAAGACCCTAAAATTGAGGAAAAGAAGGACATTAGCCGTATATGTAACCAAATTCAATGAGTTGCATCTTGATGAATCCACAACCAGAACAAGCACAGCCAAGACTCAAGAGTGAAGAAAGACGTGTTACATGCAGCAGTAAGCAGAGCAGGAGTCACTTCCAAAGCAATGCCCTTCCTGAACAAAAGAAGCATGGGGATTTTATTTGGGAGAACTCTACATATTCATACAGGAAATCACTTGGGCACAGTTCTGAGCATGTTCAGTTTAAGGCATAATTTTGTAAGATGGCACGCACTGTTTTGGCATGCTTAGCTCAAGGTCATGGAGCACATGTGTGAAAGGTCAAATGATGGAAAGGAACACTTCTGAGCATGCTCGGCTTGTGTCATAAAGTTCTAGCTGAAAAATAAATGAAAGGACACTTTGAAAGAACCCTAGTATAGGCGCTTGCCCCTAATTGTGCCTTGCTTAGTGGCTAAAACAGATGCCAAGTTTCAAATACCAGCTCCTAGTAGCTTCACCAAGATGTTTGATCTCTCACATGCTTGTTTCATATCTTGAACCACTATGTGAAATAAATTTATGTTAAATGTCAAATCAAAAGTCATTATTATTTAAACAGTTTCCAGGGGGTACTTTCTGTGCTATTTCAAAAACAAATTGCCTCACTCCAGCCCTTCAACTTTGAAGTTTGCTTCTTTCTTTTCCACGAACAGTAGTGGGGCCACAAATACCAAAAGAAAGGAAGAGACACAAAATATCTTACTCAGATGTTCTGTGTCATAACTCCATATTTCCCGCAATGCAGTTGTAGGAGGTGAGTGTGGATAAGAAGGGCAAAACATCATGCCTGTCTCACCTATGTTGCTTCTAAAAAGATAAAAATTGGTACAATGTAGTAATGAAATGTTTGCATGATTCTTCTGCAATTGTAGCATAAACAATTCTTAGAAATACATTTTTCATAATTCAGAATAACAAAATTTAAACTGTATAAAGTATTGTGTTAACATGGACCAACTCATTTATTTCTCATGAAACCCAATAGCCTGGTTTGATGGCACAGGGAGGCTGGCAGTTATGCAGCTATTGTATCCAGTGGCAATTGCCACATATATAATTCAGGCACGATTGGCCTCCATTTCATACTTCAATCATCAGTGTTCAGTGATCCTTGCAATTTTACAGAAACATTACAAAATAGAAAGTCATTTGGTCCAGTCATAAGACAGTAAAGAAAAACATTAGGGTACCAGTTCTTCCTAATCGGGGCATTTGTACAAAATTTCTGAGAAAATCTTAGTGCTATAGCTTCCTTTGTTTCCCCCAAGAATTAGCAAGGAAGGAAAGTATACTATTTTGTCTACACTTTTTTAATGTGAGCTTCTAATACTCAGCAATAAAATGTCAACAGAAAACAAGAAAAACCTATGTGTGCTTATGTGCACATATGTGTGGACAGATGCTTTCTCTGTGACCTGACTTTCACTGATATCTTTTGTGATGTTTAATAAAACTCCTGCATTTCATTTTCTCTTGTAATATTTTAGACTTGGTATTCATCAAGGTTTTTTAGGGCTACAAGAAAGACAAACTTGAAAAAGTGAGTTATTGAAGTAATGTAAGTGAATACTAGCGATATAAATTTCTGGACAGGAAGAATAATTCCAAATTTCCCCCAGGAAACCAAACTCTTCCTTCCTTCCTGCACTACTGGCCTTTGGTTATGGCTTCCATCCTCATTCTCACAGTATGACTGCTTTACCTGTAGGCATCACACCTGTATTCCATGCATCAAAGAAGAAAATGTATTCTCGGCCAGAACTATGTCAAGTGATCCCAACTGGCCAAGGATACATCATCAGAATTCTTTTGAGTAAGGCTTCTAAGGAAACCACTATTTTCTTTTATAAAAAGAGACAGACTTACAAGTCTGCCTCTTCTTTTGCCTCCTTTCCTTTTTAATCTAAGGCATTGAGTTTTAGCTGGACATATGGCCACCCAAACAATAGGTGTTTGCTGAGAAATTAGAGAAGTGGCACAGATCAATCACACTGTCTTCTAGAGTTCCTTTTGGCTTATGATACACTTCTATGTTCATTTTTTACTTAATAATTGGCACCACATATGGGTTAGATGATGTACAAGTCACAATATTTACAGTGTCAAGAGGCGGGAGCTGTAATCCTTAGGGGAATCCTTCAACCCTGGCCAACTAGTGTGTGGAAGAGTCACGAGATGGTCAGAAAGTCCCCTTCTTCTCTCTGTACTGCCTTTTGTGCTGAGTACCTGCATGTAAATGACAGGGGAACTGCGAGAGAGCATGTGAGAGTGCTGCAATGTAGAGCAGAGAGGAGACAGAAATCATACTGAAAGTAATTTCTTTGTACTGAATTCGAGATACTGTATCCACCGTCCTCTCTACTCCGTGTTCAGCCCAAGGAAGTACACTGTCCAGAAGCCTTGCAATCAGAACAATGTCTAATTTTTCTGCAGGACATCCCTGCTCACAGACAGACCATGACGATGATTGTAAACACAAGGACACGTCCACCAGGGCATGGAGCTGAGTACAGTGCTAATCCTACAAATATTGTGTTGGGCTCAGTATTTGCAGTGTCTCACTTAACCCCTCGTAAAACACCGTGACACGAATTATTAACCCCATTTTAAATACACGTGCAATGAACCAAGAAAGGCTCCATCCACCCAAGGGCCATGTGGCTATAGCACTGAGAAGGTGGTTCTAAGAATACTGTGCATCCAGAAGACAGGGAAGGTGAGAACTGAGGACACAGAGGTACCCACAGTATTTGAGCTCCTGGATCCAGCAATGTCTGAAGCTACCTTCTCTTCCATGACACACTGCATCTGTTAACTTAAGCTAGCTTCAGTTAAGTTTCTTTCTGGGAAAGGAGCTTTCCGATTGCATCCAATATGAGTCTCCTTCTCCGTGATCACCATGTTGACAACCAGCTGTCCTGGTTTAGAAAGAGCCTTTCCATCACTAAAGGGTCAATGAGTCCTACATGCCTTCCCCAGTGTGGGGGGAAATAAATCAAGGGCAGCTTCTATCAAAAATAAAATGTGACCAGTGTAGCTTCTAGGCCCAGAAATCTCCCTTCCGGGGAATGCACACTGACTTTGATGCTGTGGTTTGGAAAAATAAATGACTTCTCCTTTTTGACACCAAATAAGCCTTCCCACTTTCTCTTCATGGTATTTCATCAGCTTTGTGTTCCTATTTGTGCAAAACAGATTTGTATCTCTAAGAGGATGATCCAAGTCACATTACATTTCTGTATCAGGAAAACAGACGTCCCTTCTCTAATGACGCACAGAATATTTTCTTTTTCTTTTTTCATGTGGTAGTGTTGTTATGAACAGATGAGTTTTTTCCTGAGTTCTATCCTGCAAACTACAGTAAAACCCAGAACAGGCACTGGCCTCATGGGAAGCAGAGAATCCTTGTTTTACTCCATCTTTTCTGTCCCACTGTGAGCATGAACTCTCCTCCTGACATGTGTCCTCTCATGCAGTTATTTGATACAGACAATTTATTCTTCTTTTACAATGTTAATTTAGAAACACTGATAATGTCTCCTTTTATTTTTAGTACTGAGGTTTGAACTCAGAGCCTGCATCTTGAGCCACTCCACCAGCCCTTTTTTGTGATTTTTTTTTTTGAGATAGGCTCTTGTAAACTGTTTGCCCAGGCTGTCTTTGAACCGTGATCCTCCTGATCTCTGCCTCCTGAGTAGCTAGGATTACACGTGTGAGCCACCAGCACCTGGCCACTGGTAACTTCTGAAACTCCCTGACCAGACATGTTTTCACACTGACAAGAAAAACACCCATTTATAAGTACAGCTCATATTCCAAACACAAATGATAGCAGGTCTTAGGTCTTCCAAAGGTAATTTCACAGCATAATTGAGGCTACGTGGGTTTCCACATGTAGAAATTTGTGCTGAGTTCTTTTGGCCCATGAAACCCTTCCAGCATTATTTCCCTCACATTGCAGAATCTTAATGAAAAGTGCCTCATCTCCCTTCCTTCCCACATCTCTATTTATGATCAGATGAAAAGAAACACACAGCTTCAGTTCTCTTTAAGCATCTACAGTATGTCACTGCCTTTTGTGGTAACTAAAATGTATAATTTCTCTTCCTCCTGACAAGGATTCCTTCTTCTAGGATTTAGTATGCCCAGGCTGAAATTAACAGAAAATTTACTGATCACATTATTTTCCCTTGTAACTAGCTCTGTGCCAAACCACCCATTGCTAAGCGAACAATTTAATTAAATTACTGTTATAAATTATCACCATTTAATTGACACTGTTAAAACCACATTCAGTGATGTGTGTTGTTTTCTCTTATCTTCCTGTGGGCTTGAAGTAGAAGTTTGTGTAAGAGATTACATGATAACAAAATTGATCTTTGCTTTGCTTTCCCACAGTGGGTTATCTTAGTCTGCTTAATGTTACTATAAAAGTATACCACAGACTTGGTAATTTATAAAGAACAAAACTTTACTTTCGTCAGCTCTGGGGGCTGGGAAGTTCAAGATCAAAGCCCTGACATTGTGTGTCTTATGAGGGCCTTTTTGCAGGTAGAAGGTGAAAAGGTACAAAAAGGAGGACTCCCTTCATCCAGCCCTCTTATGACAGTATGTAATCTCATTCTGCATCCTGGGGACTGTCTCCCAACACTTCCAAAACTACACCTGCTAGTACTGTCACACTAGGGAAATTTCAGCATGAATCTTGGAGAGGACAAAAACATACAAACTAAGCAGGAAGTACGCTTATCAAAAGTCAGAGATTTATCCATACCATTTCTGGGTGTTCTGAACTGCAAGCAGGATAGAGGAGAAGACACGTTCAGAGTAAAAAGTGTCAAATGTGGGCCCTTTATCTGGAGTTTGTAAGTCTGTGTTTTTCCTGCACATAGTCATTGAGCAACCTCTGTAAGATCCAAAGAAGCATTTATGGGTAAAGGAACCCAGAGTTTCCTAAGAACTGTGAGTATGCCCATGTCATTATTGGGCACTCTGTGGTTATTGTAAAAGCTGAAAAGATCCAAGCAATTCACAAAGCATAGAAATTGATGCATTTTCTTCCCATGAGAGGAGAAGTAGACTAAAAGGAAGCCCTTCAGAAATATACACATGTATTGGTCAAATCCAATATCCATTAAAATACTGGAATGAATTGTCAAAAAATCAATTTGTACCTGTGTCTACAACCACAGAGGACTAAGCAAAGAAAGCAATAGGGATTTGGGATTTGTAAAGAATATATTCAAAAGCCCAAACCAATTTCCTCCAATGTATCATGACAAGCCCAAAAGACAAGGGAGGCCACAGAGACTCCTGTCCGTTGTGAAAGTCACCGTCCCTCTCCGTCTTTCTTACAGTAAATGAGAAGGCAGGGCACTGAGGCACCTCGTAGGGACACACAGATTCAGTGGAAAGTTAGCTAGCACCATGAGCCAATTACTGGGATCATAAACTGGGCATTCCTATTAATGATCGACTAAGAAAATCAATATTAAATAAGGTAAAGTAAATTTATGAAGAATCTATAATGATGCAATTCAAATCATTCAATCAAAAAATAACAGAAACTGAGCTGTATGACACAAGCCTACATCCTCTGGAGACATGCTATTTTCATGATTCATCGATTTCATATTTCATTCAATAATTCTTTTATAGTGATTGTAATCCATAATATTTGTGGCATAATTATTGTGGAAATAAATGAAGACCACCCAAATGAGAATAAGCTCAGGCTGTTTATTCTAAGCTTATTAAGGTAAGTGAGTCAGCTGTCAAATCTGTGTTCCACAGAGTCTCAGAGGCAGGTAGAGGAAGAAGAAATTACCATGGTAGAAAAGGGGAAGACATTGGGGTGCCCTGACTGGAAAGCAGTTGGCATGGAGAAAATTTGGGAGTGATTATCTAGAAGCAGAGTATCCTATTTGGCTGATAAATGGAGACTATTTGGTCTATTTTGTTTGGTCCTAAATTGGAAACTAGAACAAAAATTAGGGAAACTGGCAAGTCTGGGCCCCAAGGAGCCAATTATTACAGTGGCTTTTGTTTGGCTTCCTGGACTATTTGGTAGAGACAGTGACCAGACTTCCCACAAATGTGACTTATAGGCAGCAGGCTGGCTCCCTGGGCTGGTCATCCTATATAGCAGGTTAATTTTCTGGGCTGGTTGCTGTATATTGTGGGTCACAGGTCTGATTTTATATGTGGTCTGACCCTCGTCCTTCATATATTCAGTCTCTTACTCCTCCATTGCCAGCACTAACAGTTCTCATCCATCATGAAGCTCCTTTAGATCTGATATGATGCTGTAAGAATTCTTATTTTACAAGGAGTTAGCTGAGACTCAATCAGTTCACATAATGTGCCCATGTGGAGCAAGTGATGGAGTCAATGACCACTGTCATCTAATCTGGATGACTGCGTGATCCTGCCTCCCAAATGGTCTCTAATGAGGTTGGTGGTAATTGTGGATTTGAAAGCAGAGGAGTAATTTGATACCTGTTCCTATCAGGTTTTTTTTTTCCCTATTCCATTTGAGATTTTACTTGTATAGTTTTAGAAAATTCTCCCTCTGAATGTGTCTGTCTCTCTAGAATTTAAATTAACTTCTGCAGCAGAGGTTTAAGCTAAAAGTCTGCAGACCCAGACAAGAAGCCTGAATGTGTGAGCCCCTGGAGTGTAAGGTCATGGAGGGAGGAGTTCATTTTTGCTTGGGAAATAGTTGCTCATTCCATCCCAGGATTTCCAATTTATTTTACCAACACTGCACTGAACAAACAAAACCTCTAGCAGGAACTTGTGACCTCAATTCTAATATCTGCAGTGAAATCAAGTGAAAAGAGTGCTCAATTAAAAGTCTGGCCAAAAGTGTCCTGGTTAGGAATAGTGTGAGGACTTTTTAATGCACCTTCAGAGTTCAAAGTTGGTATCCATTTAAAAATTAAACACTAAAATAATTAGAATGAAACAGCATAATTGGAAAATCATACAGAGCAGTTATGGAATAAAAATTGGTAGCTATGAATATTCTACTGAGGCGTTTTTGAAGTTTGTTGCTATTGAAGGATTCTACATTTTCAAAGTTTAACGTATTTTGTTCTCTGCCATTGTGGTGGGTCTTCAGTCACTACAAAGAGAAAATTTACAGATGCCAAGATGGAATGGCTAACTTACATAAATTACATAAATATTGGATTCCATTTTCCTATGTGTTTAAAGAATAAAATCAAGGAATCATTTTTTTTCTTTGCTTAAGTTGGAAAACATTGCAGGATGGATCAAGGATGTGTTAGCACTATATGCAACAGGCTTGGAGAATATCCATGTGTGATGTAATGTAGATCTGTGCTTGGCAAGTGTGATGGTCCCAGGCTGCATGTGGTGCAGCCACTCCCCCACCCCAGACTCTCCAGGGATGCTAACCTCAATTTGAGTTCTGTTACTTATGCCTTATATTTCACTTTTTTGACATTATGGTGAAGACATGAATGCACACCAATTATCCCCAAGAAATGATTAGGACAGAATTGCTAAAGGTAGGATTGCATTAGACTCTGGCTTTCAACCCTCTTGGTCCAAGAACTGAGTATGAGCTGCATTGCTGGGAGAAATTTCACTGTCTTTGGAGAAAAAAATCACAGAAAGATAAACATCAAGTTTCCAGATGTTCATAACATGGCAAAGGCAAGGGAATAAAAGTCTGAGCACCTGCAGATTAATAGGACCTGCCAACCAGAACTATTCCAGACAGGAGCTACATTTGGTGAGTTTAGGTTGCCAAATTGCTTCAGGAGAAGGAAGGGGGAGGACAAAAATTAATCCAATTGACAGTGTGCCCACATGTCACCTTTGCCCAAAACATTCACGGTTTACATCAATTGTCTTGGCATAATTATCATTAGTGCCAGAAATGTCCTGACTTAGTCAAAAGGCTGGATGGTCAATGACTAGAGACACAATCCATCCTCTTGTCTGCCCAATCTGAACTCATCTGCAGTATCCAGGGTCTTGCTTCCTACATGTGATAGGTAAAGTTGGGACAGGCGATCCTAATACAAAGTAAGAATTTTTATTTTTATGGTTTTTTTCAAAGTAGGAATTTTTAAATATCTCTGAGAAGAATGAAATGTCAGTAACTGGTTGCTTAGTAAAAATCCAGAAACCTGATTGCTTCAATTCTAAGCACAGCTTGTCTGTCTTCTCAAATCATTCCTGTCCGCTTCTATTCCTGGGGGATATAAGAAATAAAGGTAGGCACACCTCATCAAGACCATTTCCTCCACATATCAGTGGGAGATGTTCACATCACCTCCACCGTTACTGGATGACTTTCTTACCATGGCTGAAATTTGCCATGTAATTTCTTCCCAAAGGGCCTGGAATCCTGGTCCTCACAGCCATTTCTTCTCTATCATAGTCTTTGTTGATAACAGGACAAAATCCCAGTCCCTTGAGGCTCAATAACTTTTTTTATTCCTTTATTCACATGTACATGCATTGTTTGGGCCATTTCTCCCCCTTACCCCCCCCCCAACCCCATCCCTCTCCTGCCCAACCCCTTGCTTCCAGGCAGAACCTATTCTACCCTTATTTCTAATTTGATTGAAGAGAAAACATAAGCAATAATAAGAAAGACAAAGCATTTTTGCTAGTTGAGATAGGATAGCTATACAGAGAGATTCCTAGTATTGCTTCCATGTATAAATGTGTTACATCCCAAATTGATTCATCTCTAACTGTCCTTTTCTCTAGTTCCTGATCCCCTCTCATATTGACCTCTGTGGCTTTAAGGTTTCTGTAATAGTTCCTCTGCAGTGGGAACATCAAATACTTTCATGTTTTGGGTTTCTTACCTATACCCATACCTCCCATATGTGCTCTCCTCTTGTCATGTGACCCAAGTCCAACAACATTGCTGCATTTGCCCTAGATCTAAAGTGCGCATATGAGGGAGAACATATGATTTTTGATCTTCTGAGCCTGGCTAACCTCACTCAGGATTATGTCCTCCAGTCCATCCATTTACCTGCAAATGATAACATTTCGTTCTTCTTCATGGCTGCATATAATTCCATTGTGTATAAATACCACATTTTCTTAATCCATTCGTCAGTGCTGGGGCATCTTGGCTGTTTCCATAACTTGGCTGTTGTGAATAGTGCCGCAATAAACATGGGCGTGCAGGTGCCTCTGGAGTAACCTGTGTCACAGTTTTTTGGGTATATCCCCAGGAGTGGTATTGCTGGATCATATGGCAGATCTATGCTTAGATTTTTAAGTAGCCTCCACATTTTTTTCCAGAGTGGTTGCACTAGCTTGCATTCTTACCAGCAACGTACAAGGGTTCCTTTTTCCCCATATCCTTGCCAACACCTGTTGTTAGTGGTGTTTTTGATGATGGTTATTCTAACAGGGGTAAAGTGGGATCTTAATGTGTTTTTGATTTGCATTTCCTTTATGGCTAGAGATGGTGAACATTTTTTCATGTGTTTTTTTGGCCATTTGACTTTTTTCTTTTGAGAAAGTTCTGTTTAGTTCAGTTGCCCATTTCTTTATTGGTTCATTGATTTTGGGAAAATTTAGTTTCTCAAGTTCCCTGTATATTCTGGTTATCAGTCCTTTGTCTGATGTATAGCTGGCAAATATTTTCTCCCACTCTGTGGGTGGTCTCTTCAGTTTAGAGACCATTTCTTTTGTTGTGCAGAAGCTTTTTAATTTTATGTAGTCCCATTTGTCCATCCTTTCTCTTAGTTGCTGAGATGCTGGGGTTCTGTTGAGGAAGTCCTTGCCTGTACATATTACTTCCAGAGTGTTTCCTGCTCTTTCCTATACCAACTTCAGAGTTTTGGGTCTGATATTAAGGTTCTTGATCCACTTGGATCTAGTTTCAGTTTTTTGCCAAAGGCTAACCACTTTTCCTAACAACATTTGTTGAAGAGGCTGTCTTTTCTACATCATATATTTTTAGCACCTTTGTCAAATATAAGGTGGGCATAGGTGTGTGGATTCATATGTGGGTCCTCTGTTCTGTTCCACTGGTCTTCAAGTCTATTTTTGTGCCAGTACCATTCTAGTTTTTTTGCTATTGCTTGGTAATATAGTTTGAAGTCAGGTATTGTGATACCTCCAGCATTGCTCTTTTTGCTGAGTATTGCTTTGGCTATTCGTGGTCTCTTGTGTTTCCAAATGAACTTTAGGGTAGATTTTTCAATCTCTGTGATGAATATCATTGTGATTCTGATGGGAATGCATTAAACATGTAGATTGCTTTTGGTAGTATAGCCATTTTTACTATTCTACCAATCCATGGGCACAGGAAATCTTTCCACCTTCTGTAGTCTTCCTCGATCTCTTTCTTCAGGGGCTTGTACTTCTCCTTGTAAAGGTCATTCACATCCTTTGTTAAATTTACTCTGAGGTATTTGATTTCTTTTTGAGGCTAGTGCAAATGGAATTGTTTGCATATATTCTTTCTCAGTTTGTTCGTTATTGGTGTATAGAAAAGCTAATGATTTCTGTAAGTTGATTTTGTATCCTGCCACCTTGCTGTAGCTGTTTATGGTGTCTAGGAGTTTTTGGGTAGAGTTTTTTGGGTCTTTAAGGTATAGGATCATATCGTCTGCAAATAGGAATATTTTGACAGTTTCTTTACCTATTTGTATTCCTTTTATTCCTTCTTCTTGCCTACTTGCTCTGTCTTGGAATTCCAGTACTATGTTGAATAGGAGTGGAGATAGTGGGCACCCTTATCTCAGTCATGATTTTAGGGGAAATGGTTTCAGTTTTTTACCATTAAGTATGATGTTAGCTGTAGGTTTGTCATATATATCCTTTATAATGTTGAGGTACTTTCCTTCTATTCCTAGTTTTCTTAGAACTTTCATCATGAAATGGTGTTAGATCTTGTCAAAGGCTTTCTCTGCATCGATTGAGATGATCAAGTGGTTTTTGTCTTGGTTCTATTGATGTGCTGTATTACATTTATAGATTTGTGTATGTTGAACCACCCCTGCATCCCTGGGATGAAGCCGACTTGGTCGTGGTGTATGATCTTTCTGATGTGTTGTATTCAGTTTGCCATTATTTTATTAAGGATTTTTCCATCAATGTTCATTAAGAAAATTGGCCAATAGTTCTCCGTTTTAGAGGTGTCTTTGTCTGTTTTTGGTAAGAGTATAATATTGGCTTCATAAAATGAGTTAGGAAGTTTTCCTTCCCATTCTATTTCGTGGAACAATTTAAGAAGGGTTGGTATCAGTTCTTCTTTAAAGGTCTGAATTCGGCAGAGAATCCATCAGGTCCTGGACTTTTCTTTTTTGGGAGACTTTATTGCTGCTTCAATTTCATTTTATGTTATAGACCTATTCAGGTGAATAATGTCCTCTTTGTTCAATTTTGGAAAGTCATAAGTATCTATAAAATGTCCATTTCTTCAAGATTTTCAAATTTATTACAATATAGGTTCTCAAAGTTGTCTGTGATGATTTCCTGGATTTCTGAGGTGTTTGTTGTTATCTCCCCTTTTGCATTTCTGATTTTACTGATTTGGGTTTTTTCTCTCCTCATTTTAGTCAGGTTTTCTAGGGGTCTGTCAATCTTATTTATTTATTCAAAGAACAACTTTTTGTTTCATTGATTCTTTGTATTTTTTTTTTTTGTTTCTACTTCATTGATTTTGGTCCTGATTTTTATTATTTCTCTACTTCTGCTTGTTTTGGGATTTGCTTGTTCTTGTTTTTCTAGGAATTTGAGATGTAGCATTAGGTCATTTATTTGAGATCTTTCTGCCCTTTTAATATATGCACTCATGGCTATAAAGTTTCCTCTCAAGACTTCCTTTTCTGTGTCCCATGAATTCCAGTAGGTCATGTTTTCATTTTCATTAACTTCCAGGAACCTTTTAATTTCCTCTTTTATTTCGTCAATGACCCACTGATCATTAAGTAATGTTTTGCTCCACTTCCAATTGTTTGCATATTTTCTGTTAATGTTTTTGTTGTTGAGTTCTAGTTTAAAAGCATTGTGATCAGAGAGATTGCAGGGGATTATTTCTATTTTCTTATATTTGCAGAGGCTTCCTTTGTGCCCTAAGATATGATCAATTTTGGAGAAAGTTCCATTGGCTGCTGAGAAGAAGGTCTATTGTTCAGATGTTGAATGAAATAGTCTGTAGACATCAGCTAGGTCCATTTGATCTATGGTGTGATTTAGTTCTAAAATTTCTTTATTGATTTTTTTAGATGACCTATCTGTTAGTGATAAGGTGGTATTAAAGTCTCCCACCAGCACTGTGTTGGAGTCTACATATACTTTTAAGTCCTTTAAAGTATGTTTGATGAAATTGGGTGCGTTGACATTGGGTGCATATAGATTGATAACTATTATTTCCTTTTGGTCTATTTCCCCTTTTATTAGTATGGAATGTCCTTCTTTATCTTGTTTGATCAATGTAGGTTTGAAGTCTACTTTGTCCAAGATAAGTATTGCTACCTCTGCCTGTTTTCAGGTACCATTGGCTTGGTAAATCTTATTCCAGCCTTTCACTCTCAGCCAGTGCTTGTTTCTGTCAATGAGATGGGTCTTCTGTAAGCAACAGATTGTTGGATCTTCCTTTTTAATCCAGCTTGCCAAACAGTATCTTTTGATGGGGGAATTAAGTCCATTAACATTCAGTGTTAGTATTGATAGGTATATGGTGATTCCTGTCATTTAGATGTCTTTGTTGTTTAAGGGTTTGATTGTGTGCAACTAAATCAATGTTACTCTCTGCTTTCTTTCCTTTTCTTCTCCTGTGGTTTCATACTGCCTGTCCTTTCATGGTTTTGTATGTTTTCATTTTCTGTGTGCAGGATTCCTTAAAGAATCTTTTGAAGTAGTGGCTTAGTGGTGATATAGTGTTTTAGTTTCTGCTTATCATGGAAGACTTTTATTGCTCTATTTTGAATGATAGTTTTGCTGGGTAAAGTATCCTAGGGTTGAAGTTATTTTCATTCAGTGCCAGAAGACCTCACTCCATGCTCTTCTTGCTTTTAAGATTTCCGATGAGAAATCTTCTGTGATTTTGATGAGTTTACCTGTGTATATTATTTGTTTTTTTCTCTTACAGACTTCAATATTCTTTTTCTATTGTCTGTGCTTGTTGTTTTAATGATAATATGTTGTGGGATAGTTTTATTTTGATCAAGTCTGTTTGGTGTCTTGGAAGCTTTCTGTACCTGAATGGGCATAGTTTTCTCTAGATTTGGGAAATTTTCTGTTATTATTTTGTTGAAAATATCACAAGTTCCTTTTTCTTGCACCTCTTCTCCTTCTTCAATACCCATGATTCTCAGGTTTGGTCTTTTGATTGAGTCAGTGAGTTCTTGCATATTCCTTTCATAGGTTTTGAGTTGTTTGACTAATAGTTCTTCAGTTTTTCCTTTAATTTCCATTGCATCTTCAAGTTCAGAGATTCTGTCTTATGCATGTTCTAGTCTGCTAGAGTGGCCATCCATTTTGTTTTGCATTTCTGTTTCATTCTTTTTTCTGAGGTTTTCCATATCATGGGTCACTTCCTCTTTAATATTGTCAATTTTTGTCCTTAATTCATTTATCTCTTTATTTATGGTGTTCTCTGTTTCACTTTGGTATTTATTTAGGGCTCCTATGAGTTCACTTATTTGTTTTTGTGTCTTCTCATATTCTTTATTTTTGTTGTCTTGAAATTTCTTGAATGCCTTCTGTACATTTTGGTTAAGTTTGTCTGGTACCATCTCCATGAAATTCTCAGTGATTTCTTGCAGGGTTTCTTCTTTCAGTGTGTTCTTGTGGGCTTTGTTGGGTTCCTTGGGATAGTTTATCTTCATTTTGTTGGGGTGTGGAACTGGGTATCCATTTTCATCATTTCCCTCTGAATCCTGTACTAATTTATTTTTGGGGGGAGAATGGTTTCCATCCCTTTTTTGTCTTCCCATAATTCCACTTGGTGCTGTTTCTGTCCCTGTTCTGTGTGTACTTTAATATTAGCTAACTTAGAATAGTAAAACTAATGACACCAAGAAAGAAAGAGAACAAAGAAAAAGAAAGAAAAGAAAAAAGAGAGAACCAAAGAAATCAACAGGGAGAGATGGTGTACTAACCAACAGTGAATAAGACAAGCAGTTATAGAGATAGAGAAAAAAAATTCCAAGTTCAGGAACAATGGAATTTCAGTCTTAGTAGTGCTGGTGTTGCTCCTTCAGCATCCAGTCCTAGTGTTGGTATTTAGGCAGTGGCCCTGTCATAGTCTCCCCAGGTGGTTGGGTCAGGAGATGAGCTTTGTGAACTGCTATCTGTCTTATTCAGTCAGTGGTTCATTAGCCACCTACTGTCAGCCGGCTACTTTTGCAAGCTCTGTTTACTGAAATTTCACATGGAGAACTGCCCTTCCCCCCTTATCCGGGGCAGAGGCCATCTACTTTTGCAGGCTTTATTTACTGAAAGTTCACACAGAGATCAGCTCCTTTCCCCCCATGCACTTACAGCACCCCACCTCCTCTGCTGTGTGTCGTTTTCCATTCCTTGTTTATTATTCAATCTTTTTTTGCGGGTCAGGGGAGTCAGTCTGTCCAGGGGGCTATGCTGGTTTATCTCAGGGGGGCTGTGGGAATACCACATGCTGCTTATTTACTCACCTGTGGTCTGTGTCTCCCACGCAGGTTTGGAGCCAGCATCTGGCGGCATGGGAGCCCTCTGGGTTTCTCAGTGTAATGTGGAGTGGAGAAGCTTTGTACAGGCTGGGGGTTCAGGGGTGTCAGAGTTTTGCTTCTTCCTGGTGGTGTTTCACTGCCAAGTGTGGCTTCAGCATCTCAGGAAGATTTTTGATTTCCGGAGCTCACACTGTCTGCTTCCTTCCTCTAGTCACCATCTTGGACATTCCTTGAGGTTTGATCTTAATGATACAAACATATAAAAAATATAAGTATATCTCTATTTTGGGAGGGAAGAAAATCTTTTCTCCTTTACTTCCTCCTGCTGCCATAAATCATTTCCTTAATCTGGACCCTGAAATCATTACCTGATTGGCTTCAGTGAATCTGTCTGATAATGGCCAAGTACCTCATATTTGGACCAACTCTTCTGAGGATGACTATAAAAACTTTGGACAAAACATTAAATGTGACTCTTTGACAGAACTGGAAGACAGTGAAAAGTAGCATAGAGTGGTAACCACTGGGAAGAAGAAATGGCATTGCTTGTGTCAGGTTTCTTCTTTTACTACCTAAAGGAGGCCTGTTGACCTCTCTACAACTCACATAGTGTTACTGTTTGGATATGAAGTATCACCTGAAAAGGCTCATGTTTTAATGTTTAGTTTACAATGCCACAGTCTTCAGAGGTGTGGCTCTCAGGGAATTATTGGAGTGTGAGGGCTCTGAGTTCATCAATGGATCAATCCAGGAGGTGGTAAAAACATTAGGAGCTAGAGCCTGAATAGACCACACTAGGAACTTTTGAAGAGTTTCTTGTCCCTGGTGTTTTTCTCGCTCTCTCTACTCTCTCTCTCTCTCTCTCTCTCTCTCTCTCTCTCTCTCTCTCTCTCTCCCACTCTCTCTCACACACACACACACACAAACACACACACACATGCATCTCTGCTCTTCCATACCATAATGTTCTGCTTCATCACAGCCCAGAAACAATGGAGTCAACAGAACATGAAACCTCTGAAATTATGAGCCAAAATAAAATAAAACTTTCTTTTAAAATCTTTCTCTAAACAATTTAGATATTTGTCACAATGATAATAAAACTGACTAACTCATAGAATCCTGTCTTACTGGGTTGAGGAATTGGAGTATAGAATTTAGGGCAAGTATAGAAGCTAGAAAATAATAAGAAATATACCCCAAAGATAGTCACAGATAGGGAGTCCCCAGTTGGTGATATAAACTCTACACAAAGCTTTTACTGACTCCTAAACCACTCATGTGCAGACCTCAAACAGTCATCTAAGGTTACAAGATCAGAACAGAGATTTCAGCTGTTGTTTACCATAAGAGAAGCAGAGTAGGAGTCTGAATTCAGTCAAGCTAACTGCCAGATAAGCCTAAAATCAACACCCTTAACAAGAGCATAGCAGAAGAGTGTCTGAATCATAACATGGTGACCAGGAAATAATCCTGTTCAAATCAATCCATACTCAAAGGAGATTTTATTCTCCACAGTTGTAAGAAGAGGAAGTACAAAGATACAAATACATGTATCTGGAACCATCAAGTTTTCTGGTCTAGAACTGCTAGACAGAGCCCTCTGTCTTGGAGTGTTCATATCATGCACTTTTAGTTCTTAAGGGTCTACAATTGAATGATCTAATTGAGGTTTTTATCCATTAATACTTTACCTTTTCTATTATCAATGGAGGGTAGGGAAAGTGGGACCATACTGTGGTGGAAGAGGGGGAGAGATGTGTTATGTTTTCCTAGTATTGTAAGCTTGCTCTCAACCTGACAGATGATATATGGCATTTAGGAGAACTTCTGAGCAATTGTGATTCTGGAGTTATTGGGAGATTTCATGTTTCTCACCATAAAGAATTTGGAGACAATAGAGTTCACTCCCATCATCTAAATATTAGTCCCAGAAACGTTCAGGTTTGCACATTGACAAAAGTAGTCAGTTGCATTGATGGAACTTTGTGCTTTGCACTGTATTCTTACCCTACAACAATCTTCTGTTGGTTCTTTTACTTGTTTTCTGTGTTTTTTTTTTAATCCCATGTTTATATTGTGTTAACTACTCTGGGATATGATTATTGCAGTAAACAAGGCAGATGACATCTCCATCTTCAACTCGTCCTTGACATCTTTTATCCAGTGCTGCTTCTCCCTGACTTGGTCACTACTAGACTGTCCAACCCTTACCTTTTGAGATTCTTCCCAAAATAATTTTTCTTTTTTTGTGGTACTGAGACTTGAAGTCAGGGCCTTCACTTTGAGCCACTTAACCAGCCCTTTTTGTGAAGGGTTTTCTCAAGATAGGTTCTCATGAAACTAGTTGCCCAAGCTGGCTTTGAACCATGATCCTCTTGATCTCTGACTCCTGACTAGCTAGGATTACAGTCATGAGCCACCAGCACCCAGCTTTCCATTATTCTTTAATGAAGGATTTTAATTTTCTGATTTTTCTAATGTGATATTATTTCTACCAGATTAATTCATAATAACATAAGTAGAGATGGATATTTTTTGGCAGAGCTTGGGTATGAACCCAGGATCTCAATCTTGCTAGGTAAGTGCTCTACCACCTGAACCACTCCATTAGCCCTTTTCTATAACTTACCTGCCACTAGATATCTTTCCTTTCCTTTATGATGCTTTAGGTAGCTTTGTTCTATGTGCCTTCTGTCTTCCTGAAGCTCCTTTGTACAAATATTTAAAAGCACGTTGCCTGACCTGGGCTCTATTTCTTTTTTAACCATTTTTATTAACATGTATTTATTGCAAAAGAGGTTTTATTGTGATATTTCCATACATGCATGTAATGTAGTTGATCAAATTCACCCCCTTTATTACTATTGCTTAACCCTGCTCCCCCCTTTTAAAACAATTTAATGTGTTTAATTATTTTAGTTTCATATGTGTATATGAAATACTTCAATCATAGTCATCCCTTTCACATCTGATTTCACCCTCCCACTGGTTCCTACCCTCAATCAGTCCCTCCCCAGCTTTACACTCATGTTATTTTATAGGTCTAGATTCTTCATATTAGAAAGAACAGGAAACATTTATCTTTCTCATCTGGCTGATTTCACTTTTCAAGAAGTTTTCCAGTTCCACCCACTTGCCTACATGGCGGGATAATACTCCATTGAGGATCTACACCACATTTTCTTAATCCATTCATCACTTGATGCATAACTTACATCTCTCACCTACTATCTTCCCATTTCTTTTGGGGTAGTGTAAGAAATTAAAATGTTGAGCAGGATGTAGTTTCATTTTGAAATTCCTTTTGAGGTTAGTATTCATCTTGATTTAATGGAAATTTACCTCCAAAGAATAGTAACATGTGCTTCTGAATGTCTGCATCATCACTTGTATTTGTTGAAGCCTGGTCATTTATCATAATGGACATTTGTCCCTTTTGCAGTTCACCATCGGTCACTACTTTTCTTGTAATTTGGAGACCTGTGAACCAAGCCATATCAACCACCCCCTTACCTGAACTAATACCTGTGTGGAGAGTCAGGCTAGACAAGCCTTTCTCAAATAGTACACCTTTCATCTCATTATTTAAATCACAGCCTTGTAAAAAAATATCCTTACCCTTGATTTAACTGGATCAATTTCAAATTTATAAAACTGAAAAACCCTAACAGCCATCTGTAAACTTTGTTTCTTCACTTAAAAATTAACACTTAGAGGCAATGTTTTATTACTTAGTAACATAAACAAATTAAATGAAACAGAAATTTACTATAGATAAGTTTTGCCTTAATAATTCACTAGGTAAAGGTGGAAAGTCTTCACAACTCTTCTATGTAAAATAAATAATTATCTATGGGAAGATCAGAACTTAAATGTTGAATATTTCAGAAAGTACCTTACTGGCTTTCAGTTAAAACAAAGTTTTTTTTGTTTTGTTTTGTTTTGAGGTACTGGGGTTTGGACTCAGGGCCTTCACCTTGAACCACTCCACCAACTCAATTTTTTGTAATAAGATTTTTAAGATCAGATCTAGTGAACTATTTGCCTGGGCTAGCTTCGAGCTGCGATCCTCCTTATCTCTGCCTCCTGAGTAGCTAGGATGACAGACATGAGCCACCAGTGCCCAGCTCAGTTAAAACAGTTTTTAAAGAATAAGTAATAAACTTAAAAATGATAGGATTTTTTAAAATCTTTGCACAATTGCAACCCTGACCACTGTTACCAAAGACAGATTATTTGCCACATGTATAGTATTATCCTAAGTCCTCTGAGGGTTTCAAGTGTCTACTTATCCTATGGGCTCACAGAACTCACGCTGTGTGAAGAAGGGGGGTGTCCCAGAGAGTGGGACACTCTGCAGGGGGAGTTTCTACACAAATGCAGGAACATGCCAATTTTAGTTTTCATGTTGGAAAGAACATTTCAATAAGTAGAAAGGTACACTGGTTTTTCTATGTGGAGGACAAGCAAGGTTGATGGAAGAGGCAGTAGTTGGAAAGGCAGCATCTGTGAGTAAGAAACTGAAATTTAATGACTTCCACCACACATGATTGTGACATCTAATTTTCAACAAATGTAAGCATACCTACATATTTGAAGGGGCAATAATCTGCCTACCACAACCTCAGTGGCTGCCTTTGGCTTGTCTTATTTCTGAATGCAAAGTAATTATATTGGAGCAATTGCTCAATTTTGTCATTGTGTTCTTTTGCAAGCACACAGGTTTACCAAATAAATGTTCACATTTACTGTTGTTATGTACAAGCTGCTTTTCATAGCTATATCTTTTTAATGTTTCCAATAGACCTAGATTTCTCTCTAGTTCACTAACATCACATATCAGTGAAATCTGATTTCCTCACTTGAACTGTCACATACACTTTTGCACAGATGATCATGTGAGACATAGACTCTTTCAGAGTAGACTTCAGAGCAGTAAATTTTATCCTTGGGCTTCAATTATGGTTCATAATTATGGGTTCTGCTAAAGCCAAAATAATTTAGGTAACCTCATAGTTTGTCAGAAACTGTGATTTGGAATAAGATCTGGTTGAACACTTGAGTGTCTCATCCAAATGAGGAAGATGTGTGGTGTTAGAAAAGCCTAGTTACTAATTCCCCCAAATCTCTGACGAAAAGTGCCCTCTAATGCCTGATGGTGCTCCCTCTTGTGAAGGAGCACATCATTTTCTTCAGGGCACAAGAAGTGTGCTGCACAAGACAGCACCGTCACTGTTACCTATTTCATTGCTGTATAGTCCTACTCACTTTGCCACATGCAGAAACAGGCTTTTCCAGCCCTCTAAGCTGTCACAGTCGCCTTCTCCTACCCATTTTCTTTCCCTTTTATTAAACAAAAATACTATCTAAAACATCACAACAGTACACTGCTTTATCTACAAAAGCAGGACCCTGCCCTCTATTGTCACCATCACAGGTAAATTTGGTTCTGGGTGTCTGTGAGGTTATAGCAGTTGTCACAAAACACTAAAGCATATTTTGTGCACATTCACATTGCATACATAGGGCTTTGAATTCTGATGATATTGTTTCAACATATGGAATGGTTTAAAAGTGGAAAAGATTAATGTTTTGTTACTTATTCACTTATAGTTTAATACAGTTGATACACAACACCTGTGGTATGCAATCGACCTTGTTAGATGGGGTAGATACAAGAATAAGCAAGACAGATCATTTCTTTCACAAATAACATCCTAGAAGAGGAAATATTAAAGATTAGATATAGAAAAAGAGCAACCCTTAGGTTAAAGCTGCTTTTTTTCAGATTGCTCTTTTCTTTTTTCAGTTCTGCAGTAATGTAGTTCAGGGATCCAACATGATGGGTGTTCCCCATGGAAGATGAATAAAGATCATCACAGGAAATTGGAAAAGGTTACTTCTGTTTGAAGGTGAAGAAGCCAAGAGCAAGGATATTGTTAAAAAACAACTTTAAGCAGTATCACTTTCATAAAGTTTTGCAAATCTCTTAAATCAACCAATGTATGATGAAATTTTAAGAATCAATTTTTATCTTCTTCTATAGATTCTAATGCACAGCCTCACACAGGACCTGCCATGCACAGAGTCTATATTTAGAGAAGCAGTGACCCTCTGGGGTTGTGATGAGCATGTATGTTTAAAATCAGGGTCCACAAGTGAAAATTCTATCTCAAATTTCAGTCATAGGAAAGCACATGGTGTGAGGTTAGGTCCTTCTAGTGAGCCACTAACAACATTTTGCTGAACTCCAAAGATAACGCGAAACCCCCAAAAGAGAAGTAGGCTGTTCCTCTTCTGAATTAGGTTCTCATTTTTACCATTTCATCAGCACTGATCAGATGTCTCCTTTGTATCCTTATAAGCATGTAATGAATAATGAATTTCTGGAAAGCAGAGTTGATTATCATTGTCAAATTCCAGACAACTTCTGAGACAAAGCTCTCTTGTGCAGTGGCTTCTGAATGTTAGAAAGTCCCTTTTAATTCCCACTGCTGTTCTCAGCAAGGCAACAATCTATGAACGGTTCCATTGTATTTAGAGAGAAAACTTCCAGGACAAGAAAAATGTTATTTTTTTGTGTGATATAATACACAATAGGCACGGCAGAACTGTTTCCTGCTTTGTTGAGAAGACATATTTAGCTCAGCCCACCAACTCTAATGGATGGCATTGCTTTATTTCACACTCCAAGTTTTCTATAAAAGTGCCACACTAACGTCAAGCACCGTAGAACTCACCTTATGCACTGTGCACAACTCAAGGAGCCAGGTACATACTCAGTTCTTATCTCAGCCAGAAGATTCAGCTTCTCTACAGGAAGCTGTTGTTAAAAAAAATAAAAAGATTGTGCCAAGCCTGGATCATGACAAATGGACATTTCATTCCCTTTTCTTGTCCAGCTTTTGGGAGGGGTACCTGGGGAGTCAAGGGACAATGGCAGAAGACACAATCTTCATGGACCCTCACACAGAGGCTGGGACAATGTACATTAGGATAAATACACACTTAGGAGACTCAATCTCAGAAGTTTGTGTGCAATGGACAAAACAGCATTAGGCTGAGGATAAGGAGATCAGATGCCACCCCTTGACGCTGCTGCAGAAAAATCTATGTCCTAGAAATCTATGTCGCTTTGCCACTCCTGCCTCAGTTTCCTCAAGGACAGAATGAGAGGGGTAACTAGATTAGCTCCAAGCTTTTGTACTGTGTTCTTAAAACATATTAGGGACAGACCTAGGCCTTGTTGGGATTCATTATATTGCAGAGGTATCAGAGAGCTTTATAACATGGTATAAAGGATGTATCTCCATCTAAGAAGGAAGTTAAAATGAGGTGTTTGCAGCTGCAGCTAGAAGTTTCCCACGATTGAAGAGTTTGCAGATGATTATAAATGATCATGCAAATGCAGAATACAAAGTGCATGGTATATCAAGATTACTGTTTTCCTCCAAAGAGCCCTCAGAAGCCAAGACCCATGGATTTTATTCTTGAAAGACACAAAGGAGATGAGTGCAGCACAAGTAGTTGGTGGAATAGAGTTGTGAAGGCAATTGCTGTCTCTTATTCATTTATGAAGAGAAGGGGTTTAGTTCATATCAACTATGCTACCTTAAATCTAGTGTAGAAATCATAAGGTGACAGAAATCAAAAAAGTAATATCAAAACATATAATTAATTTTCCTTTGATTATATCAGTTTCTAAAATCTACAATACTTAAGCGTGGGTGCTGTTAGATGTGAGATAATCACACATCCTTCTTTTTTTTCATTTATTCAAATGTGAATACAATGTTTGGGTCATTTCTCCCCCCTACCCCTTGCCCCCTCCCTCTCCTCCCCTCCCACTCCATCTCCCCCCCTACTCCCTCACTTCCAGGCAGAACCTGTTCTGCCCTTATCTCTAATTTTGTTGAAGAGAGAGTATAAACAATAATAAGAAGGACAAAGAGTTTTTAGTAGTTGGGATAAGGATAGCTATTCAGGGAGATTCCTAGCATTGCTTCCATGTACATATGTGTTACATTCTAAGTTGATTCTTCTCAAACTGACCTTTTCTCTAGCTCCTGATCCCCTTCTCCTGTTGGCCTCTGCTGCTTTAAAGTTTCTGCATTAGTTCATTTGCATTGAGGACATCAAATACTCTCATGTTTCTTGGGTTTCTTATCTATCCTCATACCTCCCTTGTGTGCTCTCACCTTATCATGTGACCAAAGTCAAATCACCTTGCTGTATTTGCCCTAGATCTAAAGTCCACATATGAGGAAAAAGATATGATTTTTGGTCTTCTAAGCCTGAACATTCTCTCAGAATGATGTTCTCCAGTTCCATCCATTTACTTGCAAATGATAAGAGTTCATTCTTCTTCATGGCTGAGTAGAATTCCATTGTGTATAAATACCACATTTTCTTAATCCATTCGTCAGTGGTGGGGCATCTTGGCTGTTTCCATAGCTTGGCTATTGTGAATAGTGCTGCAATAAACAAGGGTGTACAGGTGCCTCTGGAGTAACCTGTGTCACATTCCTTTGGGTATATCCCTAGGAGTGTGATTGCTGGATCATATGGCAGACCTATGTTTAGATTTTTAAGAAGCCTCCACATTTTTTTCCAGAGTGGTTGTACTAGCTTACATTCCCACCAGCAGCGTAAGAGGGTTCCTTTTCCCCCCCATCCTCACCAACACCTATTGTTAGTGGTGTTGCTAATGATGGCTATTCTAACAGGGATGAGGTGGAATCTTAGATCACATATACTTCTAGTGAGACCCCTTGAGTCCAAGACATGGCTTAATAAGACACTTTAAAGACGTATGGTCACCTTGGCCCTTCTTTGAGGGGGTATAGTCTATAAGACACACTAATATCCACAAAACAGCATAGTGAGACATAAGAACTGCTAAAATATCTATTTCCTTTTTGTCCACATGTGCTGTTCTTAAACATTAACTCTTTCTGATTTTCTTAACAAATCTGCAGAACACAAAAGTGAGTTACACTGTGCCAGACTAACTCAAGTCCCCAAGGGCACAATCAAGATGTCAGTTTTTCATGATGTCTAACACATCAAGCTATTCTTACAATTGGTGAGAGTGTCATGCCCAAATGTCAAGATGAGAAACTAAGGGAAGTTGAATATTTAGTTATTGATCAGACTCAGGAAGAACAGTGAGAATTCTCTTGATAGAGTTGAGTTTCAGTTAGGTTGGGCTGGGATTTACTGATACAATAAGCCACCCCTGATATCAGTGACATCGAACAGCAAAGGGTCATCAATGACCCATGCCTCATGTGTAATCCAAGCTCCACCATGAACACAGACTAATGCAGCAGGTATATTTTGTATCCTTCCCAAAGAGGAAGGCAGAGGAAAAGAGATGCATTGCTGGGTCTTAAAACTTCCACCATGAAGTAACATTCTCAACACATATTTCATTATTTAAAACAGATCACACTCACTTTCCAAGAAGCAGAAATTGCAATCTAATCATATCCCCAGAAGGAGCCAGGAAGTTGTCTCTGCAAAATGCCAGTGACTCTGACAGCCCCATAATCACAGAAGTCAGGAAGCCCACTCCTGATGGGTCAAAACACAGACCTCTAGGTCAGGCACAGTGCCATGAACTTCATCACATCACTATGGGAAAAGAAACAAGAGTCCAGCCGTGATGTGAGACTGAGAAGAGGCAGAAATGGGTGAGGAAGTAGGAAGCAGAAGTGAAGTTTACATCAAGGAATAGTCTTGGAATTAGTGAGAAATGGGATATGAAAAAAAATCATAGCTAACACAGAATTTTTTGTTTTGTTATTGTTGTTATTTACTTTTCCTTTATTCACTTTTTGCTAGTGCCTTGTGAAACTGAAATATTATACACAGAGGCAGAGAAAAGTCAGGTGAAAGAGACCATTAGTAAATAAAGATCATGAAACTCAATGTACAGAAGACAGAAATGTGAGCCCAGAGTATACTGCAAGGTCAGTGCCATAGACCTTTCCACAGTGACAACTGTTTTAGGCTAATTATATTTACCCAAATTCATCTCAAAGTCCTAATCCCTGGTACCTCAAAATATAACTGCATTCAGAGACAGGATCTTTAAAGACTTAACTAAGGTTAAATGAGCATATTAGGGTGAACTGCAATCCAAAACAATTTATGCTCCCATATGAAGAAGAAATTAGGACATAGACACACAAAGGGAAGACCATTTGCAGACAAAAAGGAACACACTATCCACAAGCCAAGAGGAGATGTTCTAGAGGAAATTAACTCTGCCAATAACCTTGATCTTAGACATTTAGGCTTCAGATCTATAAACTGATACATTTCTGTTGTATAAACCAGCCAGTCTATGGTGTTTTGTTATGGCAGCCCTAACAATCTAATACGCAATGTCAGCAAGAATTTTCTAAGGGCCAGTTTGGAGTTTGAAATAAGATCATAATTTTCTATTCATACAATTTGCACATTCCTAAGATGCTATGGGAATTCTGATACCTTGTTCAAGTTAAAACTTTATTAATATCTCTCTGAAGCTCACTGTGTCCTCAAAGTCACCATTAACCCCTTAAGTAGCTCAAATTCTACCATATGTATGTTGAGGAAAAAAACATGAGAAATTGCAGATAAGAAGAACACATATAGAGTCCCCTGAAGTATGACAGGTTGGTGGCAGCACACAGGAAATTCTGACTCCCACAAGTGTTGCAGATGGTATTTTCCAAACTAGACTAGTAATTTCTGGTCCTATATATGTTTATTTTAGACATTTGCCACTCCTCCATCCACAGGTGGTCTATTTTTGTTTTCTTTGGACCTGAGCAGACATGGTAACCACCTTTATGAGTAGAAGATGACAAATCAAGGCCTGTGACTTCTGATCTCGCCCTGTCACTTTTTTGATGTTCACTCTTGGAACCCAGCCTCCATGTTGTGAAAAATCCAAGGTCACATAGAGAGGACACGTGTAGGTGTTATTGGTGTAGGCCGGCTGAGGTCCCAGGTAATGGTCACTTGTGTAAGTAAACAGGACTCCGATAATTTCAGCTCTCAGCATTTAGCTGCTCATGTTGAGAATATTCTCTAACCCCTTTTGAGTTGAAGAGGGACATTTCAAGGTCACCTTTGAGTTGAAGAAGAGGACTTTCTCCCTTCTGGCCATTGCCAGCACCAAACTACATCTCAGAGACCCAGCCACTCCCAGACCTGCAGGGAAATGTGTTTTCTCTTAGTCGTACAGCAGGAGGGTCCTTCATGGGTTACAGACAGAGGTCACAGTTAAGTGGTAATTTACTCATAGAGAAAAACGAAGGGTCAGGTTCGTTTATGGAGACACTTGCAGCATCCCCTCAGGACTTCCAGAAATCACAGGGATAGGTGAGATGTCCTTTGAGGAAGTACTTCCCAAACAGAGATGTACCAACTGCATCCATGGCACTGCCCCCAGCAGCGGGTTCCATAAGCTTCCAGCTGAGATGGTTTCTGCCATTCACACAAGCAGGCCTCCATGTATTCTAACAAATTTGCTCATCTTCTCAGGATCTTTGAGAATTCCACATGGCTTTCACCAAGAAAACTGGCAGAGGTTAAACGTAGGCTCCCCATGAAGCTGCTGTTGTGTTATACCATGGCTCAGACAGAGAGACAGGGCACCAAAGCTTTCCAGAAGCAAGGTTACTAACCAAGCTGGCAGCAAGTCAGAGGACTCAGTCCAAAGGCTGAGCCCCGAGAACAAAGGGGCCTTCCTTATATACCATTTAGAGCAGGTTACAGAAATGGGGGAGGGTACAGATTGTCTCTTATGTGGTCGCATGTTATTTCATTGGCCACTTTAACTTCTGGGGTGAGGTGACCCTTCTCTGGTTTGACCCCAGATCCTGTTTTTCTTTGTTTCACTGTAGCACTCATTATCTCCTTTCCTCCTCCCTGCCTTCCTGCCACATTCCTCCCTTTGATGCTTGGACCCACTGTTGGATCAAAGAGCATCATCTTGCTCTAGGAGTTTATGTTTTCATAGCGCCATTACCTGAGCAGCTGTTTTTCTTTTTATAGTGGCTTTCATAACGGTCCTGAAAGACCACAGTAACAGAGGGGTTAGGCACGATATTAGGGTAATATCAGGATGGTCTTAAGACAAGAAACATTGCCTGTTAAGGTCTTGAACCCACCTAGGGTCTGAAAAACAGGCTCTGAACAGGTCACTGGGATTCTATCCCTTTCAGGTCTGCACAAGAGTAATAAATATGAAAAACCAGAGTTTTGGTAACAACACTTCCTGCTCTGGTATTCTGCAGGCATGAGTCATAGTCCAAGGCCTGGGGGTCCCCTGGTAGAGAGCTGACCAAGATTAGCAAGAAGAAAACACGGAAGGGACTTATCCTCAAAGGTGAGATGGGCGACTCCTCAAGCTTCCGCCATGCCTAATTAGTCAGATTCCAGAGTGACTGGAGCAGGGCTGACATCTCCTGTCTCGTTGTTCACAGCCTCCTGTTGTCTACTGGGAGCAGGGTCCTGCTCTCCTGCAGTGAGCTGGAGAGCTTGTGGAGTGCTTGGCTGTGGTGAATCTAGAGAACGAGCTTTGCCAACTTAACTGCAGATAAGGTGGATAAAACAACAAAAGGGCCCCTCCAGTAGGGCTTTAGTGGTTGAACATTTTATTCCTTTACCCAAACAGCATTCCCTGGTTTATAAGGAGGTGTAGGAGTTGTCAGGTTAATGGGGAGCCTCTCTTCTACCCAGTCATTGATTTGTGAGAGAATCAACCTGAGAACCTGCATCTGTTGTCTCAGGGTGAGGTCACCCATTTTTTTTTAAGGTTTTCTCACAGACCCTTGACTAAAGGGGGTGGGTGCCCAAAAAGAATTTCAAAAGGGAAGAGCCCAACTGCTTGGTGGGGCTAGACCTAACCGTGAGCAAGGCTATAGGCAGTAACTGATCCCAATGTAGGTGAGTCTCCTGGCATAGTTTTTCTAATTGTAATTGTAGAGTCCTGTTTATCCATTCTATTTTCCCTGAACTCTGAGGTGGTAGGCCGTGTGTAGGTTCCAAGTTATTTTTAAGACTTTAGCCACCAACTATACCACCTCATCCTGTTTAGGCTGGCCCACTGTCCAATCCAATAGACACAGGTATTTTGAACCAAAGGATGATTTCCTTCTAGAGACACCTGGCCTCTTCCCAGGCTTTTTTAGTTGGGACAGGGAAAGGTTTTTACCTATCCTGAGAAGGTGGAGATGAACACCAGCAAATATTTACATGCTCTGTGTGACTTAGTAAAGTCCACAATCAGGCTTTTAAAAGGAGTTCCCCTAACACTTTGCACCTAGGGTGGCACTCTTGGCCCTTGTTGGGGATTGCTTTTGGCACAGACTGTACCTCTCACATATGCCAGAGAGCCTGGGGACATAAAATGTTGGGCCAAGATGGTCTCAAGAGCTGTTTACCCTGACTGAGTTCTTTCATGGAACTGTTTGACAAATGTGGGAGCTAGCTATTCTGGAATTGCAATAAGGCCATTGGCAAACATCCAACATCCAATTTTTCTCCTCAGTCTTAAACCAAGCCTGTTCTTGTGGCATGTACCATGGGTTCCATCCAGACAAAAGGCATAGGAACAACACAGCTGTCAGAGAAGTTGAAGGTTATCCTCCTATGAGAACTGTTAATTTGGGTTTTCTATCAGCTTTGTGGTTTCCCCAGACAGATGTTGTCTCCTCCTTCTGGTGCCCTTGGCAGTGCTGACCACTACTTGCTTAGGGACCCATATAGCTTTTAGCAATTTTAGAATTTCTTGTCCATACTTTAAAACAGAGTGGACCATGAGTTCTTGTCCCAAAGTAAATTTGTCTGCATTAGCCACCAAGATAGCAGTGGCCACCAGGGCACACAGGCAGGACAGCCAGCCTTGGTAAACTGCATCAAGTTGCTTTGATAAATAGGCCATCAGGCAGTGCCAGGAACCTACCAGCTGGGTCAAGACTCCTACAGCTGTCCACAGTCTCTCATGTACATATAGGAAGAAGGACTTCATCACATCTGGCAGGCCCAGAGCAGGGTTGTTTGTGAGTGTCCTCTTAATTTCTATAAAGGACTTTCTTTTGCTCATCTCCCCATATCATGGGTTTCCACTCTCTCCCCTGTGTAGCTTCACAGAAGGGTTTTGTCAAGAGGGAGTTACTGGGGATCTAGATCCAGCAGAAATCTGCAGCCCCAAGAAATTCTGTAATCTGTTGACAGTTCTTGGGGGTCAGAATGGAACAGACAGCATGTTTCCTCTCAGGGCCCAGTCTGGATTGTCCTTGTGACAGGTGAAATCCAAGGTAATTGATAGTATCCTGACAAATCTGAGCTTTCTTTTGGGAAACCTTATATACTGCCTTCCACAAAAGGGAGAGAAGGAGCTGAGTTCCTTCCATGCAATCCTCTTGAGTTGGTACAGCTAACAGAAGGCCATTTACATACTGGAGGAGTATGCAGCCATGTTGGTTGGCCAAGAAAGCCTTTAGGGTGGATGCCAAAGCAGTCCCAAAGATAGTGGGAGTTTTTGAAGCCTTGTGGCAACCAAGTCCAAGTTGATTGTCCCTTTTCTCCAGTACTAAGACTTTCCCATTGGAAGGCAAAGATGGGCTGGCTCTGTGGGACCAGGTGGATATAGACAGGCCGGTAAAGAACTTTGCCTCAGCTGGGATAAGGCCTAAAAATATGTACAGGTTTGGGACAACAGGGTGTAAAGTGACAGTTGCTGAGTTGACTGCATGGAAGTAGTCTGTCAAGATGCTTTTGGATCCCAATTTGGGCATTGTGAGGAATGTAATAGTGCCTTTAGCAACAGAACAGTAATAGCTCCCTGCTTTAACTCTACCATCACCAGAGGTATATTCCAAGCCACCCAGAGGAGGAGGGGGGGTTGTCTTCATCCCATATTCCTGGAATCTAAAGGGGAAATTCAAGCATCTCAGGAATCTCTTTCTTAGAGGCACAGAGTTGCCATTCCTCCTCCTATACAATGGTGAGAGTTAGAATCTTGACTTCAGGCCCTCTCAGTTTTAAGGCTACCATGCTATCAAAGTCAAAAGTTACCTGTGGCCTTAGTTTGCATAAGTCTCTGCCCATCAAAGCCACGGTGCAATTAGGAAGGTGGAGGAACTTCATGCTTTCCAAGATTGCATTTTCTAGATACAAGGAAGGGGTGGAAAGTCTGATCTCTTGTGGCCCAGCAATGTTTGTATGTCTCTGTGAAAGAGGGCTCACAGGTTTGGTTACAACTGAATTGGTTGAGCCAGTGTCCATCAGTAGGTCAACAGGACATCCCCTTTTCTTTATTTGGACCATAGGCTCCTGGGGACCCAATAGAATAGAGCCTGGTCTGTCTTAATCATCCTCACACTCCTCAAAAGTGGCCAGTCCAATGATATCTTCCTCCCAGGAGCCACTCATAAAACTGTCTGGGGCTCTCATCTGGCCCTTGGAAGACTTCTTTGTCTTACTCATTTACAGCCTCTTTCTCCCTTCTTTTATGCCTCCTGATACCACTTAAACTGCTGGTAATCTCAGTCATCATTAGGGTCCCAACAGGGGTCCTCCTCAGGGATCTGGCCCTGGGCATAGGCTTGGGCATTTAAAGTGTTCTGAGGGGCATGATCTTCCAGCCACTTTAGAGCCACCAAGATTATATAGCATTGCTCCTCAGTATTAAATAGAGTCAGAAGACGCTGTCAGCAGTCTGTCCAGGTGGGCTTGTGAGTTTGGGTGATGGACTGCATTGGATCAAACAGGGCCTGAGGCTTTCCATGAAGGCGGGGGCATGTTGCTCCCAATTAAAGAGGTCTGTGGTGGTGAAGGACTAGTAGATGAATGTTCACCTTTCTCCTTGTATCTGTCCATGCTGTTCACAATATACTTGGCCCTGGACCTCTCTCAGGTGTATCTGCAATGCAGTGGGTCCCAGTGAGGAGGAGCAAGCTAGGCCCATAGTGAGACTGTTCAAGTGTTCCTGGTTGAACCTAGAGGCCATTCTCACAGGGAGCTGTGGACTGGTGGGCTCTGAGTGAGCAAAAGGTTCATGGGGCCTGAAGGACTCCTGGGCTTGGCCTTCTATGTGTATTTGCTTCTGGGGCTTCCTCACCTGATGCTGCTTTCCCTTTTGAGGGTGGGGGACAAGAGGGGGAGACAGTGGCAAAGGTGGTTACAGTGGCACATAAGAGGGTGGAGTCCCCTTGTGGTCCCCCACTAATATGGGCTTCTCTGGTTTTTTATATATATTTTTTTCTACACTTGGAAGCGGCTGCCACCCTGGCTACCATAACCCTACATGCTTTCTCTAGGTGGGACTTTAGCCACTTGGGACAACAGAGGACTTCATCCTGCCAGCAGCCAATATAAGGAAACATCTGGGTGTTCAGGCTCCCCTACAACCACTTCAAAAATTGTATTTATTATGACCTTATCTAATGACCCCTCCAAGGGTCATCCTACTCTGACCTCCTCCCATTCCTCCCATTACCAGATGTCAAGACAGAGACAGAAATGGAAGGATTGAGGGCTGTGGAGAGGAAGTAAGGCATCCTCCTTTCTGGCACTCAGGGGAAAACAAATAACACCACTTGCTTTGTCCATCTCCAGCCACTCCTCTTGCAGTAATGTAGGTGTCTCTTTGGCCATATTGAGTCCATATAAGCCCTAGACTAGAGGACCTGTTAGGGCTCACCCTGGACCATATGAGTTTGCCACGGTGAGACTCCACACTTGCTTTGTAACCAGGCTAAGTCTCAGGCTTGCACTTTCATACACTCTCACACAGCACAGTACTTCCACCCTGCTCCCTGAACCTGAGAGACACAGTTTCACCCCAAAAGGCTCACTGGGGTATCTCACTGGAAGTTGATCAGACTCCCCTTCTGCCTCCTAAGGCAGGTCTGAATTCAAACCCAAATTCTTACCAGTCTGATGAGCAGGGTTCCCAAGCCTTTCTGGGTTACTTTGTGTGACCAAAACTCCCTCCTCAGTTCACTGGGAGACAGGCTCCCTCCCCTCAGATCCACATGGTCTGGTGGCAGCTGGCAGGGTGGCCCTCCCAGCAGGCTAGGGATGCTGAGCCAGCAACAAGGAGATTAAAACATCACTCCAAATCCAGGACAACCCCCCAGAAGTGTTGTAGGATGGCTCAGACAGAGAAAGGGGTCACCAAAGCTTTCGTGAAGCAAGTTTATTAAGCAGGCCAGCAGTGATTCAGAGGAATCAGTCCAAAGGCTGAACCTGAAGCACAAAAGGGCCTTCCTTATATACCATTTAGAGCAGGTTACAGAAATTGAGGGGGGGGGGTACAGCTTGTCTCATACATAGTCACATGTTATTTCATTGGCCACTTTAACTTCTGGGGCAAAGTGACCTTTCTCTGATCTCACCCCTGGTAACATTCCCCAATTCTGGTTTTTCTTTGTTTCAATGTAGCACACATTATCTCCCTTCCCCCTCCCTGCCTTCTTGCCACGTTGTGCCTAGAAATAGGCAATTTGTTGTGCTGTGGCTCCAAAGAGCCAATTAGCAGCAACATCAGAAGGCTGAATGGAATCTGTTCATAACTTTGACCCAGTAATTTCATTCATAGGAATGTATTTTAAGAAGCTAACTGTGAGTGCACACAAGAACATGTCTACAAAGACACTTTTAATAGTTTGATCTTTAACAGTGACTATTAGAAGCCCCCTAAATTTTGAAAAAGTGGAATCACACGTTCATATAATGGAAATTACACACAATTGAAAATAATATTGAATGGGCCAAAGCATCTTACATGAGGAAATTTCCCTGCAATAATGTTAAGAGAAAAAGACTTTTATGCAACATTTTTGAATCCATAGTTAGAATGCCACTCTCCTTATGCTAAGAAATAAACACATCAAAAAGTTTTGGTAACCTCTGAGTGAAAAGTATTAAATGGTGAGCCTTACTCTTTGTCCTCACATCTTCCATTCTCATCCTGCTGCTTACTAACAAAGGCAGAGGTTCTACTCATTGACATGACACAGAGGAAGTCATGACCCTCATCTCATTTCCTCTTACTTCCCATTCCTCTCTCTCCTCCTTTATGGAACTGAAGATAGAAGACTTGGAAATGGAGCAGCCACACTTTGGAAGGAAACAGGCAACAAGGCAATAACTTCTTGATGACATTGCTGAATGACTGTACTACCCCTTGACTTACATAAGGAATAGAACCCTTGTGACTTCAAGCCACCATTTCTTGGATTTCTGTTGTAGATTAGCATTTTTATTTGGGTTTTTACTTTTAATTTTGTTCATTGACAGATAAAAGTGTATATATTTATCATGTGTACATGTACTTTTGATGTATGTATACACTGTGGAATGGCTACACCAAGCTAATTAGCATGTATTACCTCAAATACTTATTTTTCTGATGAGAACATTTAAAATCTACACTTTTAATGATTTGCAAGAATGCAATGTATTATTACTAAGCATAGCCACCCTGTTGTATAACAGAGTCTTGAATTTACTCTCCTGAGGTTTGTGACCTGTTGACTATGACATGGTTGTACCTGAAGGACATTATCCTAAGTAGAATAATACACCAGGCAGAGAAGGACAAACACTGCATGAGTTCACTTATACGGGGACTCTCACAAGGCTGAACGGTAAGCAGCCTAGAATAGAAGGCTAGCTACCAGAGGCCAGTGGGGAAGGGTGGCTGGGGAGATTTTGCTACAAGGATACAGACTAATATTTTGAACTGACACAGTTGTAAAATAATGAAACTTAAAATATAAACAGTCAGTTTAAATGGTTGTCAGTAAAAATGTTACAAGACAGAAAGCAGATACAAGCAACTGGAGAATATTTCTCAATCATTCCACTGTAATTAATCAGTGTTGGATGTTGGATGTGAATTCTGGATACTCTGCCTTTACTAGACCAGTCTTAGATTTCTGTTTCCTCCTGATAATTTATGTGAAGTAGACGATACGTTCCTTCTTGTTGGACCTCATTTGAGCTGTCTTCTCAGCTAATTCATTTTGCATCATTCTTGAATGAATCCAATTTATTTTTCAAACTGTAATATAGTTACAGCTCCTACTCACAAACCTTTATACATCTACACAAAGCATTTTTATATATATGCATATTTCCATTACTTAACTCAATCTGCCTGCTTTATGTTTCTTCTTTTGATTCTCTTCATATTGTACAGGCTGGGCTAGCTTTCAGATAAAGAAAAAACAATATATACATATATGCACATATGTGTATATATATATGTACCTATGTATATATCCTTGATATCATGCCTTACAAGCATGTAATTCCCTACTATCCCCACCCCACACACATATACCATACCAAATACACACTTACCAAACACTGTCATTACAACCACATTTCCCTTTTTTTTTCCTGCAATGCTGGGGATTGAACTTGGGATCTTGAACATGCTAGGCAAACACTCTATCACTGAGCCACTCTCTCAGCCCACATTTTCCACAACTATATTTTTGGAAATATTTGTCCCAATGAAATATGATATTGTACATACACATATACATGGAATGACCTTCAAAGTAGCTCACTAAAAATATTTTCACAATAGTGTTAAAATACCTTACTTTCCTAAATATCTTTCTTATACAAATTTCAGTGACATTTTAAAATCTCACCTTAGATGACTGCCCAAGAAAACATGTGGTGTCTAGGAAAAAAGATGGGCATTTCTGAGAGTTTGTGAATGGTTTGCCATTTGCAGGTGAGCTAACTGTCACCTACCTGGAAAACAACCACGTACCCTCTCTGAAGCTTAACTGTTTGTCCTGGGGAAATAGAGCTATTTTAGCAAAAGCCTTTCAAGCCAGCCAAAATGTAAAAGCAACACATTGGCAGCACTACAAAACTACCTCTGAAACACTAAAAAACATGTTGCCTTTGTTCAAAAAAATATGTACCCAAGTCCTTATCAACTTGCTCTCCCACACAAGTACTTCTAAGCGTTGGTTTCCCTCATTTATTCTAAGTGTCTGAAAGCTGTGCAATTAGGTAAAAGCCCTATTGGACACCCTTCAAGCTTCAGACACCAATTGCTTTGTTTAATCAGTTCCATCTCCAAAACCCATGGCTCCCTAAAGACCAGAGTCTTTAAGAACTAAAAGCATTTTTGCCCTCCCATGGTGTCCCCCTGCAACTCCCCTTCACCTCATCTTTCACACCCACTTGTCCACCTCCTTTCACTCCCTTGTCAATCATCAACAGATTCCTCTGTCCTAAAGAAAAGTGGAAAGGGTAAATCCTCACTCCCAGTAAAAGCCATGCTCAGCCACTTTCCAAGGAAAAGCTGTAAGTTTGTCTCCAGCCACATTTCTTATATTAGCAGATTTTGTGTAACCAGCAGACACATGCCAACTGGACAGAGCATACAGTGAGACTTCAGCATATATGCCAGTCGTGTCTGCTGTGTCAGTATTTTGGAGTGTTTAGTTACATACTTCTAGTCATGGTTAATTGTTCACATATACCTTTTGTGATAGGATCTGACCCAACTTTCAAATTTAGAACTAGTATTCATTAAATTCCTTCCATCCTGCACTCTCAACAGTCTGCAATCTCTGCTGCACGGCTGTTCATTGAACACATGAATAAATGGCAGACACATAGACACAGTGCATGCTCTTTGAAAATAACTATGTGACTTCACAGTGTTTAGTGTAAATTATATGTTTCAACTTTTCAATACAGTTCAGTTAAATTTTTAAACTTGAGATCATTTAGACTAAAGAAATTTCAAATCCTCTGAAGACTTATTTCAAGTATTGTAAAAATTCTAAATTTGTCTGTTTGCAGCTTGGGTTTAGCAGGTAGGAGCATCTCAGTCAGTGCCTCTGGTCACTTCCTAACTGTCTGGGGTAGGAGAAAATCAGTTTGCTTTGCTGGTTTGTTTATGAAGTAGGGAAGAAGAAAATATTACCTAATGTAATATACAGTTAGAAAGTTATTTTGAGGCTAACACAAAGTGATGTAGAAGGAATTTTAATAAAATATAATATGCACACGTGAAGAAAGACTATTACAATACCTCTTGCTCTTTCTCTTCTAACGTGTTTATTCATATCCAACATACGAATGGACGTATGTAGATAGGAAATAGGGAGATTTTATTTCACTTTATCATGCTTCAGTTACTTGCAGATAACACTCTCCTGTTTTTTCCCTGTGCTGGTCTCAGACCATGATCCTCCTATCTACAGCCTCCCACCTAGTCAGGATTACAGACACATGTTACCATGCTTAGCATGTTGTTTGAGATGAGATGGGGTCCTACTAACCTTTTCCCTGGGTTAGCCTTGAACCAAGATCCTCCAAATCTCATCATGCCAACTAGCTGGGATTACAGCCACAAGCCACTGTGCCCAGTGGACAATTTTTATATCAAAGGCACCAGTGCTATATCCTCAGGAATTAGAAAATGTGTGTAAAGGTCAAACTTTTCATGGAAGGAACTATTCAACCCACCACAGGCAATAATGTGTGTTTCCATGCCCACAACAAATACTCTGCAATTTGCAGAGTACAGGGAATTAAGGGAATGTCTTTAGATAAATTTAATGCATAATTTTTTTTCAAACAAATTTAGTATCCTCTTACATCCTAACTCCCAGAGGACCATAGAAAGTCACTCCTTAAAAATATTACATGGATCTTTGTGATCTCTGGTGTAAGACCTTCTACTGAAACTCCTCTTGCAGGCTGTGGATCACAAGCTCTGAAGCATGTTATACCGCTCAGCCCATACAGGCAAGCCTGAGAACCTTCTGCACCGCCCAGCTCACGTGGGCAACCTTAGCTTTAAAAATGCAGCCACCTCCCCCCACCCACCACACTCTCGCATTCTCATCCCCGGAGACTGCCAGACGCCCTTCTATCTCCCTAATAAACCGTGATTCAACTCCATTGAGGTCTCTGTTCTTCTTTCCCTCCTTTTCCTAACATTTGGTGCCAAAACCCAGGAGGAGTCTCCCACGGGGATTTCATTCCCTGGTGGGGTCTCCTTCTACTGGACTCTTCTCCCCAAGCTCTCCCACTGCAAGCTGGCCTCACTCCCAAGTGCCAAACTGCCTCCTCCCTTCTCCCTCCTTGCTTTCTCCTTTCACTACTGGTTTCTCTCCTTTACCTCCACGGTCCAAGGTGAGAGCTCATAGTCGTCGGCTCCTCCAGCTTACTTTGACCAAAGGGCAACTGGACGATTCTGCTCTCCTTGCCTGAGTCACACAAGGGAGGTTAGATCTTGACCTACATCTGTATTGGCTCAACGAGTAAACTCGCCTGGCACTCCAACTTCCAACCTTGCCCCTCCTCTCTCTTCTCCCATCCCCCCCTTATAGACCTCCGGAGTTGAAGCCACTTGCCAACCAATTGACCACAGCCACCACCGGCCCATTTCCTGGTGAGCAGAGGTGAGAATCCTGTCTCTCGGAGGCGCCCCGTGAGTGAGATTCCTTTACCAGGTTCCAGGAACCCCCTCCGATGGCAGGAGCTCAGAGCTCCTCCAAAGGCTTTTATCCAGCTGAAATCAGTACCACAGCAGGCCTTGGAACTGATTCACAGCCCTTACAGCCTCCTTCCGGCCCAACATCAGGGATGCCTTGGAACTGATCCTGCCCAGATCAGAACCAGGGATCCCTTGGTTCTGACTCTGCCTCCTTCTGCCTCCTGACTCACCACTATGGGGTCACACCAATCCATTACAACTGACAGCCCTCTGGCCTGTCTCCTAACAATATCTCAAAACCTTGGGTTTAACCCCCGACCTTAAATAAAAAAAAAAAACCAAAAAAACAACAAAACTCATTAACCTCTCTGTTCAAATTTGGCCACAATATCATTTAGATAACCACCATCGCTGGCCTGAGCATGGCAACTTTACCCCACCATTCTCTGAGATATGTTCAACTTCCTACAAGGGGTTAACAAATGGTTAGAGGTCCCCCTATATTCAGGACTTTCTTCTGCTCCATTCAAGACCCTCCCTTTACTCCTCCTGCTCTGCTTATCAACTCCTGCTCTCAGGCCTTCCACCACCTGCTAATACCTCTCCTCCTGCCCAGAGTTCCAGGATTCAAACCCCCTCTGCGACCCCCTCCCTGACACAGATGCACATGACCCTACAGATAAACCCCATCCTTTGCTCAAACTGCTGGGGCATATAGGTTTGACTCCATCGCTCCACAGTCACAACCTAAAAAGCAATAAACAGCAACAGCTCTTCCCGGGTTCACTCTCTGGCCCTAAATGGAACTGGAGTCTTCCTCCCCCATTATCTGCTGCCTCTCCCTCCCTTTTCACTGCTCTGTCTCTCCCACCCTTTCCTTCCTTTCCTTTCTTTGACCACTCGGAATCACTGGAGGCCTTTGCTTACCTCCCCTATAGGCTCTCCCTCTGTCAATCTTGTTCGCCTCGTCATATTCTCCTCCTAAACAAAAGTCCTCCTGGGACTCCTCTGTCTTCCATTAAAAAACCCCCTCCTCCTCTGACTGTGCCCAACTCTATGTCATTCTTTCCTCTTCCCTCATCTCACAATAACTTTTAAACTCTTCTCTCTAAATCTGTCTCAGCCATCATGGAGGTTTTTTTCACCCATCCTACTCCATAGTCTGCTCCTGTCTCCTCTCCTGGACTGGCCGTCCAAGTGAAGACAACAGAGACAGAGATAATCAAGAAAAAAGTCCTACTCAAATTACATTGTGAACTTTCTTAGCTTCCTGAGTAACTCACATGATCCCAGGACTACAAACATAAAAACATAAAATCAATTAAAAATCTAAATGACATATGGCTGAGGATTTAAAATACTCTTGTCTCAATGTCCTGGGTTTTTTTTTTTTTTTTTTTTTTTTGCCTACCTAATGCTAAGCCTCTAAGTCTGCCTAAACACTAACAGTTTTCTCCTATAAGTCTTTCTTTTCAGATGGGCAGTTTTCCCATTACAGACATGTCAAGGCTGGGAGGGGGATCAGCTCATATACAGGTCACTGCAGGGGGCGACCTTGGACTGGCCCTTTGCTCTCCTGGCCAAGGCACCATGCAGTTGGGACCCACAACTTCAGCTTCATGTGAACAGAGGCTCTCTGTCTAAAATGCCCCATGTATTTAAAATTAAAATCTCAGTTTTCTAGGTTATGGCATAAACTAAAAGACAAAAGGGCACCCTTCCTCAGTTTTGCTACAGATTCAATGAGACATTTGGATTTTTTCATTAGGCCCCTTACCTTTTGGATGAGAAAGGATTTTGTAAACAAAGGTTTGTCCTAAAGATTGTTTCAAATATGGAAAAGAGGGGTAAGGAGAAACCATCAGAGGGTTCAGAATGTTATATAAAGATCCTGAGTAAGTCTTAAAAATGTATAATAAAAGCTTTGGTGTATGATAAAGTTAAAGTTGACTATAGTCTAAAGGTTGCCTAAAAGATTTTTTAGGGTCATGTCAAACTAAAACCTGATTCTCTATGTCCATAAAATAACAAGGTTATCTTAATATTTCTCTGCTCTGAATAACATCTGTAAAAAAAAAAAACTTATAGGGAAAGATTTTACCAAATTAATTTCTTGTATTTTCTGTTGATCTTGTCAAGCTTTAAATAGTACTAAATCGGAGTTCATGTATGTATTTATTCATGCCAGGGTCTCTGAAATGACCACATTATAACTGTGTTTGATGTCTAGACTTTATCTAACATTTTCAAAGTTAAAAGTGTCAATTTAATATTTGTAAAATGACCAGCTAAAGCTCTCTTCTATCCAACAGCGTTCCATCTAAACCTTTACATATAAAATGGTTAATAAAACTTTTGGCAGTTCTGCTATTTGTAATCAGTAGCATTCTGAAACAACCTGCCATTTGGGTAATCCTGCTACTTAAAACCTGGCCTCTATTAGTTTTAGTCAGATAAGTGTTACTGTATATATATGAAATGTACTTATACATAAAAAATAAGGGTATTTGGGATCACAGGCATTGTCTCCCTAACTTAAAGAGATCTAAAGTTAATGATGTTAGACTTTTGCCAGTTTTTGTCCATGTGTTCCTAATTATAACAGGAGCACTCAGTGCTGCTGTCAGTCATAATTATTTTCCTAAAAATGAGGTCTACCTTGGAAATAACTAAATGTTCTCACAGGTCCCAAACTACTTTTCAGTATTTTAACCATGGCTATTCTAAGTCTTTTCGTTCTCAGTCTGGGTCCTTCTTTGGAGCATTTGCAATTACCCAGTACCTATTTTTCAACTGAGTCAGCCTTATAAATTTTGTTGGCTTTTGGAAAACTTTTAACTGTTGTCTGTTGACATTCTGCAGCATTTTTAAGTTCTCAAGATATCATCTATAGTCCAGACAGAACTAAAAATGGATGCCAGGTAAGCCCACTCCTTCTAAACCTATTTTGCTGCTTATAATTTGGCCAAAGGGGTCTGAATTGGCACTGATTCCCACCTGACCTGCCCAAAGCTTCCCCTGCAATGCTGAGAACATCCAGGAAAAGCTTTCCTGTACTGAGGGAATCTCATTAACCAGAATGGTTAACTGACAAAATTTTCAAAGGAGACTCTTCAGAGACAGTTTGGAGGTAAGAAGGGAAAAGCTGTCACAATCCAAATGGATTCATCTGTGCCAGACCCCACAAAATTCACTAAAGCCAAGAGGTTTTAAAGAAGTGATCTTACACAGGGCTACTGGACATTCAGTCACCTCTGACAGAAGGCAAACTCATTTTTTGGACAAGGCCTTCTATTTAAGTAAAGACAAACCATGTTGCTGGCTCCAAACTTATCTTTTTCGTAGTCCATGCTCACAGAGTTATTTTCCCTTAGACAGTCTATTTAACTGGAGTCTTCTACCTTTTACTTACTCTGTATTCTACTTTATAAAAATGTTTCCAGTTTTAAACTTAAATAACAAGTACTTTTGATTTAGCTGTCAGTTATCTGTCCCCTTCTCCAGTATTTGTCACTGGCCAAAAGACCCTGCTGGACTGCTTTTATTAGAAGGCACTAACTCCCTGCTTGAGCCCACAGATTAACTAAAAACAGAAAACATACCATTTCTCCATTTTATCTATTGTCCTTTGCTCTAAGCCATTCTCTCCTGCAGCCAACTTGGAGTCAAGAAAGAACAAAAATGACCAATGACATCTTTGTGACAAGGGACTGAAACTATCCCCAACAACAGACTCTACTCAGAATGAAACACCCTCCAGATAACAACTCCAGAATCTTTCCCAAAACCAAAACTGAGATTGTGACCAACCCAGCCTCACCTGTGGTTGGGATTGTTTACTGTGCATGGTTTTGCCTCTGCCCTCGATTCTTTTGTCTGCCCAGGCCAATAGCTGATGTCTGTACCCAAGATCCCTTGGTTTTCTTTCTCATGCTGGTAACCATTAGCCGTGTGTATTTAACTACATATCTCACCTTATCTCCCAAAGCCTACATTCCTTTATACAGGTTGCCACTCAAAACCATGCCGCCTCTACAGGAAAAATGCTGCTTTTATGTCAACTAGTCCAAGATTGTTTGGAATGCCTAAAAGACCTCAAAATGTGCTGCCAACCTCTGACAACAAACAATAGACAGCTGGGGACAGTGGCCTGCCTGGGCTAAAGGCGCCAGGCTTTCATCCAGGACATTATCTAGATCAACTCAATCCTGTTCTTCCAACAGGCCTGCTATAGCAAGAAGACCCTACTGATAACCCCTCTCCTTAAGAAATCTCAGCACCACTGCCTCACAATACTGTGTGGGATGAGACATAAAGCTATTCCAAATTACAAAATACTCACTCCCTGCCAATAACACCTGCAAACAAGTTCCTACTCCAGCAAACACCAAACTCTTCCTCCACTCACAATTAGATGCTCTAAGTTTAAAAACCCCAAACACTACAGACTGGAACTCCAGGGGTCCCAGCGGCAACACTGTTCCTGCCCTAACAGCAGCTTCACTAGCATACTCCCACCAAATATGGCATAACCTATACCAAACACCTGCTCTCAAATGCTCCCCTAAGACCTCCTCCTGCTCACCCAATTCCACGCATCAGGATGCCTTCATTTCACTTCAGGACACTTTTGGGTATGCAGAAGAAACATCTACATCTGTTTGCCAACCAATTGGACCAGAACCTACACTCTAGCTTATATGTCCCCACACTTGAGTTCACACCTCTGGACACTCCATTCACTGTCCCCATCCAGTTTAATACTCAGATAAGGGCAAAAAAGAGCAGTACAACTGGTCCCCCTCCTGGTAGTCCTAGGGGTTACTACTGGGGAGGGAACTGGCTTAACTGGCATGGGAATATCCACTTCTGAATTTTCCAGACTTTCCAAAGAATTAACTAACAGCCTCAAAGACATCTCACAACAGATAGATTATCTACAAGACCAAATGGACTCCCTGGCTACAGTAGTCCTACAAAATGGATGTGGCCTAGACCTTCTCATAGTTGCACAAGGAGACATGTGTGCCCTGTTGCTTTTTCACCAATTAATTGGGATTGGTACAGGATCAAGCACTACACCTCAGGGAATAGGCAAACTGCTGACAACAACAGAACATTAACCTCATGTCTTCCGACTTACAATGGCTGCTCCCCTTTCTTACCCCCCTTTTAATGGTTATTATAGGACTAACCTTTCTTCCCTGTTTCATCAATCTCTTCCAGAGGTTCCAACAAGAAAGAATAACAGCAATCTCCAATGCTACAACAAAGGAACAATTCAGGACCTTACGGCTATTATAATCTATTCAACCCGAGCCCCCACTCTGCCCCAAATCAGCAGGAAGTAGTTAAATGAGAACACAGCTTCCCCTTTCCCTTGCTTTTTATATTCCTTTAGGGTCTGGAAATGTAAGAAACTCTGTCTTCTGACCTTGTACTAAAACTCCTTGTGCAGGCCATGGATCACAAGCTTTGAAACGTGTTACAATGCCCAGCCCATACGGGCAAGCCTGGGAACATTCTGCACTGCCCAGCCCACATGGGCTGGGCAGCCTACCCTCTGCTCAGCACACTCTCACACTCTCATCCTTGGGAGATTGAAAGATGCCCTTCTATCTCGCTAATAAAGCTAGATTCAACTCCACTGAGGTCTCTGTTCTTCTTTCCAGCCTTTTCCTAACATCTGGTCTACCTAAATATCACCAATTTGATTTCAAAATGCCAATTATATACGAAGATCTATCACAGGCATTTCATCGTCTGCCTTTACACACATCCCCAATGACAAGCAGACCTGGAAAGCATCCATTAAGATAGGAAGGTGGACATCAGATAAATGCATGACACTCACCTAAAGACTCAGGAATGCTGATAGCCAGGTACATTTGGAGAAAGTCACAAAGAAACAAGTGAATTCTAACCACTGCCCCAGGAAGCAAGAGTGGAGTGTAGATGGAACTGAAGTATAGAGATGGACTGAAAGTTTATTCAAGAAGCAGCTATTCAGCAGGGGGGAGAAATGACCCAAGCAATGTATGCACATATGAATAATAAAAAAAAAAGAAGCAGCTATTCAACCCTACTTCCTCATGCCATGATACCAGACACACACCAAGGCCCCAAACCAGCAGAAGATTGGAATTCAATCCTCTGAGCAGTTGCACCAGAAAGACCCTGCACTCAAAACTTGATGAAGGAATGAGGGTCCTTATGAAATAAGGATAACTGAGTGAAAGTCTACATATTAAATGCTGAGCCATCCCAGTCCTTCTCCCTGCCTTTAACCACCTCTACCAATCCTAGACAAGAGGAGCGAGTTCCCTCAGGGAGCTGCTCAAGTAAAAACCCTACATGTACCCAGTAGGCAACTGTTGTGATAGGAGTGGGGGAAGCAGGGTTACCTTGAAGGTCAGCAAAGAATGACAAACACAGACCCAATGGTGAAATGCAAAGCAGCAGAAGTTTAACTAGGAAAGGAAAGCCAGAAGGGATGGGAGGCAAGCCGTCCCACCCACAGCAGGCTGCTTTGCTAGGGATATTTGTGCAGCTTTTGAGGGGGTGGGACTTGAAAGTCCCCAGAACGTTTTCTAACAGGTGGAGGCAACTCCTTCCTTCCCTCTCCGAGATCCTTTATATGGCTTTGGCAGGAGCATTGAGCACCAAGGTCTTTGTTTCAAGGCATTCCATCTTGCCACCCCCTAGGGTATGGAGGCCTCCGATAGGTGGAGGTGACTGCTCTTCCTTAGGGCCTGGAGGTCTTTCTTTCATTGTTTCAAAGCACACTCTCCTCCACCTCCCAGTGTTGGGCTCATGTCCGCATTCCTAAGGTTGTTTGTGCTGTCCATGTGAGTCCATGTTTTCCATCTGTTTCCTTATTAATCTGAACCACCCACATTCTTCTTTGTTCTCTTTTTGACCTTGAGTCCCAGCCACTGCCACCCTTTGGCCCTACCCTAACTGCCTAAATACCAAGCTAACTCCTGACAGTTGTATCCACAGCAAACATTTCGACCCCCATGTGACCATCCTGTGGTAAACTCCACTCCTAAACCCTGTCCATAACCCACTGAACTTCTTCGAAGTTGTTTATATTTCTTTCTTAGATTTTACTACACAGCCATTAAGACCTAAGTTTGAAGGAAAATTCACCATGAAAGAAGATATGAAAAATAGAAATAGAAATATGGAGACAATTCAGGGAACACAGTGGAATTATATAAAAACAAATAACTGCCCCAGAGAGATTGTAGCAGGGAGGAGGACCAGAAGAGAAACACACAGGCTGTCTTCTGATAATGAGGCAGGGGGCAGGGATGGCAAAGCAGAGAGATAAAACTTAAAAAATTAAAACATAAAAAAGGTCACATAGCACTGGGGGAATGATATAGCTAGTGAAGTCACATGCAGCCATATGCGGGTTGAGCTTTACTTTTTGCTTTTGTAACCTGCTTGCAAGGGTATATAAGGTGAGACCCCTGTGTTCTGGGGGCTCAGCCTTTGGACACCAGTCCACTGGGTCTGTGCTGGCACAATAAAACATTGCTTTCTGCTAAACTGCCTCAGTGTCCCATATCTCAGCTTAAGATTCCCGCAACAAGATAAGCACAAATCTTCATCATAAAACAAAACTAAAGTATTTAAAAATAAAACACACATTTGGGGGAAAAAAAGAGCTTTTAAAACCTAAAAACGGAAACTAAAATATTAGTCCAAGATCTCACTATGGTTGGTCTAAGAGCATTGTTGAATCTGCTTGTTTTTAGCTCCCCAAAAATCTTTATTCAGGGCTAAGTGCAGCAGTTCACACCCATAATCCCAGCTACTCAAAGGACAGAAATCAGGAGGATTGTGGTTTGAAGACAGCCCAGGCAAAAGTTAAGCGAGACCTCATCTCAACCAATAGCTGGTTGTGGTGGCAGGTACTTGTCACTCCAGCTACAAGGGAGATGTAAATATGATGATCTTGGTCTAGGGCAACCCTGGGTAAAAATGGGAGACACTTTTCAAAAACTAACTGGAGCAAAAATGGCTGGAAGTGTGTGTAAGTGGCAAAGTGCCTGCCTAGCAAGCATGAGGTCCTGAGTTCAAATCCCAGTTCTGCCAAAAAAGGAAATATTTATTCAAAATGCCCTATCACAGCTTTTCTTTCTATTATTTCTGTATTCATTTTAATTTAATATTTTAATATAACTGTAATAAATGAATGTCAAAAAAGACATATTTTCTATAAATGAAAATATATATCCATATCTCCCCACATGTAGACATCAGTCCCTGCCACCCACTGAAGTTGTGGCTTAGCTTCTGTTCTATTTTATCTAAGCTGGATGCTTTGAAGTCTCCAAGTCACTGGAGAGGAAACATGGTGGATTTATTGGCCTGTGTATATTAGTAATTGATGTGTCTAACCTCAAAATCGTAGCTTCAATCTTCAGGATTCTCTCCTTATTTCTATTTAAGAAATAATCTCTGAATTCTCTGAGAACATTCAATTTTCATTTCCCATCAATGCAAAATTTCTATGAACCTATCATTTTGTAATTTCTATGTAGCCAAGAGTGATTTTCACATTAAAGGCATTATAATTCTTCATGGATTTGTGACCTTGAGAGCTGAGAATTGCAATAGGAGAATGTTTGTTTCTCCATAAAATAATATGCATTTTCTTATATTGGCAAACAATTGGGAAAAGTAAGTTCTGTAACATCAAAATTTCCTATTCAAAATCAGTAATTTTTACAATTTTGTATCCCTGGTGATACAGATATAAAAAAGAAAAGGCACTTACTAGGGCTGGGGGTGTAGCTCAGAGTCAGCCTGCATGCTCTATCCCCATCACACACACACACACACACACACAAAGGCAGTTAAAATGAACAATAATATTGATAAATGAAGTATAATTTGGGAACAATTGTTCAAATTCCTAGCATGTAATGCATGTTTCTACAGAACTATAAAAATGGTTTCTGGGTGCCTGTGTCTCACACCTGTAACCCTAATGACTTGGGAATCTGAAATCTGGAGGATCAGGATTTGAGGCCAGTATGGGCAAATAGTTCTAAGACCCAATCTCCAAAATAATTAGAGCAAAATGGACTGGCGATGTTGGTTCAAGTAGTAGAGAACCTGCTTTGCAATCAGGTTGAAAGCTCTGAGTTCAAACGCCAGTCCCACCAAAAAATAAATAAATCAATCAAAATTTAAATATTCCTGTGGGAGTTAAGGCAAGCTGCTTTCACAGACAGTTGAACTGTGGTGATTACAAATGTTTTTACCGTTTCATAGGCTGCCTTTTCATTCTGCTGTTTCTTTTACTATGCAGAAACTTTTTAGTTTGTCAGAGTCACACTTTTCTAATTTGGCTTTTGTTAAATGTGGGTTTTGTGTCAAATCCATGGACTCATTGCCAAAAATCAATATCAAAAAACTTTTCCTCCATGCTTTCTTACACTGAAATCTTTAGAGTGGATTTTTGTGTGTAGTATATGTGAGAGATACAATTTCATTTTTTGCATGTGGTTATCCAGTTTTCTCAGCACTATCCTTTCCTAATTGGATATTATTGTCATCCTTGCCAAAGATGAATTAACCATATATGGATGGGTTTATGATAGAAATTGATTTCCAAAATACATAAGGATCTCCTATAAATCAATAGCAAAAAACAAATAACCCATTGACAAATGGGACTGGAACAGACATTTCTCAAGAATAACATACAAATGGCCAAAGGCATGTAAAAATATGATTAACGTCATTAATTATCAGGGAAATACAAATTAAAACTACAATGAGATAACATCTCACACCTGTTAACATGCCTATTAACAAAACAAGCCAGGCTATATTGTGGGGAAATTGAAACACTTGTACATGAATGGTGGGAATGCAAAATGGTGCAGCTGCTATTGAAGTCAGTCTGGAGGTCCCTCAAAAAATTAAAAATAGAACGATGGTATCATCCAACAATCCTACTTCTGGGTACAGATCCAAAAGAATGAAATGGGAGGGCAGGCACATCTCTGTGCAAGCAGAGAGTATCCAAGGCAGGGCCAAGAAGCAAAGTTCCCAGGCTGCTTTCACCCAGGCTTCTAAACTCTTGTGTGTGGTCATCCTCAAGCCACCTGACTTCAGCAGGGGCACAGTGTGCCAGTGGACTGCCCAGGACTTTGGCCTCCAGCATCTCTCCAGCAGCCACTTCTTGTGGGAGAATGTCAAGGCAAACATGGAAGTTGGTGGCGTGGTGGAGCAGTACCTGGAAAAAGGTCTTTTGGTTTCAGATCATGTGATCACATGCCTAATGATGTCAGAGCTGGAGAACAGGAGAGGCCAACACTGGTTACTGATGGTTTTCCGAGGACATTAGTATAGGCTGAAGCCCTGGACAAAATCTGTGACATGGATCTAGTGGTCAGTTTGAACATTCCAATTGGAAACACTTGAAGATCCACTGACACTGGATTCACCCTCCTAGTGGAAGGGTCTAGACTTCAACCATCCCATGTAAATGGGATTGATGACATCACTTATGAAGATGAAGATGATAAGCCTGAAGCAGTTGTCGCCAGGCCAAGGCTATCCAAAGATTCAGCAGGCCAGTCATCGTACTCCACCAATTTTCTGGGACAGAGACTAACAAAATCTGGCCTTAGGTTTACACACTTTTCTCAAACAAGATCACACCAATTCAGTCCAAACAAGCATACTGAGCCTGCCCAGTGGAAGAACCAGGAAGAAGTGGTCATTTGATCAATGAATCGTGTGTGTGTGTGAGTGTGTGTGTGTGTGTGTGTGTGTGTGTGTGTGTGTGTAATATTGGTGTCATGTCCAAATTAAAAGCTAGCTGAGATAGCTTGCAGCATTTCTAGTGATGGTGACAGTGATAGGAAAACTAGCAACCAGAAAGAGTTCATGAAGAAGCCCTCCTCTGCCTTTGAGAAGAAGGTGTCTTTGAACATGTGTGAAGACCCTGCCAAGGAAGCAAGTACAGGATGGATTTCAAACAATCTGACCTGTGCTCTAGCTGGTCGTTGACAGCCATGATGTTGCTGTAGTTTTTTTGCATATGATGGTGGTGACCTTTGGTCTTCCCACCCTCCAAAGCTGTTGAACCACATCACCAGCAAGGCTGAGAACAAACACCAAGATCTCTAGCCCCAGCTTTGCCCACACAGCTTTGTCTGCTGTGGCCCCTGAGGTAACTATTGAATTGAAGCTCTTCGCACTCCGTGGTTGCTTCTCCCTTTAGTGGCTAGGCCCACAATACATTTTTTCTGGTAGGAATAAAGCCTTCTCTACATCCCTCCTTTCAGCTATTCCAGCTTCTACTGACTGCATTTTCTTACATCTGTTTTCTTTCTTCCTAGACTATCAAATAATGCAGGTGGTTACAACATTTATTCCTCCTAAATTCCTCTTTCTATGAACTGAGAACTAGGGGATTGTATTGAATTTCTTCATAGACCAGGAACTGACCCATGCAGAGGGTCTTACTTTAAACAGCTCGTCTCTTGGGGGCTCATTCTTTGAATCCTTCAAAGTCTTTGAGAATACTCAAGAAACATGAGAAATACTAATGGAGATATTGAAAGATCATCTCTTTTGTCTAGAAGTAGTAATAAGACCATATGGAATTACTGGACTAATGGAATAGTTAAGTTATTCATTCATGACAAAATGAATTTTGAACATGCTGCGGGATATCGTTGACAGCACTGTTTTTCTTCTGTGAGTGACCCAAGCAGATGAGAGTAAGAGAGTGGGTCAAGGACTCACTCCTTGTACCTAGCTTGAGTTTCCCTAGATGAACTTAGATTGAGTATGACAGCTTTAGGATTATGGAAAAGCAAACCCTCTCCCCATTCCAAAGATGCAGGCTATAGGGTGACCACAGGGTCTAGAATAAAGATTTTAGTCATTTGTTGCATCAGTAAACCATTTGTTGAAAGAAAAGAACAAGAATTGAAATTAGAATCTTAAAGAGACAACTGCGCTCCTGTGGTCATTGCAGCACTATTCAAAATAGCCCAGAAATGGTCAATCTACAGGTGAGTAGATAAAGAAAATATGGTATATACATACAACACCTTTAAAAAGAAGGAAATCCTACTATTTGAAACAACACCTGAAAAAATTTATGCTAAGTGCAATAAGCTAGTGACAGAAAGAAAAATGAGAATTTGTATTCCCTAATTTAAGAAATATGGGGAGTTGTTTCCAATGGCCATAAATTTTCAGTTATGTTAGATTAATACATTCTAGAAATCTGTTAGACAACATAGTGCCTACAGCTAACAATGCAACAGTGTGCACTTCAAATTTTGTTAAGAGATAGGTCATATGTTAAGGGTTCTTACCATAAAAATAAATGAGAAAATATTTTTAAAGGAACAAAAGAAAAGTGGGAGATACTGGATCAATTGTTGTTTCTTGCTTGTGGTGATAATATCACTGGTGTTTGCCTATACCTGAGTTCACCAAATTATATACATTAATGTACACATTTGTGTATGAACGATGCTTAAGTAAAGATGTGTATTTGTATGCACACACAAATACATTATGTGTGTGGAGGTGGTGGGTACATACTGACACGGATACCATGGTAATTACATGTTACTATTTGTGAGGGCGATCAGGGCAGGGCAGAGAAGTCTGTTGCACATGGTCATTTGGAAGCCCAGGTCACACAGTTTCTCTCCTTTAAAATGTAACTGGGAAACTATGGGATCCCTCTCATCTGTCCTCTGGTGACTGTATCACATTGTGACTCAGATACCAGGGCTCATGTCTCTTTTATCAAGATTTTGGGTCCTTCTCTAAGGCATTTACAATCAAGTTCCCAGCAAACGTCTCTGTCTACAACCACAACCTGATGGGCAATTCTTGCTGCTTACCGTACCCCAACTGCACTTCCTTCTATCACAGGCTGCTTGACAGATCTGAAAACTGAAAGGCGATTTGTCTTCCTCCATGGCTGCCAATAGAGAGCAAAGGCCAGAGACTCCTGACTTATGACTGTGTCCCATGCCAGCAAGAAGCAGCTAATGACAGATTATGACTCCCCTTTTCCCTAAAAGATTTCAGGGTCTGAAGTGCTTGAGTGGGGAATGATAGGTAGCAGTCAGACGAGCACTGGTGATACAGGAGGCAGGGAATTTTACTTCACTTACTTTAATAAATATTTAAAGGGCCAGACACTGACATTGGAACAAGGTGAAACAAAACAGCTAGCTACCTCCCATCTTTTAGATTCTAAAGTTACAGGGACAGGGAGACAAAGAGGAGTACCTGCTTCTGCTTTCCTTTTTGAGATGTTAACAAGCTGTCAGGATCCTTAGATGTGTGGAGAGTAATGAAAGGGAAGTTCTAAAGCACACCTATGGTCTCTGTGACCTAGGTGTGATGTGGGTGTCACTGGGTGTGATTTGGAAAAGTGACCCTCCCTGTTTTGTCAGCCATCACCACCCAGACCCATTATATTTGACCATGTATATTCCCCCAGCTCTCCAGTATAAAAGTAGGAGCTGGGGACCACCATTTTGAGTTTTTGCTCCCATTTTCTACATAGGGAACAGGAAATCTCTCTCTCTCTTTCCCCCGACCCCATTTTTTTCACTCTAGAGACAACCCACTTTTAGTCTGTTGAAAACATATTCCTCTTCTAATAAACTTTACTGTTACTTTTATTTAAAAAAAGAAAGAAAGAAAGAAAGAAAAATTCAATCTTTCTATTAAATACATTGTCCCTTGTGATAGAGGTCTCATTATTGGCCAGCACTGTATTTGTATCTGCCTAGATTTCTAGTACCAATTCTAGGTTCGTTTTTAAAAATCAACTTTATTGATATATAAACTGCAGAAGTAAATGTCAGTCATTTAAGCATATAGTTCAATCAGCTTACGTCATTTATATTTATGTGTTCTTTATGACAGTAGGATGTAGAATGTCAATAACCCAAAATTATTCCCTTGAGCTTTTTGGCAATGAATATCTTTCTGTCACCAAGTACTGCTCTACTGTCTGTCACCACACATTTGCTATTTTTTTAGCACTTTGTATAAGTGAAATTATGCATCCTGCAATTTCTGTGTTCTGGTTTCTGTTATTGAGGTTCAACCATGTTGTGTGTATATAGTTCATTCCTTCCTATATCTTAGTATTCAATGGTACAACAACTTGCAAATTGTTGTTTTCAGTCTGGGACAACTATGAAGAAAGCTGTGTCAACATTCACGTTAAATCTTTGGTTCAATGTGTGATTTCATTTCTCATTGACTAAGTAGCAAGAAAGGATTCCTAGACCACACAGTAAATTTATGTTTAGTGTTTTCAAAGTAGCATAACCAACATTGCATTACTACTGAAAACAGACAGTTTTACTTGCTCTTAATCCTTCCTAAGGAATGACATTGCCAACATTTTTTATTGTAGTTACCATAATGGGTGTATAATGGTCACTTATTTTGCTTTTAACTTGCATTTGCTTAAAAATTAATGATATCTTTCCATGTGCTTATTTACCACATGTATCTCTTCTTTAAATGTTTGTTCAAACATTTTGTCCATTTGTTAAGTGTTGGTCCCACGTGATTCTCCAACAAGGCTCTATGGGGTAGCCCATAGCCAATTTTCAATTGAGGTTTTGTCTGCATATTGCAATTATATTTTTATATGTTCTACATGTAATTCCCTTCATGTATGTGTTTTGCAAATATTTCCTTGGTCTGTGGCTTGCTCTATAATTTTCACTGAGTTACGAAATTTTAGTATCTGTATGGAGTATAGTATAATACATGTGTGTGATCCTGCAATCCCAGGGCAGGGTGTACATCCAAAAACCTGACATCATTATATCAAAAGAGACATCTGCCCTCCCATGTTTTTTGGAGTACTGTTCACAATAACCAAGATATGCACATAACCAAGGTATTCACCAGTAGACAAATGAATAAGGAAAATGTGATATATAAACTCAATAATATACTTTTCAACCACTTGAAAAAAGAGTGAAATCCTGTCATTTGTAGCAAATTAGATGGAACTTGAAGTCTTTATGTGAAGTGAAATAAGCCAGACGTGGAAAGACAAGTATCACATAGTCTCACTTAAGTGGAGACTAAACTGCAGAAGAACAGAGCGGAATAGTGATCACTAGAAATTAGGAAGACAGGCATGAGGGGAGACAGGAAAAAATTAGATGCAGGGACACCAAACACAGGTAGGAGGAACGAGTTTTGGCTTTCTGTGCTATAGAGATTGCTATGTGTCATGTGCACCACACAGCTTAGGGTCCCCACAGTGACTGGTGTCTTCCCCTCTTTTCACTGGATATTGTCATACAACTTCATCCTGACATGTTATAGCTACAATGTTATTATTACATAAATACTTCATTGTTGAGAGACTTTTTAAATGACAGTAATATCTTTCATTCTTATCTACATGCCGACTCTTTCCCAGGACTTCTTCCCTTGTGTAGATCTACATATATATCTAGTATTGTTTTCTTTTTTAAACAACTTTCATTTACATTTCTAGTGCAGGCCTACTGATAATGAATTCGCTCAAGTTTTATTTGACAGAAAAAAAGAAAGAAGGAAATAGAAAAAAAGGAAGGAAGAGAGAAAGAAAGAGAGAGGAAGGAAGGGAAGGAGAGAAGGAAGGAAGGAAGCAAGGAAGGAAGGAAGGAAGGAAGGAAGGAAAGCAGAGTGAGGGGGGAAGGAGGGAAAGAAGCATCTTTCTTCTGCTTTATTCACAAAATGTACTTTAGCTAATATTAGACTTATACATTAATGGGTTTTCTTTCCAGTATTTCAAAAATACTGTCACCTATTCTACCTTACATGGTTTCTAAAAAGAAGCTTGCTTCTCTGAGAAGAAACTTCTCACAAGATGTTTACTTCACAGATTAAATGACCTCACATTCATTCCTCTGCATGACACATCTTTGCTCGTTTAACTGCTTTCAGATATGCTCCTTATCACTTTATCAATCAAATTTTAAGAAATTTGGTAACGGTGATTATCTTCATTTTTTTCTGCTTGCATTTATCAACCTTTTTGGGTCCATTGGTTCATCATTTATACTAAATTTGGGTAAAGTTTATCCATTTTTTTCTTCACATTTTTTTGTCTCTTCTTTTGACCCCCTTCTCTGAAACTCCAATTGTATGTAAACATTTCACACGAGAAATCAACATTTTGTTTGATTCTTTTCTGAGTCATTTTTGGATAATTTGCATTAGGATGCTATTTTTTCTATGCTGTGTAATCTGCTAATAAAGTTTTATTTTCAGATATTGTACTTATTCTTCTCTGGATTCCACTTAGTATTAAACAGTCTTTCTTCATCATATTCGTACTTCCTTTATAAGCTTGAGTATATTCAGAATATTTGCAATTGCTTTTTAGCATGCTTATCTGCTGTTTCATAATCCATTTCTAATTGCTGCTATTTTCCCTGGTTTGAGGACAGATTTTCCTGCTTATTTGTATTTTTGATAGATATGATTGTAGTCCATAAAATTATGAGTTTTGTGTTGAGTAGCTGAGCATCTTTAGAGTGATGGGCTTTTTTCTAACATCTAATTAAAGTTAGTTTAAATCAATCAAATTTGATTCTTGCTCTTAAGTCTTATTTCATGGACGATGGCATCCTTTGGTCTATACAGACCAGTTTTCAACCTAACTTCAACACTAAGTTTTTCATTACTTGTATAGACACCCAAGTCAATGCACCTTCTGCCTTCTCATGGGTTTCTGTTTTCTAAACATAGTTCACAGGCAGAACTCCACACTAACACTGGATCCTTACAGAGCAGGACAGAGGAGCCAGCTGCCAGTGGCTCACGCCTGTAATCCTGGCTACTCAGGAGGCAGATCAGAAGGATTATGGTTCGAAGCCAGCCTGGGCAAATAGTATAGGCCCTGAGTTCAAGCCCCAGTACTCCAAAAAGAAAAAAAGAGTAGACAGAGGTTTTCTAGGCCTTATGCTCTGGCCTTAGATAAAAAGTTTAATTCTGCCCCATCCTGACTCAGTAGAATACTGTCTTTAGAGAGACTTTGAACATTTAGTACTTAAGCCAACATCCTCTTCCACTTTGATAGCTCTGGATTAGGGTCTCATCCCAAGTGTTCTCAAAACACACTCAAGCTTTGGATTTGAATCCCCTCTTAATTTAGGCACCTGCAGTTTTATTTCTCGCTTGTAGATCAGCTATTCATTTTTTCCTTTACATTGACTGTAGGTTAATTAGCATTCATCTGTTTTTGGCTTGGGTACATTGAGGAGAGGTTTCTGTCCATGCACTCTCCCACAGACAAGTTCTTATGGCACTGCCCAAGGAATACCATCTCAGAGACTGACTCATGGCCATCAGGGTCCTGGAAGGTCCATTCACCAAGAAATGTGGACTCTATGTGAGCTTTTATATGCATCTCTTTAAAAGTGTCTTGCTTTTCTCAGTGTTCAAAATAAATGCTGTATCTCTTTATAGTTATCTTCTGTATCACAGAAACTCAAAAGTTTTCTCTGCCTGAGGGTTAATCAATACTACCTGAAAGTGTCTCTCCTGAGACTTTCCTTATTTTTCATTTTCACTGTGTAACTCAATGAAGCACTGGCAGATTAAACTTAAAACTTTCTGTCTTAAAACAATTCAATTTAAGGGACTTTAGACATTTTTTTTCATAGAGCATTTTTGGTAAAACTTTTTCTGTATTTTCCCTTAAAGCTATTCTTCAAGCATTAGTGCAATAAGTTAACATAATTGGGAAGCTTGGTCTGGAGTACCCTCTCCTAGCACTTTGGAGGAAAGCAATGTAGCCCAGCTTTTTTAAAATGACAAAACACAAGAGGGGAATCCAATGTAATGAGCAGGTACAATCTCCTACTCAAAAGAGACAACGTCTGCCAAGCTTCTGTCTAATGCTTCCACATGAAAGGTAGACACATTAACTTGGCTTTCTACCTCAGGTCATCAGCATTTTGTAAACATCAGTGTCCAGTTCTGGCAGCTTGAATACAGGTACGAACATGTCCTGATATTCTCCTCAGTCTCTCTTCCATTGTTTCCAAGAATCTAATTTTTCTATTTGGAGAATTAAACTTGGATAAGGCAGGCAAAGTCCACCTGAGTTGGGTAATATCTCACAAAGGATGACCTTTGTAAGCTCCCAAAATTCCTATAGTAGGTCCCATTATAATTTGATTACACTGATTAAAACTATTTTCTGAAAATCTTGAAAATAACCTGACCAAATTATAAAATTAAAAATGATTGGATTTGATCAGGCATAGTGTCTACCACATGTAATCCCAGATAATCAGGAAGCAGAGATGAGATCAGGAAGATATAGTTCAATACCAACATAGGTTTTAAAAAATTATGTTAGTGAGACCCAATCTCAACCAATGAGGAACAAGGGTCCATGCCTGCAATCCCTATGTGGAAGGCTTCGGTAGTAGGATCTTGGTCTGAGGCCAGCCTAGGTAAGAAGCTTGAGAGTCTATCTGAAAAATAAAGTAGAAAGGGCTGGGGCCAGGCTCAAGTGGTACAGCACTTGCCAGGCAAGCATAAAGCCCTGAGTTCAAGCCATAGTACCACAAAAACCTAAAAAAGGAGTGAAGGGTTTTAAAGTAAACAATCAACTCTTTTCTGAGTACTGACCACCATCTCTTCATTTCCTGGCTTATCAAGCTGAAATTTTCTGACTCTGACAAGAGAAACTGTCCTGATCCAAAGCTCCTTGACCAGCACTTATTCTCTCTCCTTCTTTTGGCACTTATCCTGGCTTCTTCTCCTTCTCACTCTGTAACTGTAAACCCGTTTCCCCTCCTTGTGCTGTGGGTTCCCCCTCCAAGCCTGTGAGGCCCCTGTGCCCAAGGTAATGGCTCAGGAAAAGCCTGTGTCTCCCACACTGCGGCCGCTTCAGCTCTACTTGTTATCGGTTTGACATATTTGTGTTTCCCAGGAAGTTCCATTGTAAACAGAAAGGAGCTCCACAACAGAGCAAAAAGGAATTAAGCCACTCAGGAGTCAGAGTTGCTTTGTTCTGTGACCTCAGCCCCAAAACCTCCATGTGGACACTTCACCTTTCTCTCCTCCCACTGCTCTCACTAAGCTTGGCTGCTTCAAGCACTTCTCTTTAGAGACAGTCTCCCTGCAAATGTCACCAGCATCCCTCTTCCTGTCACTGACTGATACCTCCCTGACACGTGTGATTATTGATTGAGGACATCTGCCCTTCAGGACATGCTCAATTCCGGCCTTTGCTGGAGAGAGGCCAATGGTTCCCATCTCCTGGGTCTGTCACGACCCCACAGCAACTGCACAGCAGAGCCACATGGACACTGCTGCAGGACTGTCCCCCAGAGCGGTACAAAAAGACAGCTCTTCCCTCATGAGATGCCACACCTCATCCTGCAACCTGAGCACACTCTGCACAGGGTGGGACTGATCAGCAGTCATTAATAAACTTGTTTAAGATGTGAAAATTCTTACTTTCCACGTGATTTTAGATGAAGAGTTGAACTTTCAGGAAAGTACCTCTCTACGAGATTGCTGGTGCCAAAAGACTGAATCCAGATCTATACTAAGTCAGCTGCTGTGAAAGGGTTCAGTTTCTCTGCTACTTTTATTCGAGTAGGCACCAGTCTCTCCCCAGCAGTGAGACCTGTGCATGTCAGATTTGACAAGTGGCCTGCACTTTGTGAAGAGAAGGTAAAGAAGAGGAGGAAGAAAAGAGAGAAGAACTCAGCTTGGGCACTCCTTGGTGAATGACAGTCACATCCTGTCAGAGGCATTCCTTCAGCTTGTTAAAATACCTCTAAATGTCTGCCATGCTGGTCCTCATGGGTCCAATCATTTTCCAGGTAGTCTTAGTATTTAGAAAGGGGCTTTCAGAACTGCTCCCTACATGTGCAGTGATGATTTTGCTCTGCTCAAGGACAAGTCCTCACCTGCTGCACAGTTATATGGTGGAGTCCACTCATGCTTCTAGTGCTTACTAATGCACATTTGTATGCCGGTGTTCTCTGACCCAGTCACTCCTGAGAAAGTGAAAGGAGATGTGGGTGGGTTGGAGCAGGTTTGTTCCTACAGCTGAGAGAACCAGCAGGCCACCTCTCTGTCCCCACTTGCCCCACAGGTACTCCTGCATATGCTTCAACCTCACTGCCACACACCTCCTGTGTCTATGGGCAGGGACCCTAACTCACAGTCACACCACAGAAGGGGCCTGTCTCCTCCCCTGGATCTTCCATCTGTAACTGCTGCCTGGCATCTGCCTGGAGTTGCAATTTCACACCCACCCCAAGAGGAAGCCAGAGTCATACTGGGGGTGCTGTCCCATGTCCTCTGCAAGACCACAAGATCTCAGGGACAGACAGCTCTGGACCTCACAGAAGTGGGACAGGAACTCACTAACTCTTGTTACTCCTTACCACTGTACAAAAGCTGCTCTAATTTCCCCAGAGACTCATTGATCTCTCATGGAAAAGAGCTCCTCTCATTCTGGGCCTGAAGCCTCTGACCCTCTGGGTTCTTATATCCAGGGTTGTGTAGGAAAGATATGTACCACCATGCCAGCTGTCCTTGCTGATGTCCTGTCTGTGTCACTGCACACATGTGGCCAGATTTCCCATACTCTCTGTCTTCCTCCTTAAAAGCCATAAAGACATATGAACATAGAAACAGTTGTAGATGAAGATCATATTTGTGTGTCTAAATGCCACCAAATTCTGTCCATCATTTCTTTTTGCCAAAAAATAAAATGGAGAAAGTAGAAGAAAAAGAAAAGTTATGAGCTACTTGGCCCTGACTACTCCAGTGTTCACTGATTATTGCAAGTGAGAGAGACACACCAGCATATTTAGGGACCCTTACCTACTGAAGACAATAATTCCACATTCTGCATGATGTGCCAATGGATTTGCCAATCCTATTCTTTTGAAGGTTACCTACTAATGAGAATGACATCATCTTAATTATAGAGAAAGCCTTCCTTCTTAAGAGCTATACACAAATTTATGTTGGAGTGGGTGCTTCCGTTATCCTCTGAGGGCAGGAAATGGTTTTGCTCCAACATAGAACACAGCAATGAAGAATCTAAATGATTTCCTCTCACTATCACTTCTGCAATGGATAACTGTCACTTGTTTATGAGTTTGCTGAATCCTTAAGGACTCTCCAGATTATACTGCAAAAGTTACAACTTTTTCTTGTTATGGACATGTCTTTTTTACATACCCTTTCTCTCTTCATATCCTACATGCTTTGTTCTTTTTAATTTTGAAACATCTCAACTACCTCAAGGATATTTTGATAAAATATTATTTCTTGAAATATTTACTCTTGTACTCAGCCTAACAACAGTAATAATAACAACAACTAACATTTGTTAAAATTGAACTTACATTCCTAACTGGCTAGGAAAGTTTCTAAATGCTTTATACTTACTAATTCAATAAACCATCAAAATCTCCCTCTAAAATGGGTGTTACTATTGCTCCATTTTCCAGATGCAAAATTGAGGCAAAGAGTTAATTAATATCCCAAGGTTGCAGTAAGGTAAGAGGCAGAGTTAGAGCCTAGGCTGTCCCCCTTCTTGACACCCACTCAGCTGAACTATCTACATTCCTATGAGTTGTCAGTTATATCTCCCTGCCATTGCCTGCCAGATTTTTCTGATTTATTTGAGGGAATCTATTCAAAACAGGCAAGGATGCCCTTTGAAAGATTTTTTTATTATCATATTGTTATTGTACTTGGGATACATTGAGGCATTTATGAAAGTGCTTACAATATATCTTAGTTAAATTCACCCCCTCAATCATTTTCCCTGATATCCCCCTCTCATTCTTAGAATAGTTTCATACATGAGTACATACTATTCGACCATAGTCATCCTCCTACACCCATTCCTTATATACTGCCCGTCCCACTGGTACAAACCCCCAGACAGGACCTGTTTTACTTCCTGTCCTCAGTTTTTGAAAAAAGACATTTGTTTGTTTAAGATATCTATACCCTTTGAAAGATTTAAAAGCCAATATGCAAATATGATACTTTATTCATATATTTAGTGCAATTAAGGGCTTTCTTTTCCTTTTTCCCTTCTCAACTGTTTATATGGTGAATGCTAAGTCATGTAATGTTTCTATGTATGAATCTACCCATTTTTATTTGTTTTTATTAGCATACGTTAATTGTACAAGGGGAGTTCATTTGATACTTCCATACATGCATATAATGTGCTTTCATCAAATTCACTCCCTCTTAGGGCTGGGGCTGAGGCTCAAATTTTAGAGAGCCAGCCTGACAAGTGCAAGGCCCTGAGTTTGAAACTCAATATTGAAAAAAAGATAATTTATCAAATTCTCCCCCTCTATTAACTCTTTCTTAGCCTCCCTGCTCCTTCTTTTAATCATTTTGATAGATGCATAAAAAGTATTATTTTCATAAATGCATAAAAAGTACTCCAAAAATATTCACCTCTTCTCACCCTCCCCCTTCTCAATGGTTCCCACTACCAACAAATCCCCTTTTTACATCCATGACCTTTTTTTAGGTCTAGATTATGAAGATGAGAAAAAACATGCAATATTTGTCTTTCTACAAGACCTGAATTCACCTGAAAGACCACATAGTTTAGGAAGTTACACAGCCAGCCACGTACACTTCACATTCTCATTACACAGCGCATATACTGGTGGTGGAACCCTGGCCATGGTGTGGCAATTAATTCCAGGGTTCCTATTTTTCTAGCCATATTGTGAACTCCCTGAGGGCAGAGAACCAGAATTCTTCCCTTCTTTGTATTAACACTGCATCTCTTGAGTTAATAAACATTTGTGGATATGAACTGACTCTGTGTGCAATTCCTTGACACTTCCCAAGCTATGAGCAGTGAGCTTTCCAGCATCTACTAACATGTGAAGCCCACAAAACCAGGCATGAAATCATAGCTTCCCTTCAAAGTGAGGCACTTGCTGTACCTCCATTTCCACTGCTCCAGGAACTTTGCTACCATGACTTGGCTGTCAATTTTCTTCTGATTTATTCAGGTCAAAAAGCCACTCAGAATCAAAGGCAGACATGGACTTCCTAACTGATGGGGCTGTTCTTGCTCCAAGCATTTGACTTTTTTTTCCTTAATGCAATCTCAGGTTCTTTTCCTGACTCTAAGCACAGAAGCACATTTCCCACACGTTGCCATGTGTGGTGCCCATGGGAGGTCCAGTGCTTCTCATGGCGGGTTGAACTTATGAAGAATGCTGACTGCTCCAACATGGCCCAAGGGTCAGAGCATACTCTCTTGAGTGCATCAGGGCGCCCTGGGTTATTCTGCACACCTGTCTGTTCCCTAGACTCTTACTGGGCTTCAAAGTGTTTTTCTGGGCTTTCCTTTCATCCCCTCTGACATATACACAGCTGTCCTTAGCATGTTTGACTACTCTGACACCTGTCCTCTTTCACTGGTTATTAGAGATCTCACTGGTCCACCAGTCCTGGAGGATCCAACAGTGTGGGAACACAGCACTGTTGACTTTTGTATTCTAGTTACTGGCCATTCCATCAGGCATTGCTTCCTCTGCATAAACCTTTTCAAAATAAATGGTTGTTTTGTCAATGACTCTATGAATTGTGTCTTTATTCTCTTGTGAGAGAATTAACAAAAGTGCTTCAACTCTAGAAAATAATACATGCCTAGATAAAATTATGTCTCCTGAGCTTCCTTTACTCATTAATATGTCAACGTCACAAGTTCCGGAATATATTAATTACACAAAAGTCAGCATTCTAAACTCTTTTGCTAAGCATTTACTTGATTTCCTTTTTCTTTCTTTCTCTCGTATCCTGATATTAGAAGTCAAAACCAGACATATCCACTGGAATCATGCTCATCTTAGACTCTCCTTTAAAGAAAAGCAAAACATTTCCTTTTTATTGAATTTGTAGTTCTCATACAAAACCAGACAGTGTTATCTTTCAATACCCTTTGTCAGGATCTTTAGAGAAAATACTACAACATACATATGAGTCGCTTAAGGTTTTTCAAATAACAAGGAAAACCCATACTCTAGATGAACACCTGGTCACCTCAACACACAGATCTAAATGTTCCAGGCTCTTAAGTCTGATCATGTCTAGAAGGGTAAGGACCACACTGGGGTGAAATGAAATGTACCTTCTTCAATTTCTCACCCAACGATATTAAATTGGTATTTTCTAAGGAAAATAAAATTCACTTGGTGGCTATTAAGTTAGGAAATATTCACTAAGCAAAACTAAATTACCTTCTCTCTGGTCCATGTGTCAAATGTCCAGTAGGCAGTGCATCATGTACAGAATCATTGTCAGAACAGCTGTCTGGGACCATGGACTGCTCCCTAGCACAGATAGTGCGACCAATTCCACATGTGCCCTGACAGCTGATTAGACCTACGAGTGGATACTCACATGTTGGACTTGTGACCATGACTGAAGCCTGTGAGGATGAGGTTCAGATTTGCATACCATTATCCCACAAGAGATGCTGGTCATAACGCCTGCCTTGATGGCGATTGAACACAGGTTTCACAAGACCTGACTGGCACACGTGAATCTCTTGCACCCTCTTCATCTTCCTAGGTCAGGATTGTGAGTCTAGCCTTGCCAAGAAGATCATCAGTGTCCTGGGGATGCTTCTGTTGTTCTTGTAGAGGTTAACTTTGAGGACAAATGTAGAAAAGACGGACGGGGCCTGTTCATCCCTGTAAGGTCTTGGGGGTGGGGAGATTCCCCTGCAAGGACCAGGTCTTATACAGACTGTATCTTATGACTTCAGCACAGATCAGGAGAGCCTTTCAAAGGAGGCCACGCAACCTTATATTTCATTCCAGACATGAAGAGGCTCTCAGACAGAATTGACCCATTGCAAGTCCATTTGCTCATTTCAACACTGTGAATACAAAGGTGAGGAGAAGGCAAAGAGCAGGTTGTGAGGCAAAAGTGAGGGCCGTGAAAGCTGACGAGGTTTAAGGAGCACATGCTTAATGAGCATGGTGTCGAACACACTAGGTGATATGTGGAAGCCCTCAGTTCTGGGAACTCCTTGGGTTTCTATCTTATTCCTATTGGCTCCCACCTGTTGTTAGCTCCTTCCCTACTCAGTTCAGAATCCCTGTCCAGTTCTCCACTACCCTCTGTCTTCTGCCCTCCCCTCCTACTTGGCCAAAACCCTGAAAAGTAAGATACCAGCTTCAAATTTTGATACTTCTTAAAAAATAATCTAAGATAAGGGAGAGAGAGAAGAAGGGGGAGAGGGATAAAGGAGAAGAGAAAGGAGAGGGACATGGATGAAGGGGAAAAGAAAGAAGAGAGAGAACAAAAGAGCAAAAGGAAAAATGAAATGATATTTGATTTGACTTTTTGTGATGCTGGGGATCAAACCCATGACTATGTACATGCTAGACAGTCACTCTGCCACTGAGCTCTATCTCCAACCCTGAAATGTTAGGTGAAAGCAATGAAGCCCATTCACAAAAGAGGGGAAAAGTTAAGATCTTTTAATTCTGATACAGGAGCTTGGTTCTTTTAACTTATTTAATCAATATTTCAAAGTGCACTTTATCTTATAATTGCTAAATTAAGATTTTTAAAGTTAAAGAAATGAACAGGTTTTATAGTCTCTATTATGACTTAAAACACTTGCAATCAAGTTTTTACACACAACCACTTTATTAAAAGCAGCTACAAACAATACAAATGCCTTATGATGTCAACATAGAGTTAAATATAGCAAAGTTCTCAAACCTGTTTTTAAAAAACAGTCCTAAAATAACTCAAATTTTTATCTTTTGGTATATAAATTCAATACTTTAAACTCTGTAAGAGGAAATTTAAAGACAGCTCCAGCTGTTCTTTGGGAAAATAAGCACAATCTCCATGCCTATGACCATGTGTTTTCTTACATATGGAAACATTTTGGACCATCAACCGTAAACAGAAAACAAAACTTCATGAGAAAAGTTCAGAAGTAGGTTTTTGGTGTTCATAAATACACACAGTAATATCCAATCTCCATGCAGAGAATGATGCAAAAAAGATGACTCCCAAGCTGGCTGTGTCCTTTCTGTCTATTCCCATCTGTCTCTCTTGTACTAGAAACAAAGGAAGCCAGCTGCATTAGAATTATTACAGCAGCCTTGTTCACGCCCCTACTCTACCAAGTCATCTCCTTCTCTGAGACTTACCATCTCTCTAAGTCCACATCTCTTGTTTTATACAAAGCTCCTGAAACCCTTTCTCTTCCCTATCCATCCCAGCTGCTCTGAAACCTGAAGCTCAGCCAGAGGCTGAGTCTCTTCCATGCCTTCCTTTCCACCATGGAGCCAGGATGAGAAGAGCTTTTCGGTGGCTCCCTGAGAAGAAAGCCAGTCTCTTCCCAATTCTCTTTTGGGATTCCCCTGCCTCATGATGACATCATGTTCTCTATGCATTGCTGTGGCTCTCTCCTCAATTCACCACCCCATTTTATTCTGGGACTCTGTCCTAGTTCAGCATTCTTACCTATACTCATCCCCTGCCAGCATCAGAGTTACTGGGCCCTCCCCATTTCTTCCTCATCAAGGACATCCTCAACTACAGTAGATCTACCTCTGGTTACTCACTGTCTTCAAGGAATGAGTTCATACTTTAGATAGTTTCATTACCCAGGATGGCTCCAATGTGAAAGGGACAGGTATGGAATTCTTCACTCTGAGGACAGACCCCTTTCCTTGTCCTCTCTCCATACCCACACATCCTCCACTGTCAGCCTGTGACTATCTCTGCTTTCTCTAGTATCTCTCTCTCTCTCTGACACAGTTCCCTACATGGACACCTGCCTCTCAGTCACATTTTCAACTATGCTCTCATGAAGGCTCTGCAAGCTTCCTCTCCCCAGGCTCCTACTTTCCAGTCTGCACATTCACCCCACCCTGAGCCTGCTGGGGCCCAGCACCTGTTCTGGGAGCTGAGTCAAGCTGGGGAATGGGGTGTCTTTGGGATGAGGGTACTGTCTGGTCCTCTCACTCCTTAGAGGATATACTTTCTAAGTCATCAAGATATAAGCAGCACCATGTGACACCATCCAAATTCTGTAACATAAATAACAAGAATTACAAAGAAAAGTTCAAAACATAAGATGCCAGCTGGTAGAGTGCCTGCCTAACAAGAATGCAACCCTGAGTTCAAAACCAAAAATAAATAAACAAATAAGTAAATAAGATGCCATAAACAAACTGAGTCAAGATACACTTACTCATCCAGCTCACTTCTGAACTGATGGAAAAATGGAAACTGTTACTATAATTCTTTAAAACTTCAATATTGCATTAGTTGGATTTTAAAACAGAATTGTTTAATCACTGTAACAAGTTTCATTATTAGCTCAAATAGCTTTGGATTGTTGTTTTCTGTCTTTGCTTTCATTTTTGGTCAACTGAAAATTATTCACATATGCAAATTATATTTTATAAATGTATATATGTACCTGCATATATATATATGTATATCTTTTTTTAATGATATTTTTAAATGACATAATGACTGCTGACACATGGTTCTTACTGAAATGAGTGGTTTTCCTGGGCCAGGTACCAGCCCACTGCATTCAAGTTAACTGATTAGTCATTAGTTCATACAAGAGATGAACTTTGTTTAAGGCAGAATGGAGTATGGTAGGCTGCAGAGATGAATATGAGCACCTGACACCAATGCCTTGTGACTGGAAAACATAACCTGCTGTCCCAGTGTCATCTTTCTGGTGCCCATGATGATATCACAGAATCACTATGAAGCTGGACTGTCCTATACTTTGGTCCTAACCTTTGTTCAAGAGGCCAACACTATAGATCACAGAGGGCTCTGTCCAGGGTTTATCCAGGAGGTCGGTTTTGACAAATGCTTTTCTTAGAGGCTAACAAATAGCAATCAAGCAATCATACCACCACAGATCTGGGAGGTGGGACTTTCAGGCAATGCAAATAAAAATGCCACTAAATTGTTTCCTAAATGGTAAAAATTATTTCAAAGCTCATATGTATTGAATGAGACAAACTACTTACACAAAATGTAAGTACAAAATGCTATTTAAAATGTATATAATTAGGATTCTTATATTTTGCTTTTAAAAATCTTGATACATGGAGTTGGGTTGGTATTGTGAAAGAAAGATTTATCATGGATCTGTCAGCCATACTTAGAATCATTCTTTATAAATTTTTTAATGAATGGTTTTGAAGTATAGAAATTGTCAATAACCAAAAGTATTGAGTGAGCATGACTATTACTGCTGTAATAGTGCCTAGTTTTATCTTATCTTATAAATATGTTTGTTAGCTGGGTACCAGTGGCTCCTGCCTGAGATTAATAGGATCATAGTTTGAGGTCAGCCCAGGCTAAAAGTTCACAAGATGCCATTTTAACCAATGACTGTGCATGGTTATAACACAACTGGCATCCCAAACTACACTGGAGGCTGAGAGAGGGAGGATCTCTCAGACCTTTCTCAAGCTCTTGTTCTAGAAACCTAACTGGGGGTGACTGGAGATGCAGGAAGGACAAAAGATAGACAAACATGAATAAAGTTGGGGTCAGGTGTGCTGGGCACTCAGATGGAGACACACAACAGCCTCATTACTTCTTATTCTCTTCTTTCACTTTGCTTCTTTTCTTCTCTACTCTTTAAGGCCTTACTTCTTTACTATTCTTTAAAACCTTGCTTCTTTTCTATTCTTTAAAGTGTCTTCCCTAGACTCATACTGTCCCATGTTTCCTTTAATCTTTCTTAAAATGTCAATCCTCAGACTAGCAGACACACAACAGCCAGCAGCAACAGAAGCAGTGCATTCTCACAAGCAGTCAACCAATCAATAAAAACCCATCAAAACCCCCTTCAGCAAGTCTTTTATATACAGTGGTAAATGAGGAGGTGGAGCAACAATTCTTGGGAGGAGCATGACATTGTAATAGGAAAAACCTGCTCTCTCTCTGAATGTAAACAACTTAGGAAAAGCAGCTGTGCTGCATTTTGCTTTCACCCCCTTCTGTGGCTGGGGCCATGCCAAACTCAGCCTGCAGATCATTGAGCACAACTGTGCTTATGCCAAGTTCTCATAGGCTTCTCATAATCCACTCCCCACAAGGATCAGAGTTCTAGCACAGCCTAAGCAAAAAAAAAAAGTTTGCAAGATCCCATCTCAGCAGAAACAAAAGCTGGGCACATTTGCATAAGTTTGTCACTCCATTGACAATGGGAAGCTTAAAACAGGAGAATGGAGGTCCAGGCCTTGCAAAAAGCAAGGCCCTATTTCCAAAATAACCAGAACAAACAGGACTGGAGGTATGGCTCAACTGGTAGAGCTCTTAATAGGAAGAAAAGGCAAAATGATGATCCTTTGCAAATTTATATTGCTCATGTCTACAAGATTTTGAATAACAATAAAAATTACAATTATAAAAACTGAAAAAATGTTGGAAAAAAGTGAGGAAATGGCCCACAAAACAAGAGCATCTCAACAAAGTAACCAAACTTCTGTTTACCATTTAGATGGAGGAGATAGGAAATACCACCACATTATATTCAAACTTCATTATGAATAATGTAGACAGTGCTCTTAAAAGAAGAAAAACAATGAAGTTGTCTACAATGTCTTGCCCGTTTACCAAAGTTCAAGTTAGTTTTAGGAAAATATCCACTAATCAAATAAAATTATTCCAAACAGATTTGTTTTGAATCACAAAATAGACAGCAGGAATTCAGCACAGAATGGAGCGCTGAGCATTTCATGATCTCTTCAGATGTCCCATCAAGAGATGTAACACAAAGGTATTGCCACATACCTTCAAAGAACTGCACATTGAACTGTGCTTACGCATGCTCTTTGAAGATGATGTACAGTTTCAGGGTTAAGTCTAGATGCTCAGATTTATGGTTCATGCGGTACTTTCTTTCCAAGTTGCAGGAATTCAAGTCTGTTGTTGGTCAATAGTCATGGTCCAGTGCAAACTGTAGCAGGAAATACATTGCTGATTTCTTCATCAAAGCTAAGGATGACATTTTCTGTAAGATTCTAAAATAGTTTAAAACTAAGTTTTAAAAAAGTAGAGGATAGGACTGGAGGTATGGCTCAAGTGATAGAGTGCCTGCTCTGCAAGTGTGAAGCCTTGAGTTCAAACCCTGATCACAACAACAACAAAAAGAGTAGATGATATTTTAAGTGGTTCTCATTTGCCATTCACCATATCCATGCCAGCTGGCACTGGCTTGGGTCTGGTTTTTCTTTATCTGTGGACTCACCAAAGTTCTGATTCACATTCCTATGACAAAGCAAACATTAAGGGGTGTGAGGAGAGAGGAAGTTGCTTTTGTTTAGAGGACATAAAAATGAGAGTGATTCAGGTTCTGAAAGACTTGAGACTGAATTAACCTAAAATCTAAACATACCTCCATACCTATTCTGGCCCTTCAGTAGGAAGTAATGGTGAATTTTGTTGGTTGTGTTGTATTAAAGAGACTTAAAAGAGTCATTTCCATAAATTATATGGAATCAGTCTCTACTTCTAATTGGAACCAGTGCTTACAGGGGAAATGACAAGTCATCAACTTAAATAAGATCCTAATCCATTTTTATAGGAAAAATAAATTATCTATATTTACAGAGAAGGCAACGAATAATTTGATCTACTTAGAAACACAAGAGGATAGTTTGTATTTCCCTGAGCCCAGATCACCCTCTCAGTTTGTGAGTCTAAAACATTTTCAGCCATTTCATGGCTGAGTAATATTCCATGGTACATACATACCGTATTTTCTTTACCCATTCATCAGTAGTGGTCACTTCAGCTGATTCTACAGTTTAGCTATTGTGAACAGAGCTGTGATATGCAAACATGAGTATAAAGGTACCAATCTTATACTTTGAGGTACATGTCTTCAGAGTGTATATTGAGTGTATTGAGGTACACTTCCCAAGAGTGGTATGGGAGGTATAAGGTAGGTCTGGTTTAGTGTTTTGAGGAACCTCCACACCAATTTCCATAGTGGTTGCACCAGTTTTTATTTCAAGCTCAAAAAGCCATTTCTTGCTCATTTGTAGAACCTGGACCTAAAATGATGGTGGTGATGGTGGTGATGATAATGGGACGTGAATATGGAAAAGGATGGTCTGGGGGACGTGTAGGGGTGGGGAAGGATGCCAAGAGGTAAAGAGGACTGAAATACACGACATGCACATTTTTTGAAGCTAGCATAATGAAGCCCACCACACATTGTTTGTAAAAGGTATCAGCAAGGAGGGGGAAATGGGAATATTGGGGATGAACTTGTTCAAAGTACACAGTATGCAAGTATGGAACTAGTATACCTACTATACTATCAATGTATACTAGTTCAAAAATATAACAAAACCACTAAAAACTGAGCCACTTTAAGTGTTTTGTGTTATGTAGCATTAAATTGCCAAGAAATTGAAAAAGACGGGGAGCATATTTGAAGTACAGGCCACTGATCACTAATGAAATGAGAGGGAGATGTGATTTTGTACTTGACTTACACTTTAAGAATTATCATGGACTGATTTCCTGTCGTTGGCAATGTTTAAAGGATTACACACTACTTTTCTGGTCTGAATGTGTTCCTGACTGGTTGGCTTTATCTTGTCACAATGCACAAAACAATAGGTTATTGAACTAGATGTGAAATCAGCTTTTATCAGGGGTAATAAGTTTGATTCTTTTTCTGTTGGTAGGGTTAATCTGGTCTTAAGAAACAATGGTCTGAGATGACCTTTACTAGGAACTGTGCAGTTGGTGAGATCTGGCTCTGAATTTGGTCTTTAAGATGATCAAAGTCACTTTTCTATGTCAACTGAATTTTCAGAAAAGAACTGGTCACCATTCCTGAGTATCTGGTATGAAATTTCTGGTAATAATCTATATTAGAGTTCAATGGAATTCTGTTCCATCTGTAGGTTCATTAAGATATTTTGAAACACTGTTGATTTATAAATCACTGCCTACATTTCAACATTTTTAAAGAGGCAATTGGGCAGGGATAGTGTGTCTCATTCATTATTTTTTAATATCCAAAAGGGAAAAGAAGTAGTGTTAGGACAATATTTTCTTGCAGTGCTTGGTATTGAACCTAAGGCCTTCCTCATGCTGGTACTCTACCACTGAACTACATCCCCTGTCTGGGTTTTGTAGCTTGGCTAACCTGAATGCTTAGGTTCAACACTTACTGAGTTACAAGTAAATGCTTAAGTCGACTGTAAACCGATTATTATTAATCATACCAACAGTGAAGAATAGAAAAACTAAATTCCCAAATTGCGCTTAGTCAGCAAATATTGTATCTTTTCTGTGTGATCTATAGCATTACCCTTGGTGAGTTTCTCAGGTTAAAGTGAACATTACTCTGTGTCCACCCAATTCACACTCACTACTCCATGGGTGTCTCCACGACAGGATGCCCTAATGCCCATTCCCTGTTGGTTAATTCCCCTTCCATTCCTATAGATTCTTTGCCCACCCCTCCATGAACTCAAGAAGCCCTCCTTGTTTCCCCCAATGTTAATGTCAATTCCTGTCAGAATCTACTGATACCGGCTTAGTGAAACATCCCCATAGAAGCAGGGAAGTTCAGATACTTCCGGTAAATTTTAAGGGACAGAGACAGGGAAATATGTCTGGAATGAAATAGGTAGTTTTGAGAAAAAAAAAATGCCTAGGAATCAGGTGACTTTGGCTCTGCTGTCTATCAGAGTCTGAATAAATATCCCCAGAGTTCTTTAGAAATCACTGAGTTTGAGCCTGTGTCCTTCAGGGGCGACAATGTCCTGTTTCATCAAAGTCCCAGGAGCTGTCCTCATGAGGGAATTCTGCTCTCCTTCCTATTAAGAATTGTGTATTTGTTATAAAATTTATACTAGTGGTGACTAGTCTAAAGAACTGGAACTCACTTTTGAAGAATTTAAATGTAAGTGTAAAGCCATCTTCCTAATGAAAACCAAGCAAGCTTCAACTAACTGTATCCAGAAATAACTCTAGAAATTAAGCTACAACTAATGCTATATGACATCAGGTTTCCTTTTAGAGGGACTCAATTACTTGTTATAACTTACCAGTACTAGTTTTTAATTGTGTTTCTTGTAGTAAAAAGATTTTTTAAAAACAAATCAAAAAGTCACACAGAAATCAAAATTGTGACAAGTGTTCACAGAAGGATTCAATAGGAAGAAATCCCAAACTCCCAGCAAAGAAGAGCTGTTCTATGCAGGAGTTTCCAGTGCAGATGGTAGACATGCTGCACAAGGCACCATGGAGGGATCGTGTGCTAAGGTGAGGTCTGAGTGGGAAGCACACGCAGTACTCACGAGCAACACCAGAACAGTGATGAGCAAACAATAGTTATTCCACAGATGGTCAAAAAACTTAGACTGTAGCTCAATTTATTCTAAAGAGCATCTGTGGAGCAACAGGAACTCTCATTCATTGTTGACAGGAATGCAAAATTCATACAGTCATTTTGGAAAGCTTTCATATAATGCTAAACATAGATTTATCGTATGATCCAAAAATCATGCGGCTAGATTTTTCCCAAATGATTTAAAACTTATATCCACATAAAAACTGGTATGAGCACAAAAGTTTATAGTGGTATTTTTATTGGCACTGAAAACTGGAAGCAACCAATATGTGCTTCAATAGGTGCAGGAAGAAACAAACGGTGGTGGGGCCAAATAATAAGATATTAATCAAACAATATACATACATACGAAATGGGCTATGAAGCCACACAAAAGTCTTTAATGCAATTGCTAAGTAAAAGATGCTAGCTCACAGGGTTCAAATCACATGACATTCTGGAAAAGGCAGAAACTATACAGACCATAAAAAGGCCAAGGGGTGTCAGAGGCTTAGAGGAGAAGTGAAGGACAAGACCTTTTATGGTGAAACTATTTTGTAAGATGCTGCAATAGAGCACCTGTGGCACTATTTATGGGTATGTGCGCATAGATGTGTTAGTATGTACACCTACATTTCACTGGTCTGGCTGATTTCACTGGTTTGCCTGGAAGCAAGAACACCTCAGTAGAAATAAGCACACCAAATACCCAGATCCTGGCTACTGACAGCATTCGCTCATAAAAGGCACAAGATCTCTGTGGAGAAATGGCTGTTTCTAGGACTAGGGAAGGAAACATAAAAGATAAGATTGGAGCATTCTGCAGTGTTGGAAAGTGAAGTGCTAAGAAAATAAACAGCAACATGATGGCAGGACATAGGAGGCAGGTGAAAGAGTTCCTGATGGCAAGAGCTGCAGCAATTTGAGGAAGCAAAATAATTAGTCGTATTGGTTTGTAGCATAAAACAAATGAATATTTATGAGTTCCAGTTTACACAAATAAATAATTTAGTAAGTCAACAGGGAGAATACACGAATCTTCCATGTAGAATAATTCCAAATAACTCCTGCAACTACCTGTCCTCAGAGAGGTGGAGAATAACTTCCTGCTCCTTAAGTGTGGGTTGTACACAGTGACTTCCTTCTCAAAGTGCACGATGGAAAAGGGTCTTGTAAAAGAGCAACTTATAAGAGAGAATGAACAAGCCCTTCTACTTCCATGTGATGAAGGTCAACATCAACATCAACTGCCATCAGCCATGTTGGCAGTGTGTGCATTTCATGGTATATGATGAGAATGATATTGTTCCTCCATGGTCGTCCTCCAAAACACTCACAACTCTAATCTGATCATGAGAAAATATGAGACAGCCTACAAAGTACCTGGGCTCCTCAAGGCTGTCGGGGTCATCAAAAACAAGGAAAGCCTAAGAATTTGTCATAATCAAGAGGAGCCTAGGGACTCTACAGATGAATAAATGTCATGCATGATCCTGGGCGAGATCCTGGAACAGAAAAAGAGAAAAGGACACAGGTTAAATCCAAGCAAACTTAAAAGAAGTATGGACTTCAGTGAAGAAAGACATAAAATTCTGAATAATCCCTCTTAATAAAATCCCAAGGGAAAAAAAGTAAGACAACACTTGGCCGTCTCAAAGATTTATATTATCAACATGAAAATACTGTATGTTCATCGGGGGGAGGGAGTGGATTTTTCCTGTCATGATGTGAAATTAATTAAGCAGTAGCTTGGATACCATTTAGAAAGCATTTCCCATCAAGTGTAGTGAAGCTTTCTTGAAATAGAAGTATCATCTTTCCTAAGGAAAATAATATTACCATTTAGCCTCAGAAAATATTTGGATGGTTGGGGAGTGAAAAAAAAAAAAAAGGAAACAGTCAATGTATACTGCATGATGAGGATGTGTTTTGTTTTGTTTTCATAGAAGTGATGAGTTGAGGCATCCAGTGAAAATCCAGTCTAGTAACAATGAGAACACCATCTGCCACATTTCACCTACTCTGTGAATGTGTGCATTCAGACAGGAATCTTACACTGCATACAAGGAATGTATGAGATGCCACATGAGTTCTCCCCAGAACGACTTTGAGCATCATACATTTGCCTTCTAACAGACCATTCAGCCCACCTGGTGTTTCAGTTTTAATTTTAGTACAGAGTTGTTTCTACAAATTTTTACATATGAAAGCCACATTCACTCCAAAACTTAAGTTACACACATTTTCCCATCACTTTTCTTTCATGAGGGAGGTCAGTACTAGGGTTGGAACTTAGGACCTGTTCTTTATTGGAGATGAGCCATGGCCTCAGCAATTCCAATACTTTTCTTTTTCTTTTTTTTTTTTTTTTCAGTATTGGGTTTTGAACTCAAGGCCTCCACCTTAAAGCCACTCCACCAGCCCCTTTTTGTGATGGTTTTTTTCAAGATAGGGCCTCAAGAACTATTTACCTGGGCTGACTGCAAATCACAGTCCTCCTGATCTCTGCCTCCTGAGTAGCTAGGATTATAGGCATGAGCTTATTGCCATAATATTTTTCTTAAATTGTTCATCCATTCCCTGGAGGTCCTCAGAATAAAGAAAGATAAGTTACTCACTAGCAACTGATACACAGCATATGGCAGTTGGTTGAATACCTATTAAAAGTTAGAGTATGATACAAAATTGTCACTCAAATGATTCTGGGACTGCCATGTAAGGTCTGGGTAGACATTAATACATGTTCTTATTAATAAATTAGCCTCAGATTCTGGAAAACATATAATTATTGAGAAATAGACTTGTTAGCATATATGTTTCTTTTCTATATAATTTAAAAGAACAATTTAAGAAAAGTGTTGGGAAGGGCAGAAGGTCTCAGTGGACCATCACCTTGGTGGCTGCAGGGCAAGGGAACCCCTGGGCTTCCCTGGACAAGAACCGTTCCAAGTCCAAAAAAGCTGTTCCTGAGAATTCACAGCATTATCCAGATTAGGAGACGTTAGGGAAGTTGGGCGATCCACAATGAGTTACTGTTTGGCCATATTCATTTTCTTCATTATAGCAAACACTAAGGACTAAGAACTCTTTATAGAGGTAGCGGCTTTCAGACAAAATGTGCATTGAAATAAAAAATTTTGAAGATTCAGCTTAAAAGCAAGATGTTCATATCTCTAAATACTTTTTCAAATGTGGTTGGCACTCTGAAAAACTCAATAAAATGATCCATTTGTTAAAGGAAGTTGACTGAGCACAATCACAAACTCCACACTGTGACCAACAGTGCTTTCCTGCTCATTCTGCCATGGTCCTGTATTATAGACTGGATTTTTACTCTGGAATAGATACTTTTTCATTGCTTTTAAGGGATGTGATTTTTGGCAAGGATGGCCACTCCTGGATTAAAGTGTGCCTACAATGTGTCATGTTTTATCTCTGAAGGCTGAGAAACATGGGGAGTCACGGAGCCCAGGTCTCAGGGCAGTGGGGAATTTTAACACCAAAACTATAAAAGCCTCTAGAATTCATTAGGATGAGCAAGGCCTTTCTCTGAGATATGAATTGAAGTATTTGTTTCTTTCTTCTGAAATCAAGAGAGTTTTAAGATATCAATTAGTAGAATTTAAGAGTAAGACCGTGATGTGAAGCTGGAGCTCCCTCCAAAGGTCTCCTCATGGAAAATGTGTTTTTAGGCTTTTTTTTTTTTAACCCTAGATTATTCTCTTCACTTTGGACTTACCTAGTTACTAAACTGGAACTATCTATCTATTTTTCCAGTCTATTTTTGTACTTATATCATAAAATTGCCAAGAGAAGGTAGAATTATCTATTTTTAATAAGCTCAGGAAAGTCAGCAAACAATCCATTTCAAGTTAAAGGACACATTTTGATAACCATAAGTTACCCAAAGAAGGTAAGTAGACACAAAAGTAGATTCCTGATGCTCACAGAATTGTACCTCATAAGACTTCTTAAAAGACCTTTTTCAAATTCATATTTCAAATGGTTGGTTTTCTTTTCTTGGGCTGCATGTGTACATGCCATTTATACAATAACTGATGCCCTTCCTGGGACCTTCCTCATCTGTGATCCTGATAGTAAGCTAAAATTTCAAATAACTTCCTTTTTATAAATAGAGGCTAAATCCTGAGAAATCCATAAAAACGAAGAAGGATAGTTGGCACAGATGCTGTCCAGGTGTGACCTGGGCCATGTGGCAGGGAAACTTCTGAGATGCTTATGAATGGTCAGGAGACAGGTTGGTGCCACCATCATCCTCTGCCCATGTGGCAGCAAGATTTCTAATTAACCTGAGATGAGTCCTGAGAGACCAGATGCCTGAGGTAACTATGACCACACAGCCCTCTTGCCAGAATCATGCTTGGACAACCCCCATTTTATTAGTATAGAAATTCACTCAGAAAGTTCTTAAGATTTCTCCATATAAGGAAATGGGGACATTCCATGTAAAATGAGTTGATTTTCCTCCTCCTGACTCTCCGGCAGCACAGTTCAGAGAGCCAACCTCTTCACCTGAGTCATCAGAGGACCAGGTAGATTCTGGATCTAGGTTCAATCAGCTCCCACAGGTAAAGTCAAACATGTTGGAAGGATCGTTAATTACTAAGAGAAATGACATAGAACAGAGACGGCATCAGACCGTTCTCCAAGAATTTTAAAGGAAATCATCCAATGAATAAAAATGCCATTTCATTTACTCGATTCAGGAATGGTCCCTTTATCTGTATATGTGATGATGGAGGTTGGATGCAGCTCTGAGGTTTTTGGGGTACCTTGCAGTCTCTCATGTAGGAACAATAAGAATACTACCTAGCAGCTGGGTGCCTAGGGCTCAATCCTATCATCCTAGCTACTTGGGAGGCTGAGGTTGGGAGAACGGCCATTCCAGGCCAACCCAGGCAAAAAAAATGTTTGTGAGACCTCATTTCAACAGAAAATAACTGGGCATGGTGGCATGCTGCCTGTCATCTCAGTGATGCTTAAAATTGGAGGTTGGAATGAGCAAAAAGCAAGGCCCTATCTCCAAAACTACCAGAGCGAAAAAAGCTGGAGGTGTGACTCAAGCAGCAGAGTACCTGCCTAGCAAGCACAAAGCCCTGAGTTCAAAAACTCCAGTGCACAGGGCTTGATGCACTATTTAAAACTTTACTCATACAAAAACATAAATAAAAATAAAACTTTACTCATACATTTAAACCTTATAACAGAGTGGAAATGCATAGTGTTATGCCTATTGTAAAAATGATAAAGCTGAGACACCGAGAAGCTAAGTCACTTACTATGGACTCTTAGCTGATAATAATTACTGCAGCCTGTCTTGTTCTAAACCTTCACCTCTAAGCACCAGAATCCCTCTGAGAAGACCCTTAATGAGTGCCTCCTTATGTGCCATGAAGTTCAAGGCCTTGCAGAAATTACCTCATTTAATCCCCACACAGTTCTGGAAGCAAAGCATCAACAGCTCCAGTTGACAGGCGAAGAAATGGAGGTTACGGGGGAATAACTGGCTCACATTTACCCACATCAATGTCATGTCCAAAGCTGACATCTTTTTATCCCTTTATCATGGCAGCCAGGAGACAGGCATCTTCACTAAATGTCTGCTTTGCAAACTAGTAGTTTAATTGGAGAAAAAATAACCAAACAGATCACCTCACAACAGAAATGTATAACATCACCTTATATATATATATATATATATATATATATATATATATATAAACTTTGTTCTGTACTTGCCAAAGGTTTGAAGGTGTAATGGAAAATCATGCAAAAGTTGGCTCAGGCCGCCATCTAGGGACCAGCTTCTGAAGTGACAGCCCTTCTCCAGTCTTGCTGCCAGCTGCTGGTAGACCTACTGCTCTAGGATCCTTTGGACAGGAAGTCATGGGCATCAAACAGCTATCCTACATGGTGCTGCTCCTTATTTCTTGCTTTTCTTCTGTTCGTTCATCACAGATTGTTGCCCTTATCCAGTCTCTAACTCTATCACCAGCACCACCACCACCAAGCCTTGCTAACAGCCCCAGGGTCCACCTGCCTTTTTTTCTGCCACTGCTGATTCCTTATCACAATTTCTTCCACTGAGTTATGCTTCTCCAGTTTACTTATGCTGGTTAGTTGTGCTAGTATTGAGAGGGGAGATAGAGACTGGTGTGGCAGAGGTTGAATCTCCCTCACCTGCCCTAAATCCTGAGCTTTTCCTTGTATACTATGGTCCTTTCTGCTCCTGGACACCATGTTCTAGAAACCTAGGGTCCTGAAAGATGGACCTGCCTTCTGAGGTGATGCAGTGAACCAAGGCTACCTTCTCTTGGCTTCACTGTCAGCCATGACCTACAACACACTCCTAAATGCAATGAATTCCAAACAGATAGTGTAGTTCCCAAGACAGAGTCTAGTATATTCAGCTGTATGGCTGGATAATACAAGGACATCACTAATCATCCTCAAGATCCCCACTACCTGACAAACCCTCAATTCTTCACTCCTTGTTTGTTTAGTCAGTGGCATAAGACCATGGAAGGACTTCACAAGTCTCTTGGCCTCTTCTGGTTTTGTCATGGAGCCTGCAAATGTGGAGGCTCCCAGCTTGTGACAGTTGGATGGAGAATCATGGAGCTGTTCCACCAACAACCATTAGAATTTTTTACTGTTACACTGAACCTGTACATGAGAAGAAAGTGCTGATTTCACACGAGCTCTCATTTCTCTATATTTTAGCTGTTAGGACTCTCTAGGGTCAATACCACATACTGATAAAAATACTTGCTGCCTCACTGATAACGCATAATTCATTACAGCATATGGAAGATGTATGATGGTTTCCATATGCAGATACTTTGTCATTAGTCAAATGAATCATTCCTGTAGGTGCCTGGAGAAGCTGGAGCCAGCTGACATCTTTATGATAATTATATAGTCTTTGTGTCTCATGCAACTAAAAATAGCTAAGTTGAAAAATCTCAATAGGAGCACATTTCCTGCAGAGGAAAAAACAGTGTGTATTAAATCTCTTTTGAATCTGTTCAGTGTGGCTCTTGACTTTGAATATATTTTTATGCTGCTGTTGGTCAGTAAGCTAGAACGGAAACCACCCAGTTGGTTTTGGTGGTTGCTTTCCCATGAAAAGTCTAATGGATTTTGCATCAAACAGAAGAAAGAAATCACATTGCCTCTGTAAGCATCCTAAGACATCATCATTGGATAAATTGCTTGTTTTTACCTATGGGCTATCAAATAAGATCCATCCAATCTCACCTGTCTATGCTGATGTCAATACCATTAGCCTAAAGAGTTAAACCTCACAGAGGATCATAGAGGAGGTGATGTTTTGGTATTTTGATCCAGATCACTGTGGGTTGTGCAGCCTGTTGATGTGTCTGGGTAAGATACACAAGAGCAGCAGTTTAGGTATCACCTTTATAGTACCATCTCCGGGCATTCCAGGCCCTTAATGGGCTCCCACATTCTAGTCCAGAGAGGACTAGCCAGGGGAAAAAATGTGTTACTCATAGTTAGACCCTTTTCTCCAGGCACGTTTGCAACATCCAGGAAATTTACAACTCCCACGGCATACAGATAGAAAAGCCCACCTTCACCGTGTATTTGAAGCAGAGAATGTTGTTTGCATCTTCCAAGGTTGTAGAATGCCTCTCTAATATGTCATTAAAACTTCATGCTGACTGTAATTGAGCCATCCCAGAGAAATGGAGATTTGGCACTCACTGCAACGGGCCTGCAATGTCGATGTGTGTAGTCCTTCAGCACTGTTGTGCTTCTGGGATAATTAAACTGGGTCCTATGTAAACATTAATTATTTACTATCCTGTACGAATAATGGATGCACAGAGTTTGGGGGTCTGGAAGTAGCTTTGGTCTGCCAAACTAAATTGAGCACTAGAAGAAGAAATAATTCATAAAAGAGGGGAGAAAAAATGATCAGAAAATATCAGAAAGAAAGTAGCAGCTGAGGGGAAAATATCTCTACCCATCTTTTCTTCTACATCCTGGGTCTAGCTACAGAACAGAAACTATGAAGGGACAATGAATCAAAGCTTCTCTTCAGGAAGACCTAACTGGTTTCTATGTTTATATGACTTAAAGTTCTAGAAGCTTGTTTTAGGATTAAAAATCTTAATCTGGAGGTGCCTATTTTTTCTATGTTGGGTTTTATGCATGTTTGTTTTTTGATCAGGGGTACCTTGGGGAAGCAGGAAGACATTGCCCAGCACTGCCCAGGTTACTAGCCTCTGCCAAACCTCAGAGTTTGTGCTGATTTTCTCATAGAATGCACATGTCTAGCCACAGTCCTGCACAGTGCTTGTCTCAGGTCTGCAATGTTCGTGCCACAGCTCCTTTGTTTATCAAAGTCAGTGTTGTTCCCTTCCCTGAAGAGGGAAACTAACAAGTTAAAACTCAAAGGGCTCAGCGGGACCAATAAAGTCACTTCAGGAGTCCATCCATCCTCTTTATCACACCACGCATGAAATCTGCAAGTGAGATATCAGAAGAACAAAGCTCCCAGTGTTTTAGCACCCAAAGATAAAACATTATCCCAAGGACTCCTAAAAGGTTTTCCCTCTTCTACTGATTTTTAATTTAGAAAATGAGAATTTAAAATAGGTCATGGGTAAGCAGAAAAGAAACACACCTTTACAGCTCTGTCCCCATGTCTAGTTGCGGTGTTGACACTGTGAAAGATACTCTTTCTAGAATAGTATTATCTTCCCTACAAATAAAGAGACAAAAGTAAATACAAGATACTGAGCTGAAGTTTATTTTTTTTAATAGATTGGGCTTTGCCTTGGTTCAGACCAGAGTCCAGACGTCACTGTGGTATAAAGGAAATGACAAATATATACAGACAGTCCCTGACTTAACAATTTTTCAGCTTTATGATGGTGTAAAAGTGATACACATTCAGTAGAAACGGTATGCTGGTTTTTTCCTGGGCCAGTGATATTCAGGAGCCGTGAGCTGTGTGTGGCTCCCAGCCAGCCATACAATAGGAGGGAAATCGCCAATACTCAACAGTGAGGCCATTATCCTGCAGATTGTTAATTTTCAAAAACACTCTCACATATCTTTTCTGTCTCAAGAGATATCTCTGGGTAGTTTTTGTTTTCTCCGCTGTGCTGCTAGTTAAAACTTGTATCACCCGTGTGTTAAGGAACAGAAAACCCATAGACTTTGCAGAGGGGAAACCTCAGGTGTTATAGAGCTTATCTGCTTGAATGCACAGAGGAGAATCATGGTCTTGTTGAGATGGTATGAAAGCCAGCGAGGAACCAACCGTGTGATCTGAGGTTCCTTGTCTGTTACATCCCATGACTTCCCTGTAGATTTAAGAGCTCACAATGGTTCTATTATTGCCACACTAATGATCTCACCCCAGGAAGCAATGTCCCCTGTGGTGTTTCATATACTATTTATTCCAATCCATTATCCAGTGGATTTTAACAAGTTTACTTTTACCAATTTCTAAGCCATCTAACCTACTAGGTCCCCTCCCCCAATCTGTCCTTTTAGTTTTGTAATAAATTCCCCCATGCAAAGCAGCTTTGTAGGGACGTGAGAGAATAAAGCCATTTGAAATGTGAGCACTATGAAGGGGCCCTAGGGGCTTATGTGGGCATTTATAAAGGAATCCAGTTCCTAAATCATTCTCACATGTGAAGTTCAAAGTAAACATTACACTATGCTGCTATCACTTTCCATGCTTTTGCCCTCAGGGCTTAGTTTTAAAAGCTAAGGAAATACATGCAGCTAGTATTAAGGTAAATTGAAGGAGAACTTCAAATAACCCATTGGTTTTACACTTGGTCTTTTTTGTGAAAAGCTGCCTGTTTGGGGCTCCTTGTCACTTGTTTCAGCTAATATCCCTTAGCAATTATTTCCATAGGTCGGGAGGCTGCACTTTCATTCCACAGGAGATCCCAGACACCTGTGGAGTAAACTACTACCTGCAAAAAGAAACACCATCCCCATTCCTGCGGCTCTGATGGCTGCCACCTCCCCAAAGACTGCTCTGCCTTTCTCTTTGATATTCTGACCCCCATCTTCCCCTTTCTCCTGTCATCACTCTGGGTGGGGCCCTGTCACCTTCTTTGCTTCCACCTGAACTTCCCACAGTGACAGGCACTTTAACCTGATATCTCACACCTACTCAAGTACAAATCTGTCTCTGTGGATGCCACTTTGACCTTGGTTCCAGTGAAAGACCCCAGGAAGGTATGGACTCCTGTGACGGTCTCACTCACCACAGTATCCTCTGCTTCCAGCACAGGCCTGACACACCTAGAAATATCTACTGACAGTTGTTTGTTGATTGGCGAGGAAACAAGCAGCTAGTTAACTGAGATTTGCAACACTGGTTCATGTGCTCCATTTCTCAACAAACATTTTTGGATAACCCACTGTGATGCAGTGAGCGGTCCAGGTCAGAAAGAAATTTAAGAGTTCGGTGAGGAGGCACCCTGAGAATAGTGTCAACCTACTGTGATCACTGGGGTGGTGACAAAGCAGTGGCTGTATCAGGCAAGGACCCTCTGATCCAGAATCATGACAGCTATACCAACCAGACTCATCCTGAGCTGAGTTTTAAAAGCTAGCAGTTGGCCAAGTAGCCAGGCAGGAATGGGAAATTAGGGTCCTTCTGAACATGGAGTACAGCATTTTTAATGGTGCAGAGGTCTAGAAATACAGCTCTTTCACAATAGGTACAAGTAACTTTGCATTGGTAGAGGCTCCATAAATTGAAACTTGGATGCAACAGCAAACGTGAATGAAGAGACAGAGAGGGCATTCTTAATACATCTACATTCTGGCTCATCTAGTTATTTAACAATTAATTATCTAATTATTTATTAGTTAATAGAATTATCTCTCCCACTAGACTGTGTGTTCTTTGGGGAGCTACAAACATTTGTTAGATGGATGATCGGATGGGTGAATGGGATAATAGGTTTGATAGATGGATGGATAATGGATGATGGATGGATAAACATGTAGATAAAACTGAAAACATACAGTCTCTACTTTGCCAAGGTCCCCAATGATGCCCCTGCTCTTACAGCTGGACCACTCCTCCTGGAGTATCTCTTCCTGAATTTCTCCAGCCTCAAGAGACTTCTCTCAGTACCCAGAATTTCCAGCCAAGCTGATGCTGAGAAACTAGAAAAGGTCACAAAACTGCTCTTTCCCTCAGTCCCAGTAGAGGGATTCCTTCCTCTGGTGATGGGAAGAAGGCTGTGAGTAATAGCTGAGATAAAGTCAGTGCTGTGAACTGGAGCAAGGAAGGGCACCATGGGAGTGTCAGGGTCCCTCCACCCTCTCACTTTCCCAGGCTCCAGACTTGATTCCTTGAGGCCATTGGTAAAATCTGCCAGATGCTTGCATGCTGCTCTGGCCCCTGATGGCAAAGGATCCCTGTCCATCTCAGAGACATTCCACTAACTTTATCTGCTGGTCATTTTTAGGTTACTTGATTTGGCAGTCAAACCACAATGGTTTATATTATGGCCTTTATATCTTGGCTGCTCCTCCCAAATCCTCCCTCCCTACTTGCTAAACCTAATTTGTCCAAAGGCTGATAAACTCCAGAAAAATACTCTTTTCTTTCAAGAACATTCTTCAACTATTCTCAACTTAGCTAAACATATGCTAAATAAGAATCTCGCCCTTTTCTCTAAGATAGGACACTCCTAGGGATAGGCTCAAGCTCTGATGTCCTGTCTAAAGGTCTATGTGCTCTGCTGATTTTTTTCTACTGAAGGGTGCATCTCCCAGACCATTCTAGTTCTATATCACAAAAGGAAAGCTGGGAGACTTAGGGGTCTAACACAGGTTGAATTGACTTGGGACTTTGGCTCAGGTAGGATCTGGGGCATTGGAAAGAGGAACTGAGTCCTACTAAGATGTTGCCTGATTTCCTGTAAGAGAACCAGAGCATTTTCCACTCAGTACAGATGGCTTTGGGTTTCTGGGTTATAATGCTTCATTTAGCTGCAAAGTGAAGGGCAGGCAAATCTGATATTCTAGGGACAAGGTGAAGTAAGAAGTATCTCTCATCTATCTTTCCCTTAATTTTAGATTAAAATTCTACCACTTTTATATCATTGTGATACATACTTGACACTGTGTCTACAATTTTTAAAGCATCTCAATAATGGATAATCAGTGATATGTCACCAAATTTGACCACATTCATCAACTCATACTCATTCTGTAGGATTTTTTAGTACATCTCTACATGAACCCTTCCCCAACCAATCCCCATTGACCACAATAAGCAGGAAGTGTAGGTGAATGACAGTGTGCTACAATGCTAGCTTATTTATTAGTAGCTGCTATTAAATAAAGATGCAAATGAGAAAAACAGTGAAGAGAGAGAGAGAGAGAGAAGACAAAGTCCTCAGCTATAGTAGGTCTTGTGGCAGTAATTTGCAAATTTTACTGAGAAACCTCTCCCAAAGAAAATACAACTCTTTTTTTCTTCCACTTGAAAATACTGAAGCAAAAAAAAGTCTTAATAACCTACAGATATGTTCTGAAATAAAGGCTGAACATAAGTGCTCTTATACACAATGGAGTCATGGTCTTTTGTTAAAGTCATCCATCTGGAAAAATAGAAACATGAACCTGTTCTTTTACCTGTTAACCTTTGGGAAGTGAATTAAAGCTGGAGAAAGGTGCTGAGTTAACTGCTGTTGAATCAAGGACCATGGAGACAGATGTCTGTGCCAGAACCATATGATGGCTGGGCACTTGCCAGGGGAATAAAAAGGCATCAAAATGACCTTGCTGTACATCAAACACTGCTCCAAAATTCAGAGCACAGTCGTCAACAAAATGGAGTTTTTCCAGAAACTGTTGCAGAAGCAATGGTAGCAGTGATAGTAGAAACATAGTATAGATTCTACACATTTTAAACACTGATTTTGTGTCAGATTTGCTCAACCTTCTAATGAACCATCGTCAAAATTCCTTGTTATGCATGTTAATTGGCAATAGTGACAATGATTTAATAATTTCCTCAAAAGGTAGGTAATGTGACACAGGCTGGGAGAGGTAAGCACATCGTTAGGCTTCTCTTCTTTTATTGTTTACCAAGTCATCCAGGTTGAAACACAGCCGTGATTCTAATTAGAAGAAAATAGAATTAGTGTGGGTGGGGCTATGAGTAAAATTTGAAGTCATAAAGAAACACAGTCTCCAGGCCTTTTAAGACCAAGTTCTTCATGCACTATTAGAGGAAATGACAAGTGTCCTTATCTGAGGATGAGTATTGCATTTGTCCTTGGCTTATATTCTAGTATTTACCACAAAGATTATGTGTTCTGAAGGTTAAAAAGGTGACTGTTCAGAAATCAGAATGTAATTAGCACATACAGAAGCACCATCAACCATCATTCATATTCTCTCTAATTTGATGTGTGTGCATAGGAGAGAGAGAGAGAGAGAGAGAGAGAGAGAGAGAGAGAGAGAGAGAGAGAGAAATTGACAGTCTGCTTTGCAGTGAAAGGAAAAAGGGACCAGAGAATGGAGTAGTAATAAACGCTCACTAGGGCACTCACCATCATGTCAGTGTCCCAAAGCAGTCCCCAATCCACTACATCAGAACCTCGGGAAACGAGTGTGTGACTGGGAACAATTTCATTTTCTCCTTTGATTTTCTGGCTGACAAATTGCTCCATCAGAGCTGGTGTGACTCACTTGACCAAACTGCAAGTCAAAGAGAACAAATGATTCTGGACCAGATGTCCCTTTATTTTCCTGTTAGTATGCTATTTTATAACAGCCACAAAATACCAATTCAGCAACCTCACCCTCATCATTTGTCATTCTTAAGTAATATAAAGTTTTGTGAAATGATGGATATAGTGAGAAGAATGTTCTGTTTTCCAGTTTCTATAGAGAAAATATAGCATGTCATGAAATATTGTTCTTTTCTCATTATTTACAATATTCTTCCTCCAGCATGATAGAAAGCTCTCTTCCTTCAGGACATTGTTGTTTGCTGTGTGATCTCCTGCCTCTTCCTCCCTCTGACTCATGCTTTGGGTCCTCCTTAGAGTCCCCAACAAATGTGGCATATGATTACATTCTAGTTTACCACCCCCTTCCTCTAGTGACAGCACTAGTTTTGGTGGTAATCATGCATTGAGACAGATGAAAATAATAATGGTGGAAGAGAAACACGCAGTGAAAATTTTCAGTTAGGAATTTCAGCTATCTAAGACTCATGCCACTTCAAAATGAAAAGTAAGGTAAATATTACAACTTAAAAGATAAAAAGCCATATATTTGAAATTGCACTAATGCATTTTTAGTAAGAAGAGGAGACAAATTTATACCTGCACATTGGCCTGACACCCTAATGAATTACTTTTCAGCGTATGTTTTTAATTCGTAACTTCTCCATATTTGTCAAAATTAATCTCTACATATTCATCTTCAGTGAACATAGAACAAAATTTGTTATCTCCACATTTAATTGAAAAAAAAAACACTTTTTAAAAAGTTTTTCACGTGATGGAACAGATATATGAACAGTTAAGAAAAATCTTAAACCTAAGGATAAGTTTGTTGGAGACTCATAAAAAACACATTTTGCAATAATAAGTTCCAGAAAGTGAAATGCCATTCATGCCTTTTTCTCTTCAGGATTGACTCTAATGATTTTCAAACGCCTCTGCAGTTGAAGAATTTCCCCTACAATGTCTTTGCCAGAAATTCATCATAAACGTCATGGCAATAGATGAAAACTTCTAGTTTTTCTTCTTCTGTCTAACAAATATTGAGCACATTTATTTTACTGTTCCAGAAGAAATACCTAATGTTTGAAGGGCATAATTAACATATTCAAACAAGCACTCTAATTCCTTCTGGCAATGAGAGGCCACATCTCTTGTCCTTCTCCTCTGACATTCTGCCTTGAAATCCGACTCTTTTTTTTTTTCTGTGTAAATGTCCATTGGCAAGTATTTTCCTTTTTCACAGTTAATGGCTTTCTCCAAAATTTGTGTGTACTGTTCTTCAAGGGACAATTTTAAAGTCTGAGTTCCACTGGATCATTTTTTAGTATTGATTCTGGCTTTTTGTAAATGTTTTTATACTTGATATACTCAACTTAAAATTTCACAGCAGAGAAAAAGCTTAGGTAAAGAAAAAAAAAATCACCTAGAACAGAGAAGCAGCTCCTGGGCCCTGGTTAACTTTCAGACTTCTCTGCACCTGCAGGCTGAGATTGGCCCTCCACCCTGTGACTTCAGCACCTGCCAAGCGTCGTAGTGAGCACATGGTCTCGTGGTGCCAGTCTCTGCATGGCTAAATCCACATTCTGAAGCAATTTTTTTTTTAATCTCTGAAGTAAGACTAAGGGGAATATATAATTATTTCCCAAATGTTAGAAAAAGTCATGAGAAAAACCTTCAAGTGGTCACACAGAAAACCAAGTTTAAAGTCACTCAAGTTGTATTTCTTTGTGTTTATAATATCTATACCATCATTTTTAATTTTGAATCTTCTGTTGAAATGCACGAATATACAACACCACAGAGAAGGAGGGGGTAACAAGTGCACTGGAAGTAAGCTCTAGCAATGCTGAACCCTTTAAAGTGCACTCTCAAAACAAATGCCTGAGCTCTGATTCAGATGGCTACTTCAAAAGACAGTTGGGCAGGTTTTTTCAGAAATTAAAAGACAGTCATAAATAGACTTATGACCCAGAAATCCCTCTCATAGGTATTTAGAAGGTGAATTGGAAACTGGTGTTCATGCAGTGATCTGCACACAGATGTTGCCCAAAACTGAAAGCAATTCAGATATCTTTCAATGGAATACTACTAGTTAGCAATACAAAGCAACCAGCCATCAGTCCATACAAACAACACACGCATCTTAAATGTGTTTTCTAAGTGAAAGAAATCCAACCCAAAAGGCTACAGGCTATATAATTCATGTCATATCACAGCCTGGGTAATATAACTATTTGTTATGTCTCACATAATATCACACTACAGGGAGGCAAGAGAGCTCAGGGGTGGTCAGAGGCTCTCTAATAAAAGGAATTAAGGCTGTTTGTGGAAATGGTTGACTCTAGCTCTGGGGCTGGGAAAACACAAAATAATTCTGGAGCACCTTGAAGTGCCAGAGAATAAGGAAGTATTCAAAAAAGAAGATGAAGTATACATACATCAGAACATCACATTGTACACCATAAAGATATTCAATTTGATTTACCAATTAAGCCTTAATAAAGGCAAAATGGCATCTTTAGTATATTAACTTTTAAAAGCCAAACCAAACAAATAGGACATATCAAAATAGCATAAAAATCAACCTGAAAGACATCCCAGGAGCCAAAAACAATTGGAGCAAGAAATTTTGCGATATCGTATTCTAGCCCACAGTAGTAAATAATTATCTACAAGTGTATGAGACAGAAACCATTGGAAGAACACAAATTGGGATGAGACAAATATTCCATTGAAAAGAAATGTAAATAATATATGTAGATACTTGTCCCCAAGGAGGAGGAACCTAATTTCCTCTCCTTGACTGCGGGCTGAGTTTAGCGGCTCATGTGCAAAGAGTGAAGTGTGTAAAGGGAAGCATAGCTACTCCACAAGGAAGAACCCGGCAGATTCCACCTTAGCCCTGTCATCAGGTTCAAGATCTCTAAGAGTAATCCTGTTACACCACAGACCCCCTGATATGAAGCAAAGAGAAAATCATCACACCACTGGTGTGACCTTCTGAAAGTCCCACAACCCTTATGGGATCACGAGTAAACATCAGAGAGCCCAGACTGAGGGACCTCCTACAAAATAACCGACCAGAGCTAGTCAAAGCTTCGAGATAAACTATCAAACATGGGAGAAGTCTAAGCAAGCAAGGGGACTAGATGCAACATGGTGTCCTGGTTGAGAGTCTGAGACAAAGAAACAAAAAAAAGTTAGTGCAAAAAGTGAAATTTGAATAAAGCCTGGAGTTTATTGTTTTAAAAAAACTCATCAGAATTAATTCTACAATAATATTATTGTGTGGTTTAGTAGGTCATTTATTATCAGTTGATGAATAGGCTAAGTTACTAGTATTAATCTTACCTAATCGTATTTTTAATTGGATTTCAAATTCTAGAAACTTATTTGTTTAAAGTTTTGAAAATGTAATTTATGAAGCATAGACTATCTAGCACTTCTAAGAATAAAATTAAAAGAAGGCACACAAACCACGTATTGTTAATATTATAAAACCTCATTGAAGGCTGTTACAAAAGATTTAACAAAAGGCAGAGCAATGCCTTCTCGTGGGCAGCAAGCCTCGGTGTGGCAAAGATTTCGTTTCTTCCAAAATCTATGGACTCAAGGCAATTTCAATTTAAGAATCTTACCAGGATAGGGTGATGAGCTTGAAACACTGATTTTCAAACTTACAAAGAATAACAAAGACCTAAAAATATCCAAGACACTCCTTTGGGAAGAAAAATGAGGTTATGTAAGTTTGTATGAGCTCATTTTACAACTTGAGCATAAATAACATTTGTTATACATGACGTGTTTTGTGAATGAAATGTTGTAACATAATCTTTTTTTCATATAATATCATGAACTCAGAGAGCAATAGACCTGAAGATGAAGCCTGGTGATGTCAGTTATTGCCCATGATTCTGGAAGAAGACAGACCATCTAGGCCCAAGCTACCTCATCTGCAAACGAAGAATGAGAACTTATACATCACAGTTTGAGTGATGACCAGTGAGACACTGTGCCCAGCCCTTAGATGTTGACCACCACCCTCAAGTCCCTTCATGGAGGCATGGTGTGGTAGACAGCCCCTGTACCCCTGGTTCTGAACTGGGCTCCTCTTCTTTGACCATGCCATTCCTGAGGACAGTGGGTTACATACAGTAGTACAGTCTGCATAATCAATAAATTCTTGAAGAGAAACTGACCAGGCACAACAAAATGCATTCAATCTACTTCAACCAACTCTGGCCTAACACTTTTTTTCACGCTAAAAGGATACTCTTAAAAATAAAAATTGTCCCAATGTAAGAAAACACATCAGAACCTCTAGTCATGAAAATTTAATGGGTGTCAAAAGCAGCATTTGGATTTCTATGAAATGTCAACCAATTGTATTTAAAAAGAAGAATGTTGCATTAAATAAAACATAAAGTCTAGAAGAATTGATTTAGTGTCAGAATAAGCAACATCACTTTTATTAACCTTTGAGTTAATGCGCCCTTCCAAGCGGGGAAGGCTTATCGTATCTACTCACATATTGCAAATATATTTAAATTATCTCAGTTTTTGACTTTGATGGAAATAACTCACTTCAATGTCCACATACACTAGGCAAATCACACCACCTGAGTGAGGTGGGAGGACAAGTCTGTGACTACCAGAACAGCAGGGAAATTCAGAGCAGACCAGACTTCACCACTTGGGACATTCTACAAGACCCTGACATGTGTTCCAGAACACTCATCTCCCTGACATATTTAATTCATTCAGCTCTGTTTCTGGATAGGTTCAGTTTAAATAATTGACATTCATGAATGCTCAGTTTTATGTGTGAACATTCAAAGTAATTATCACTAAAACTTTAGAAGCAAAATAAAACGAGAAACTTACGGGACCAAAAGTGATCCTAGTTTATACCTTTATCTGCATTTTATAGGAAAAAAACATATAGTGTGCAGGAAACACAAATCCCATAAGTTGTCAATAATAATAGTGATTTATCCTTAAAAAGGGTTCACTGAATGCCAGGAGCTATTCTAAGTGCTTTTCACAAAGTAACTCATTTTACTACTAACAATACCACTCACAAATTTGATACTGTCACCTTCCCCCTTTAACTGACTGAGGCACAGAATGCTTAAGTGACATGTCCGAGGACACAACCTGGTGTGGGAGGTAGGTGTTGAACACATGGCTGGGCCTGGTATCATGACTTTAAGTACTGTGTTCTCTGCCTCTCCAAGGATCGGAAGTTTCAACTTTCCAACTCAGAGATCCTATATGCTTTCAGTTCATCTACACCACAATGCTTTTCAAGCACATCTTGAAACAGAATAGAACTTCTCATTACCAAAAACACACACAAAAAAAGTCTATGTAGATGGGGATTAAACTAAGTAATTTAAGTAGATGAACAGAGAGATAAGATAGATGATAGATAGATAAAATATTAATAACTCACACATGCAAAATACACATCAAGAGAAAATAACTGACATGTAAGAATTTCTGTGATTATAGAATTTAAAGCTTAAACTTATTATCATGCATTTTTCTAAGTATTTCATTTTATCTGTCTGATTAAAGACAGAAATACATTTCATTTGGGGAGAGCATTTTAGGCTAATTCAATTAAAGCCAAGCCATCCTCAGTGAAATAAGCTCCTGGAATGAAGAAATACCATTCTGCATTAGGTGAGGTATTAAGAACATCTTAGAAGGCCCAGCTCTTTGGAAACCACCATCCTGTGGGTGGGTCCTTTGAGATAAAGGAATACTTGACCAAGTTATTGGAAGGCAGTGAGAGGTTAGAGGAACTCACTGAAATTGAATCAGAAAATTCAGATTTAAGGATTATTCAAGGTAGCTGTCTACTTTTTCTGTAGCAAGTTTTAAATTTCTAGTCACAGTTCGGATGTACAGAAATATATCTTTATTTTCTCCTTTGCTTATGTGATTGGTAAGTAAACTGTTTTTATTCAGATTGCTTTTGACATCAAATGTATGGAGTTTTCCCTTCACCCAACAACCAATTCTCCAGTTCTCCAGAGACCAACTCAGTGTCTTAATTCAATTCGCTTCTGACACTGATGGGAGTTTCAGCATATCCCACAGGTTAAGAGCTACCCCACTTCAAACTCCATTCACAAGTACCAGAGTGTCACCTGTATTCTGATCAGCCAGTTACAAATCAGAGGTTCCCACCAGTCCTCTTTATGCCTGATAATCTGCTAGAACAGAATTCAGGAAAGCTTTTTACTCACCATTACTGGCTTTACTATAAAGGATACAATTCAGCAACATCCAGATAGAATGAATAGCTGCATAGGGTGAGGTATAGCACAGAACCTCCATGTTCTCTCTATTTTCATCACCATTACCTTCCCAGCACCTGGATGGTTCATCAACCCAGAAACTCTCTGAAGCCTGGGTTTAATTTTAGTGAAGGTTTGATTCTATAGGCATGACTGATGAAATCACTGACCAGGGGCTCCAGCCCTTTTCCCTGTCAGAAACTTGAGAGGTGATGTTGAAATCTCAAACATCAAATTATACATTGGTCTTTCTGAAGACCAGCCTTCATCCTAACTATGTAAGTGCCACCAAGAGGGAACTCATTAAAGCAAAAGATGATTCTTTCATCAGTGAAACTGAAGGATTTAGGAGCTCTTTGTCATGATCCAAGCAGGGACAATGACCAGATAGTAAAATAAAAGATATTCCTATCACTGTTCTCATTCAATAAATTACAAAGGTTTCACACCTGACAATCACACACGAAAGTCCAAGCACAACTGAAACCCACCATTCAGAGAGGCTGTGGCACTTCCAGGAACAGAATCCTTCTGTATAGTTTGATTACTTGGGTAATTCTGGATTTCTCTTCCAGAGTTGCTTCTCTCATTTATCTGTGTCTTACTTTCTCCCTAGAAGTCATCTTAGGCACTTGCTGGCTCCTGCAGAGCACCATTATTGTGCTGCCTTTCTGTTACATTACAGCTGACCCCCAAGTGCCTTTGTGTATTTGGCAGCCATGTGCATAAGCCCTGCTGGGGACTCTGGCTACAAGTCCTAGACACTCATCACCTCCACAGACTTGACTTTGTTTCTCCACTAGCTGTCTTGAAACTTACATGAACCACTCCCCCTGCCCAGGACATAAATTATCTCAGATTATAGAATACCACATTCTCTCCACAGAGTATGCTACTCCACAGAGTATGCTAGAGGCTGACCATAAACTGCCTTCAGTTCCAGGCATCTGGATATGTGTGAAAAAGAAGACATTATAGTCTGGTGATATGTTCAGATAACATAGATAGAGCACAATTATCAAAAGTAGTGACAAAAGGAATAAGTACAGGAAAGAGGAGTAAGCTTGCCAGTTACCTACTAAGTAAGAATAAGCACACACTACTTTTAATTATTTACTAGAAAGAGGGAGGGAAGGAGGAAGGAAATAATATACTGCTTAATCATCTGATCGTTATCATTATCTTGGGCCTGGGTTTTTGACATTATTTTCTTTATATATTAAAGTAAACAAATTAACATGAAGACATTTATTCTCTTTGATCATGCAAGTGTTGTAACTTCTAATTAAACAAGATTGCCTTCGCAGTTCTCCATCCTGATCCTTGTCACTACCATATGAATTTTAGGATATGAGTGCTGATTTTTCTGAGAAACACCTTGCTAAGATTTGCTTGGATTTCTATTACATATACAGATCATTCTGGGGAGAGTTGACTTCTTAACTATTCTGAAATTTCCAGTTCATAAACAAGGATTATCTCAAGTTTTCTTTCATTCTTCTCGCTAATATTTTGTAGCTTTCAATGTAGAGTTCATGCACAACTTTCATTACATTTGGTCCTGGGCAGCTGAGTCTTTGGTTTGTATGTGTTAGCTTGACTAAATTAAGGGCTACCCAGATGGCTGGCAAAACATTATTTTTGGTTATGTCTTTGAAGGTGTTTCTGGAAGAGATTAGCATTTAAACCCCTAGACTGAGCAAAGATCACTCTTACCAGTGTGGAGGGTATCTTCCAATCCATTGAGAATCCAAATAAAATTAAAAGGTAGAGGAAGAGCAAAATTGCTCTCTGCTTGAGTTGGGACATCCATCTTCTCCTTCCCCTTTTTATCAGATATTGGTGCTCCTGGTTCTTAGGCCTTGATTCAAACTGAAACTATATCACTGGTTTTCCTGGGCCTCCTGCTTGCAGATGACAGATTGCAGTGATTCTCAGCCTCCATAAGGGCATGAGCCAGTCATTCCTAATATATCTCTATATATCTACTTATCTGTCTGTCCATCTGTTTATCTATGTATGTATCTATCTATCATCTATCTATGTATCTATCTATGTGTCTATGTATCTATCATCTATCTATCTGTCTGTCTCTCTATCATATATCTACCTACCTCCTTTAATCTCTAATTCTTTGCAGAGTCCTGTCTGACAGTGATATTATGTGTAGTATTTCATTTTTCTAATTATTTGTCTCTAGTGTATAGAAATTTCTCATTGAAGTTTTGTATACTGACCTTGCACTATTCACTTATTGACCTTGTTAAGTTCAACTATTAAGAGCCATAATTTGTCTACAGATTGTTATTTTCTACATAGTCAATTATGCAAATAACAACATAAAAAGATGGCAGTTATGCTTTTCCTTTTCTAATTTTAATATATTTCTTTTCTCTTTCTTGAAATATCCCTCTGAGAAGAACCTGAACTCCAGGGACTGAAGCCAAAACAGCAGATATTCTTATTTTGTTCACTACTCAGGGTGCAGTCCTTCACTAAACTGCAACCTTCTGTGAATATCCATTGCCAGATTAAGAGAGTTCCTGACAATTTTTAATCCAGAATGGATACTGAATTTTATCAGTTTTTGCTGCATCTATTGAGGGCAAGGATCTACAAACTATGGCCCTTAGTAATTAAGGTTTTATTGAAATGGAGATATGTCCCTTTAAGTATTTTCTACAGCCATGTTCCTAAATTGTGACAGAGACTACAGGGTTTGCAAAGAATAAAATATTTGCTCTCAGTCCCTTTGCAGGAAGTTTGCAGACCCTTGATTTAGAGTATCAGTTCCCATGTTGATTGTGCAAATGCGTATCGCTTTATTTGATTTTTGAGTGTTAAATCAACCTTGCACTCCACAGGAAAAGCTTCACTCTGTCAGATGCAAATATGATGTGTTTGCATAATACTTTTTGCATATTATTTGATAGAATTTGCTCGCATCTAGGTTAGATCTGAGCCTCTAATCTTGCATCTCTGTTCATGGGAGATGATAAAGGATCTGTATTTGACTTTTCTTAGGATATCTCTGGGGACTCTGGCTGCAGGGCCTGTAAAAAGTCAAGGAAAAATTGTCTGCATTTATGCTGTACAACATGTTTCAAAATATTTATTCTTTGCAGAGTGGGAAAAATCAAGCTGTCTAAAATGTTTATTACCTAATCTGTAAGTTTTGGTATCAGGGTTATGCTAGCTTCATTAAATGTGTTCTTGTGTTTTGTGGAAGTTTGCCAAGACTGGTACTCTTTCTTTCCTAAACACTTGGAGACCATCAGTGAAACCATCTGTCCTTGAATTTTATTAGGGAGGTTTTTATATTTTTATTAGCATACTAATTGAATAAAGTAAGGGGTTTCATTGTCATATTTGCAAACATACTATACATACTGTACTTTGATCACACTAATTCTCTCTATTACACTACTCCACACCAACCACACTTTCCTCTCCTTTTCAACTTTCTGGCAATTTTTAAAAATGGGTTTCATTATGAAATTTTAAAATGTGCATACAATGAACTTCAATCACTTTTTCCCCTCCCATATTCCTACTGGTCCCCATTGAATTCCCCTTCATATTCATGTGCTTTTTTGAAAGAGCTTGACTCTATATGAGAGAGACATAATGGGTTTGTCTTTCTGGGTCTGGCTTTCTTCCATTAACGTGATGATCTTCAGTTCCATCCATTTTCTTGCAAATGACATAATTTCCTTTTTCTTTGTGGTTGAATAATACTCCCATGGCATTTTTTAAGGCTTGCAAATTTTAGGGTTTTTAAAAACATTTTATTACCACATATTAGTTGTGTAAAGGGATTTCACTCTGATATTTCCACACATGCATTCAAATTCACCCCCCTCTATCCCTCATCAGAATTTGTTGTCTAGTTGGTTGGTTTTGTTTGATGATAGCCACTCTGACTGGAGCAACATGGAATCTTAATGGTGCTCTGATTTACTTTTCCTCCATATATGGCTAAGGCTGTTGAAAACATGGTCACAAATACATTGGCCACTTCCACTTCTTTTGGAAACTGTTTAATTCATTTGCCCATTCACTAACTGGATTATTTGTTCCTTTGGTGTTTAATTTCTTGAGCTTTTTAAATTTCTGGATACTAATACCTAGTCAGATGAATAGCTGGCAAAGATTCTCTCCCATTCTGTAGGATGTGTCTTTACTCTGCTAATTGTACCCTGTCATGTGCAGAAGCTTTTTAATATGATGGAATTGGCCAGCCTTTCTTTTATTTCCTGAGCTATTGAGTCCTATACAGGAAATCTTCCTCTATGCTTGATCTTGAAGTGAGAGCCACAGGTTTTCCTATAGTAATTTCAAGTCTTACATTAAGGTCATTTGTCCACCTTGAATTGATTTTTGTACAGGTTGAGAGATGGGAATCTAGTTTCAGTCTTATATATGTGGATATGCAGTTTTCCCAGCATCACTTATTCAAGAGGCTACCTTTTCTCCAACGTATATTTTGGTGCCTTTGCCAAGAATCAAATGACTTAAGCTGCATCTCTTATTTCTGGATCCTCTATTCTATTCCACTGGTCTATGTGTTTGTTTTTGTGCCGGTACCATGCTGGTTTTATCACTGTGGTTCTGTAGTGTAGTTTGAAGTCAGGTATTGTGACACCTCCATTTTGCTTCTTTTGCTTAGAGTTGTTTGGACTATTCAAGGCCTTTTTGTGCTTCCATGTGAACTTTAGGACTGATTTTTCTATCTCTGTGAAGAATGGGGTTGGAATTTTAATGGGGACTACATTGAATCTATAGATCGGTCTCTGTAATACAGCTATTTTCACAATGTTAATTCTGCTGAGCAAAACATGGGAGGTCTTTTCATCTAGTGTTTTCTCAAATTCCTTTCTTCAGCACATTATAGACCATTGGCATGGTCTTTCACCTCCTTAGTTAACTTTATTCATAGGTATTTTTTAGGCTGTTGTGAATAGGATAATTTTCCTGATTTCTCTCTCAGCATGCTTGTTATTGGTATATAGAAGTGCTACTGATTTTTTTATGTTGATTTTTGTATCTTGCTAACTTGCTGAAAGTGTCTGTCAGATCTAAGACTTTTCTGATGGAACCTTTTAGGTCTTTTACATTCAGGACCATATCATATGCAAATAGGGATAACTTAAATGCTTACTTTCTTATTTGTATGTATTTCCTTTCTCTTCCTTATTGGTCTAGCTAAGAATTAAAGCATTATATTGAGTCAGAGAGAGAGAGCGGACACCCTCGTGTGATTTCTGATTTTGGAGGCAATGTCTCGTGTTTTTTCCAGTGTACAATGTTGGCCGTGGGTGTATTGTATCTAGCCTTTATTATATGAGGTATAATGCTCCTGGCCTCAGTTTGCTTGGAGCTTTTACTGTGAGGAGATGTTGAATTTTTGTCAAAGGCTTTTTCTGGATATATTGACATAATTATGTGATTTTTTTAAACCTTGATTCTGTTTATTGATTTGCATATGTGAAACCATCCTTGCATCCCTGTAGTGAAACAAATTTTATCATGGGGTATGATATTTTTAATCTGTTGTTGAATTCAGTTTCCAAGTGTTGTATTGAGAAATTTTACATCTATGGTCATCAAGGAAATTGGCCTATAGTTTTTGTTGTTGTTGCTGGTTTTGTCTTTCTTAAATTTTAGTATCAGGGTAACACTGTCTTAGTGGAATGACTTTGGTAGTGTTCCTTTCTTTTCTAGTTTATGGAGTAGTTTAAGAAGCAATGTATTAGTTCTTATATAAATTCAGGTAGACTTCAGCAGTGGATACTGGGCATGGTGGTGCATGCTTGTAATTCCAGTAACTTGGGAGGCAGAGGTAGGATGATCATGAGTTTGAGGCCATCCTGTGCAAAAGTAGGGAGTCTCTGCCTCACAAACAAACAAGCAAACAAAAAGGGTTGGGGGACAATCTCAAGTGGTAGAGCACTTGCCTAGCAATACCCAGCACCACACACACACACACACACACACACACACACACACACAATCATCAGTGAATCTATCCAGGGCCTCTTTGTTGGGAGACTCTTTATTACTACTCCAATATCTTCTTCATTACAGATATGTTTAAGTTGTTTATGTCCTCTTCATTCAATTTTGTTAGGGCATATTTGTCTAGAAATTTATCCTTTTCTAGATTCTCCAATTTATTGTAATTGCTTTTAAAATATTCCCTGATGAGCCTCTGAATTTCTTTGGTATCTCTGTAATACCCCCTTTCTCATGTCTAACTTTATTTGGGTCTTCTCCCTCTTCCTTTTTGGTAGTTGAGCTGAGGGTTTGTTAATCTTGGTTTTTTTTTTTAAACTCCTTGTTTGATTCTTTGTATTTTTCTTTCAGTCTCCATTGCTTTAGTTTTTCCTGATTTTTATTATCTCTTTCCATCTACTCATTTTGGGTTTGGCTTGTCCTTGTTTTCCTAAGTGCTTTAGGGCATTTATTTGAGGTCTGATTTTTTAATGTAGGACTCATAGCTAAAAATTTTCCTCTTAGATCTTTGCTGTATCCCATTGGTATGTAGTATATTGATTTTCATTTGATTCTTTAATTTTTAAAATTTCCTCACTGATTCCTCAGATGACCCACTTATCATCCAAAATCTCCATGTGTTCATGTACTTTCTATTGTTTCTCTTAATTTTATTCCACTATAATCTGATAAGATACAGGAAATGCTTTCAATTTTCTCATATTTGCTACGATTTGTTTTAAAGCCTAAAATGTGATTTATTTTGGAGACAGTTCCATGGGTGCAGCAGATAGATGGAATATTCTGTACATGTTGTTAAATCCGTTTTTCCTGTGTGTTGCATTTTAATTCTCTGTAGTTTAAGTCTTTGAAGTTTCTTTGTAGATTTTTTTATTTGGATAATCTATCTATTGATGATAGTGGGGTATTAAAATCTCCCACTACCTTTGTAGCTGGACCTATATGTCCCTTTATGTTCAATAATGTTTGTCTTGTGTGTGACTGGAAGCACCAACATTTGGTGCATATAAATTTACAATTGTTGTATCTCTTTGAAGGATTGCTCCTTTTATTAACATACAGTGTTATGCTGAAGTTTACTTTGTCAGATATGAGTATAGCTACTCCTGTTTGCTTTCACTCTCTACTTGCTTGGTGCAATGTTTTCCATCCTTTTACTTTTAGTCTGTGTGTGTCATTGCCAGAGAGGCATGTCTCTTGTAGAAAACAAATAGTTGTATTTTGATTTTCAATTTATTCAGCCAGTCTGCATCTTTTAGTTGAAGAGGCAAGATCATTTATATTTGGGATTATTTTTTGAGAGGTGTTTGCTGATTACCATAATTTTGTTGGATTTTTCTGCTGGTTGACTCGAGTATTGATTGTTGTTGTTTTTCTCCCTTGCTCCTCTTAGGAGTTTACTGGTTTGCTGAATTGAGCATGTTTTATTCTTCCTTTCTTTTTGTTTATCTATTTCTCTCCTGAAATTTATTCTTTCCTGACCCCTCTAGTTTATGACTTTCTTCCTCATAGGACTTCTTTAAGTATCTTCTGCAGTGCTTGCTTATTGATAATCAATTACTTAAGTTTGGAAGGTTTTTATTTCTCCATTGATTTTAAAGGATAACTTTGCTGGATATAATAATCTTGGTTGGACTGCAGTACATTGAGCTCCACAGAGATAGCACTGGGGCAACTGAGAGCTGGACGGGCACTGGGCAACTCTGTGCCTCTCTGAGGAAAAAAACTGAAGATGGGCAAAGGAGATCCTAAGAAGCCAAGAGGCAAGATGTCATCATGTGCATTCTTCATGTAAATTTGCCGGGATGAGCACAAGAAGAAGCACCCCAATGTTTCAGTCAACTTCTCAGAGTTTCCTAAGAAGTGCTCAGAGAGGTGGAAGACCATGTCTGCTAAAGAGAAAGGGAATCTGAAGACATGGCAAAAGTGGACAAGGGTCATTATGAAAAAGAAATGAAAACTTATATTCCTCCTAAAGGGAAGACGAAAAAGAAGCTAAAAGATCCCAATGCACCCAAGTGGCCTCCTTCGGCTTTCTCCTTTATTCTGTTCTGAGTATTGCCCCAAAATCAAAGGTGAGCATCCTGGCCTGTCCACGGGTGATGTTGCAAAGAAGTTGGGAGAGATATGAAACAACACTGCTGCAGATGACAAGCAGCCTTATGAAAAGAAGGTGGCCAAGCTGAAGGAAAAGTATGAAAAGGATATTGCTGCTTATCGAGCTAAAGGAAAACCTGATGCAGAGAAAAAAGGGAGTTGTCAAGGCTGAAAAGAGCAAGAAAAAGAAGGATGAGGAGGACGAAGAGGATGAGGATGAGGACGAAGATGAAGATGATGATGATGAGTAAGTTGTTCTAGTGCAGTTTTTTCTTGTCTATAAAGCATTTAACCCCCTGTGCACAACTCACTCCTTTTAAAGAAAAAAAGTTGAAATGTAAGGCTGTGTAAGATTTGTTTTTAAACTGTACAGTGTCTTTTTTTTGTATAGTTAACACACTACCGAATGTGTCTTTAGATAGCCCTGTCCTGGTGGTATTTTCAATAGCCACTAACCTTGCCTGGTACAGTATGGGGGTTGTAAATTGGCATGGAAATTTAAAGCAGGTTCTTGTTGGTGCACAGCACAAATTTAGTTATATGTGGGGGCGGTAGTTTTTTCTTCTTCAGTTGTTTGTCTCTGATGCAGTTTATATGAAATAATTATTGTTCTGTTAACTGAATACCATTCTGTAATTGCAAAAAAAAAGTTGCAGCTGTTTTGTTGACATTTGAATGCTTCTAAGTAAATGCAATTTTTTTCATTAAAAAATAATCTTGGTTGTCAAGTATTTACTTTCAGAGCTTGAAATATATCATTCCACACTTTCCTGGCTTTTAGGGTTTCTGCTGAGAGGGCTGACAGAATTCTTGACAGGTTTGCCTTTGTAAGTTGGCATTTTCTTTTGCAGCTTTCAATATTCTTTCTTTGTTCTGTAGTCTTACATTATGAATATAAGGTAGAGTTTCTTTTCTGGTCATGTCTATTTGGGCTTCTACACACTTCTATACTGCATGATTACGTCTTTCCTTAGATTTGGGAAATTTTCTGCTATAATTTCCACGAAAAGATTTTCTATGCCTTCAGTTTGTATTTAAGCTCCTTTTTCTATCCCATTGATTCTTAGGTTTGGTTTCTTTATTATGTTACAGAGTTCTTTCCATGCTTGTTAATTTTTTTATTTCTGTTTGAATATGTTTTCTGATTTTGTCTTCAGTCACTGATATTCATTCATCTTCTTAGTCTAGTCTATTGGCGATGCTTTCTGCCGTGTTTTTTATTTGTTTTGTTGAATTGTTCAGTCCAACATTTATGTTTCTTTTCAAAGTTTCATTATCCTTGCTGAATTTGTCATTCATATTGCTGACTTTCTCATTCAGATCTTGAACCAAGCTCCTTCCTTCATAATCAGCTGTTTGAATACTTTTTGAGGTCATTAATCATTTTTAGAAATATAAATTTGAATTCTTTGTCATTTCAGTCACATCAATATCTTTCAATTTGGTTCTTGAGGAGTTATGAGCCTTTGGAGTATTTATATTGCCTTGCTTTTTCATATTTCTTGTGTTTCTAGTTGGGGGAGCAAAACAGAGCCCTGAGATCTGCACTGATGGGGAACATGCTAAACCCATCTTCCTACAGACCTCAGAGTTCTCAGATCCTTCCCAGTAATTAATTACCCTGTGGAAGCTGAGAAAATAGTGCATTCTACTGGACCTGGGCTCAGCAGAGAGGTAAGTTTACCCACTGAACAATCATCTGGCAATAGCCTCAGGCCTGGATCTCTTAGTATCTGTGGTGATAAACAAGTGACAGGTCTTGCTCCTCATCACAGAAGGCAGAGCCACCAACCACTGCACTATTCAGCTCCCCACTACCCAGACTTCTCTGATACTGGTCTCAGAGTTTTCAGATCCTACTCAGCAGTAAGTGGGTGAGACCACAGAACCTGGGGAAATAGAGCAGTCCACTGGACCTGGGTTCAGAGCTCTTGGTCCTGTCCAGCAGCAACCACACTCAATAGAAAGACAGCTCTGGATGCTGGGCAGTCCTTTGGCCATGGACTTGGGCTTGAAGCTCTGTGTCTTCAGTAATACACAGGTGATGGGGCACACTCCTCAGCACAGAGGGCAAAGCCACCAATCCCTACACACTTCACAGCCAAGATCCCCACTGTCCAGACTTCTTGGTGTGTTCAAGTCCAATTCTCACTCTACCCACAACTGCCTCTTCTGATTGTGTCTCACTCACACACTGTGGGGATGGGTTTCCTTAGGATCTCTGAATTGTGATTGCTTATGGCTCTCAGGTCTCACAAGTAGCTCAGTCTCAGAGGAAAAGGCCCCATCTCAAAATGGTACCTTACTATAGCTCTCAGATATGAGGGACAAAATGGATTTCTTCCCCAATGCTGACTTGTCATGCAGAAGTCACTGTTGTACCAAATCCACATGCTAGATTTAAGACTTGCAAGAACTGTCAACTTGTCCTGAGACTAGGACTGACAATCCATCACCAGGGCCACCTGACTTACCTTGTGGTTGTGACTTTGTCACTACCCCAGGGGTGCCATGGTAAGTGCTTTGGGTTGTTTCCTACTTTTCTGTGAGTGGCCTTTCTGTTTCTCCATGGCTTTTCAGCTGTCTTGTTGTAAGAGGTGCTCAAATTACTTTTGCTAAAAAGCACTGCCTCCTTCCTTAGGCCCAGAAATTAACTAAACACAGGAGAAAAGCTTGGCATCGCTTCCTTCATTTTGTATCTGCTTTGCTCTAAGTCATTCTCTCTGCAGTCACTTTGCAATTACTTTGGGTTCCAGGGAGAACAGAACTGATCAATAGCATCTTTATGATGAGGGACTGAAACTACCCCTAAGAAACAGCAGAGACCCAAAAGACAGACCACTCACCAGGCAACAATGACTTCCTTTATCCTGACCAGTGATAACAACTTCTCTGAAACCCCTCCAAAGAAGGATTGAGATAATGACCCACTGAAACACACCTGTCACTGGAACTTTTTAAACTATGCATACCTTTTACCCCCTGTACTAATTCTTTCTCTAGTTAAAGGTAAAGCTCATGTCTGTACACCAGAGACTGCTGAAGATGGGCTGAATGCTTACTTTGTCTCTTTCCACAACATGTCCTGGGTCAGGTAATAAATCTTTCTCTGTTCTTCACTATGTCTCCTTATTTGGTATATAGGGGCAAGTAGCCAGACTTGACATGTGGAAGCCCAGGAATTTGGGTCTCAGGTCCAAAACTCCCATTTCATTGTCACCTTTATCATGATCCCTGCTGCTTTTCCTCTCTTTGGAATAGTCTTCCTTCAAGAAGATTTTTAATCAGAGATTCAACTTTTAATTAGGAACAGGAACTATAGTTTGGATCTGGAATGTCTCCCAGAGTCCTGTGTTAACAGGTTGGTTCCTAAGCCACGGTGCTAATGGGAAGTGGTGGAAACTTTAATAGGTTAACTTAGTGTTCATGTCACTGGGGGGACAGGCCCTGAAGGTGACTGTGGGACACTGGTTTTTCTCTTTTCACTTCTCAAGCATGAAGTGTGCTGGTTTTGCTCTACTACACACTCCCTGCCACTTCACCACTGGCCCTAAATACCAACACGGGTAATTCAAGTGAAATTCTGTATCCTCTTTAGAGTTTAGTGAGGCATGGCTCTTCAGAAAATGTTGTATTAGCTATGTAATTTCTGGCTTGCAGTCAAAATTTGGTACAAAACAGATATTTTAAAACCTAATTAATTTTTATATAAGTGATGTTCCATATATAACATACACAAATATTAAATCTTAAGCAGGATCAAATGCAGCAAGTACCCAAGGAGTGGTGTAGAGAGTCCTGTTGATATCAGACTGGACTGTTGTTCCCGGGGTCCATGTCCTGGCAGTTGATGACTGAAGGCACCAGACAAGCAGTTAGAAGTTAAAATAAGTCCACACCACAGACCAGAAGTTAAGCATAAAGCAAGCACAAAGTTTGTTGAAAGGGTATCAAAGCGCCCTGATGGATGAGACTAAGTGAAAGAGCTAAGCCAAAGGATGACTGAAGTTCATGACATTATATAGAGGCCAACTTAGCCACCCCTCCCCACTCTACTTTTGACTGTGGCTAAAATTATCTAATTAACTTCTGGTCAAGCCCATTCATCTAGTTGCCCCCCCTCCATGCTTATCAGGCTGGATATTCCAAGAGGGTCTCATTAGTCAATCCTGTCCTTAAGGTTTATCATCTACATTTTATGACTACTGCTCATTACTCTGGTTAGACCCCTTTCTTTGTTTATCTTGGGAAAGTTTGCTGTTATTCTTCTTTAGAAATCTGCATCTTATCCCTTTAGATGTCTGCCTGTAGGAATGTTTTATCTTGTTTCCCTTATCTAGGCAGAAAATCTGCTGTGCCTCCACACCTGTATGTGAAGCTAGTTTCTCAGTCTCCCTAAATGTTTATCTTTTAAGTATGCCTTTCTATCTCCTTTATCTAAAACAAAGTTACTTCTGCCATCCATCCCTTTATATTCCCAGGGTTATTTCTGTTATTTGTTCCTAGGGACCTTTCTGCCATTTTATTTCCCCTCACATTTGTCCCCTTACATTATGAAATAACCTGCACCCTTGATATTACCAGTCAAGCTTGATAATGGTTAAGACATCTGGTTCTTGGAAATTTGATTTGATGATCTTATTACCTAAGTTTTCTATGTGGTTTCCCTGCTTAATCCTTGGCCCCTTCTATTTAGTCTGAACTACAATAGCCACATAAGTCTTTTGGCATAAAAGGTATCATGCTTCTCCAGTCAGTCACGGATCTCACTGACAATAAAAGCCAAAAGCCCACAACATCCTCGTAGGTGAGGTACTATCAGACCTCTCCATTTCTTTTCTGTCCTCATTGTTTAGTATTCTTACTCACTGTCTCTGTGTCCCATACCCAGTGTGTGTCTTCCTTGTTGTTCTACAATTCAGCAGGCAGTCCTACCTCAGAGCCTTTTCTTCTGACTTCTTCCTCTGGTTGGAGACATCCACAATGGGTGGCTCTTTGGTCTTTCAAGTTTTTATCTACTGAAACTACAAATCTGCCCAACCCCTCCATCCCTGTATCACACATCCCTTTGCCATGTCTTTTCCATAGCTCTTATCACCTTCTCAGAGAGCACATAATTTATATTTAAACATTATTTTATGTCTCTCCTCAATATAACAGTGTAAACAGTCTGCGGTGAGTTAACTATTTTAATCATGGCTGGATCCACAGTATTTTGAGCAGTTTCTGCAAAGTAGGCACTCAAATATTTATGCAACAGATTAATTAATTATCCCCCTAGGTATTCTTTTGCCTGCTCCATATTTAAGTTTAGTACTGGAAGCCACAAATCATCTGCATCTGTTTAAAACTCTTCATGTTGGCCTTTGTGGATTTTCTGTAGTTATGTTATTAGGATCAGTGAACAATACCTCATTTTACACAATTGTTGAATGCCTTTATGGCCTAGTTCATGATCATTTTTAAAAAAGGTTCAAGCATGTGTAAGATCAACAGGGTGCTCGATGTGCAGATGCAGCATATGCATCTAGTTTGCTCATGATTAAATCCAAATTCTTGTTTTTAATGACAGAAATACTTCACAGGCACTGCATGTCTCTGCCACAGAAGACAACCTCTAGATGCAGGGAACATATTAATCAGGAAAACCACACAGAAGGGGTGGATAGGAAAAGTTCCTCTGCTAATTCTGTCACCAAACATCCTATGAATGCAACTGAAGATAATGAGTGCCATAGGGGTTTATGAGAACAAAGAGCTAGAAAAGCTCCTCACTGCTAACACTAATGGCATTTTAAGAACACTGAAACCTGATGAAGTCACCATAAGAAGAGGAATGGGGAGCCAGACACCAGTGGCTCACACCTGTAATCCTAGCTACTCAGGTGGCAGAGATCAGGAGGATCGTGGTTTGAAGTCAGCCTGGGCAAAATGGTCTGTAAGACCCTGTCTTCAAAAACACCCTTCACAAAAAAGGGCTGGTGGAGTAGCTGAAGGTGTAGGCCTTGAATTCAAACCCCAGTACTGCAAAAAAAAAAAAAAAGAAGAAGAAGAAGGGGAGTGGGGTAGGAGGGACAATAATGAAAGGGTGAACCAATTCAGGGTACAATACACACATATATATGTATATATATATATGTGTATATATATATATATATATATACACACATACACACACACACATATATATATGGAAATGTCACAACAAAACCCCTGTGTAACTATCATAAACACAATTTTCTTTTTTAATGATGAAGGACAGGACAATAAAAGAGGTCCTGTTGGGTACCAGTGTATGGGAAGGGCTTAAGGAAAGGAAGAAAGAGGGTGAATATGATGGGAGTATTTTGTATTCATGTATGAAAACAGAACAATGAAACCTGTTGAAATTTTCCTAAGAAAGGGATAAAGAAGAAACATGGAGAGGTGAATCTAATTAAGATACATTGTAAGCACTTAGGCAAAAGTCACAATGTACCCCCTGGACACGTACAATATGCTAATGACAAAAGATAAGGAAAGTGGATAGAATAGAGTACTCCCTCTCCCCATCATTACCTAAACAAGGTCACAAGTTTTATCTAGCAAGGCTGGGGTGGTACCTGAAGCTTACCTAAAATTAGCACTATGCAGACACTGGACAGTGAAGAGGAATAACCTCGCCCCTAGAATAACAGACTTGAATAAACTTCCATGCAAGCTGCATCTTGATCACCTAGAGGCATGGCTGAAGTTTCATCAAGTTTACACGACAGGTCCTTGAAACTGCTTGATGCCCGACTACTTGTGTGTTTTGTTTAATGATTACCTTTCTCTGTGGGTAGCATTTCAACTGAAATCTATTTTCACCATCAGCAGCTGGTAATGTGTGGGGAGCAGCTGATCAATACCACCTCAAATTCCACATCTAAGTAACGTGGGTGTTCTGTATGAGGAAACTGGCTTGGGTCACTTTCCAACACCAATCATGACTATTTGTCAGTTTCTAGACATATTTATAACAACGCTGGTAAGTGAACACAAGTTCTTGATTTATTTATTTTTTTTGTGGCAGTACTGGGGTTTGAACTCAGGATCTCACACTTGCTAGGCAGGTGCTTTACCACTCGAACTACTCTGCCAGCTCTTTTGTGTGATGGGTTTTTTCAAGATATGATCTGGTCAACTATTTGCCTGGGCTGGCTTTTAAACAGCAATCCTTGTGATCTCTACCTCCCAAGTAGCTAGGAATTCAGGCATGAGCTGCTGTACCTGGCTTATTATACTGATTAATAAGAAATACTGTTCTTTGACCCTTTTAATATATTGCCTCAAGTCTATCTTGGCTGATGTACAGAATCTATACAGAGATATTAGCTAACAGTAACAGTATTTGTTTGCTATGTTGTCATAATCTTTATTTTTTAGGTTGGTATTGGATATTCTATATGCAGTAACAAGATTAGATAATATAAAAAGCCACCAGGCCTTACCAAATCTTAAATATCATGCAGTATTTTTTCAGACCTTCATATCTCAAAAGTGAAGGCTCTAATTCCAGCTTCCAAGCTACTTAGAAGAGAAGGCACAAAGACTGGGTTCCCAAGCAGTCTGGACAAAGTTATCTCAAAAACAAAACTAAAACAGAAAGGGCTGGGGGCAGGGCTCAAGTGGCAGAGCACCTGCCTAGCAAACACTAGGCCTGGGTTCAGTCTCAAGGATTGCACATAAAAAAAACTGAGCAGAAGCTTTTGAGAAGTAGAGGTTTGTTTTTAAAATGCCAAACTATTAAGTAAGATAACTGGTTATAACATTACAAAATACATACATACTGTCATTTGTAAACTGAATACAAGTGTCTCTAAATTCTGAAATTGTGACATTAAAAATAATTGTGATAAATATATGACAGAGTACAACTTCAAAATACCTTTCATATTTTTAGAACCATAAAAGCCCATTTTATAGGGATTACCTTAAAAATAAAATTGTTTTATCAGAAATGCAGTTTGTGTAATGAACACCATTTCATAATTATGTGAAGATGCAACAGATATGTGATTTAAATACGTTAATATGAATATTCTTTATGATCACATTTCATATAAACATGACAAATCACTTTCACATTACTTAACAAACATTGCAACCTAAGTTCACACGAGTTATGAGCTCAGTCAGTTCTAATGCCCTCGCCTGGTACAGGGGAGCCTTGGCACGTACTCACAGAGCTCCTGTGGCTGGTCAAGGTCTCAAAAGCTCTCCACAATGTGCAAGTGCACAGGTGAGCTAGTGAGGACAGTCCCTGTGCTCTCAGAGCCTACATGCAACAGCATACCACGTGGGGGACACAGGTTCAGGGAGGAAGTGGGTGGGAGGCACACACGACTGCATCAAAAATTTTGCTACACTGTTAAGAGATCTGCTCCAGGCAAAAGGAGTAGTACACACCTGCAATCCCAGCTACTCTGGAGGCAGAGTTTGGGAGGACTGTGGTTTGATGCCAGCCTGGGCAAAAAGTTAAAGAGACCCCAATCTCAACAAAAAAAGCTGGCATGGTGGTGTGCTTCTATAATCCCAGCCAAGCGATGCAGGATGATCCTGGTCCAGGCCAACCTGAACAAAAACATGAGATGCTATCTGAAAAGTAACAAGGCAAAAAGGACTAGGGCTGTGGCCCCAGGGATGAGAGTGCCTGCTTGACAAGCTGCAGTCCTGAGTTCAAACCTCAAAACCACTGGGAAAAAAATAAAGATCTGCTTCCCATCCAACCTCCTCCAAGAAACATTTAAAAATTTTTTAAAAAGACTTAAATCTCAGCTTCAGCAAAATTGCCTTTTAGTATTTTCAGCCAAAATATCTTAATTCTCTCCCTTTAGTTGCCAGTTTCATGACCAAATGTCCTGAAGATACCGTTTTTCTTCTTTTAAAGTGGCCAGTGTTTTCATTGCTTCTAGTTTGTCCACTCCAACCTCCTTACTTATTATTTCCACAAGGGCTTCGTTTACATTCTTGGCCATGTTCTTAGCATCTCTAGAAGAGAAGACGATGGCATCCTTTATAAACAGGAATTTTTACCAAGTCCTAGTCCACATATTTTGGTGCCTGTGACTCCTCCATCTTAGTTCTTCCCTTGTTTTCCTACCCACATGTCTCCCAGCCTCACTCATCCCAGGCCAGGCCTTCACCCAAGGTGACATGTGAAAATACAGAGCTGAGCACTGGGTTTCGCAGCTTAAAACCTGCCACAGGCTTCTACATTCTGAGAAACTGAAGCTTTACCATGTGTAAGGTCAAGGGCTCACCTCACCCAGCCACTTCCCTCCTCTCTCAGCTCTTTTTACCCCAAAGCCTTCAGATCCACTTTCAGCAACAGACACTTTCACTGAGGATTTCTCAAAGGACTGTCATGGGTCATAGTTCTAGCCCCTGCAAGCCCTCTGTCCCTTATGGAGCACTTAGGTCAAACATTGCTTCTGGACTGTCCCATCAGGGAAGGCTGACTGAAGGCAGGGAGTATATGTGATCTCTCCCCATAATTGCTCAACGCTAGAACAGTGGCCACTCACTCCAGAACTGCTATCCCCGCGGCCCTATCCACCACTGGCCACCATGCTGTCAAATCAATAGCTCCCACCTGTCATCTCACCTGACCCATATGCAGCATGTGCCTTCTCCCTGGGAAGGGTGTCCTGGGCTTGGGAACAAGTTTGATCCTTCCTCAGTGGCTGAGTCCCCTCAGTCTCCAATGCTCCTGTGTCCCTGATCCACTTGTCAGTGGTAAGTTATATAGGGTTCACTCTGAACCCTTCTTTCTGAACACTACCATGAATGTTTTCAAGTCCATTTTATAGGCATATAGTGACCAGCCAGTGATGGGGATGAGCTATTTGTGGGGACATATTTCAAGAGTTTGGACATGAATGACACTGAGTTCTCAATTACCAGTTTTGCACATTGGTATAATGAACTGTTTCTGCTTCTTAGCAGTACGTTTAAAACTTCAGCCTGTGTTTGAGCACTGTTGGCACCTGCCCCATACACAAAGTGAAGGTCAATTACTTCACAAAAAGCTAAATGAAAACGTAAATCAACACAATGTCCACAATTTCTGTAGTGTTTTTCAACTGAGAGTCAAAATCTGTTAAGAGTTTAAAACATCAAGTTTGTTGCCAAAGTCCGCTTGTTTTTTTAATTCTGTAGTAAAATTAAAAAAAATAGAAAGGAAATTATCAGAATGTAACATCAAAACAGAAAAAATAAGTCTCATTTCATCAAACCTGTTTCAGATAAATTTTAAGTATTCTGGAGCACTGTCTCAGTGTTTCAGCCTCTACATCACAGCACCAGAAAAGAAAGGAAGAGCCTGACTAAGCACATGTCAGTGCTTGGCATAAAGCAGAACTTCAAAACTTCTTGTATTAGCAGAATTGTTTGTATTTCATGAAAAGAAGCAGGTTAAGTTTTTAAATTTTTATTTTCCATGGCAATTCTGGGTTTCTGTAACAGATTTTGCCACAGAATGAGATCAGACTTAGTAACAAAGGAATGACTCCTGTCTTCTGCTAACTTTAGCATGATACATTTTTGCCTTAAAAATAAAGGATCCTAGTCTGAGCCATGTTCTTAGAATCAAAATAATGCTTTTTCCCTCTAAGCTAGTTCAATAGTTCATATCACAAACTCTTCTACACCACAAAATCAATCCTGAGATTTCAAGTTAAATGGGTAAGGCCTTAAGATAAATATAACTCCTAAAGCCTAAAAACACGGATCTGAAATGGTACAAAGTACTCCCCAATGCAAGAATTAACTTTCACCATTACGTCTCGGAGAATGGTACCTTGGCTATTAAATGTGTTAAAGTTATCTGGAGCCTGATTCTCTACTCCTGTACACCCACATCGCTGGCCTCTCTGTGCTTTGTGTCCATCACCCCATCAGCCACATCCTCCTAGCTGGTGCTGAAATATGCTGCCCACTCACCCACACACATAGATGCAGCCGTTCTCCTGAAGGAGGACCCTGGCCACCTGCTGGCCGTGGACCTTGAGGTTGTCTTGCACATATTTTGCTGGAACGTCCTCCTCCTCTGAAGGAGCATCTCTGGAGAAGGAGACTTTCAGGTGAGTCAAGGTCCCACGCTTCAGGAAATGCCTGAGCTCCTCTCTGAAACAGAACACATCACAGGCCACTGGAAGGCTGTACTTTAAACATGAAAAAGTTGACCTTTACAACTGTACACTGAATGACTGAACATCACTACAATACAACTATATAGTACCTGAATAAATAATCCCTGTCCTTATGTCTGCAGCCGAAAAACAACCACATTGCTCCAAAATTCCCAGCTGGGTGTTGTTCTTGGAGTTTCTCTCTAACAGAAAAAGAAAGTTTAGATGTCTGATACAAAGAATGTGTAAAAGAAATTTTCATCAGAAAACACCACCTCCAAATGGAAGTTTGTAAAATCCATTTTCACAGTTGTTGAAAGTTCATTCATTTAATTAATATAGTAACAAATGATGGTTTGAATTTTCTTTGGTTTTGTTTTTTGCTACCATGCCTAGGGATTGAACCTGAGACCTTGAACGTGCTAAGCCACCTGTGCTCTACCACTGATCTACACCACAGCCCTGGGCTTGGATACTGAATGTGATTGTGGATATGCTTCCAAAGGGACCCTAGTCCGTTCCTCTTCTCCTTCACTTCCTAGCCACGAGGAGGGTGGTTTTGCTTTGCTGTGTACTCTCAGCATGATGTGTGATCTTGTCACAAGTCCAAAATAATAGGGGCCAATCAATTTGGAATCTCTAAAACTGTGAGCCAAAATAACCCTTTTCTGCTTATAAGTTGATTACCTCAGGTATTTCATTATAGTGACAGAAAGTTGACTTGTATAACATTCTATTATTGTTGTATAGGCTATCGTGGTCACTCATCAGACACTATAATAAGAAAACATGCACCTAGGAGCTGTTTACATCCCCAAGTTATACATGACATACCTATAAAGAATAATTCAAAACATCACATTGTGAAACCTAGAGTAATTTCTATGAGACACAGAGTACATCTGACAATGTGATTTGCTTTCTTAAGAAAAAAAACTGAAACAACAAAATGATTGTCTAAAGGACATGACTCCACTGCCTGGGGAACAGTATGTAAGATATGTTCACTGCTTTACAAACATGGAAGAAAGTACAATAAATTTACTTTATATAAGATACTCTGTTCTGATACTGATATCTATTAATAGCATTCAAATTGCTGATATCTGAGGTTTAGCTTTGGACATTTTGGTGTACTTGAATCTGTTACTGTCACTTTTATCCAGTTAACAAATAGATGGATCTGCTGTACCTCAATACAGCATAAAGGTGTGCCTGAAATTCACTCCCAACTGCATAAGCTACAAACCACAGAACAGTTAAAAAAGTAAAATGAAAAGTAACAGTACCACAGCCAAACAGAACGCTTCAGCATAAAACAATCCCCAAACTATACCGTGTTCATTTTTCCCATGGTGACAAATTATTATGCTATCACACATTTGATAATTCTTAAAATAAAAATATTCTAAATGAAGTTCAATTATTCTAAAAACTACTAAAGCAAGAAAGGTTATTATGTATTCACTCGGGATGACAAAGGGTACACTTCCCCAATAGCCAAAACAAGCTCATACCTGTGTTGCAGGAAACCAATGAAGGGAGCTATGCCAGTTCCTGGACCCACCATTATGATGGGTGCCGATGGGTCATTTGGTAAGTGGAAAGAATTTGTTGCTCGAGGAGAGATGGATATCTGGAATATTAGACCAGCTGTGGTGAGTGTGAAAGAAAAACCAGGCAAGAGCATATAACCCAGCTGATCTTTGCTAAGGAAGTCAGAAAGTGTAAATTCCCTTCCGCGAAGCATGTTTAAGTAAACAGCAGCACTAGATCTTATAAAACCAGGTGCACAAGTGACATTACAGATAAATAAGGAAGTTTGTGTTGAAAACTTTCTTTTCTACCCATATCAAAAATGAAGCATGGTGTTTTCGAGAACACTGAATAGAAATAAAGTTATTCTAGGCCCATAGATAAGACTTGCTTTCTAGTAGGCAATAAACAACATATATTATAGAGAAATACATCAAAAACTGAAGACACAGTTCTTCATGTCTACATATGTATGGCAGTAGAGATAAATATCAAGATGGGTTTAGAAAGTTTTAAATGAATATAAGGCAACCCAAAATAGAAATTAAGAAGCTGCTCCAAAGATTCTAAACAATTGTGACATATTTGTTATTCTGGGTCCAATATTACCCGAAATCATTTGTTTGTATAAAGTCAGAAGTCTTAACATTTCAAAAGACTTTTCTTTCAACTCATGTGCCAAGGACACTTACAAAGGAACTGGTTTGTGAAAATGTTTCCATTTCAGCTTCACTTCATCACATGTGCAGGTCACACTGAGTGACAGTACGAATAGGAATGACAGGACTCTGTTCTATCTTGCATGGTAGAATAATGTCACACATTTCAACTTTTTTTTGAGATTGGGTTTTACAACATAGCCCAAGCTGGCCTTGGACTCTTGATCTCTCTGCCTCAGTTGGCCCAGTATTAGGACTATAGGTAGGTACTCCACATATGGTTTACATTCTAACTTTTAATTTGAGGAAAATTATAGGAAGATCTGGAATAGCTTGGACAGCACACCTTCTAAATGGAAGACTGGCAGAGCTATGTCTAATAACTCTTCTTCTTTGGGGATGAAGCTGTAATTATTATGACAGTAGCCAGACTCACTTGATTAGTCACTTAACAGTTTTACTGAGAGAACTTCATTGTGATAGGCACTAGGAATAGAGAAACGAACAAAGCAGTCACTATTTTGAAGGAACTTACATTCCAGTAGGAGGAGGCATAATAAACGAACAGATATCCATAGGATGTGGGTGATGCAAATCTTATTAAGCAAGATTAAACAGAATGAAGAAAGGATGGCCACAGCAGGGAGCTGCCAATTCAGACACAAATGCTAGAGACAGCCTCGACCTCTGGGGGCCTTTGACAGAGGCCCGCATCAAGTGCATGTCAGCCACAGTGGAGCTGAGTCCTGGCAGAGAAGCACAAGAGCCAAAGCTTTCCCTGTCCTAGGACAGCAGGGACAGCACAGCAGGGACAGCAGGTGGGCTGCACTCCTGCCATGGATCACACCTGTTCTTAAGGCAGAGAAGATCAAGGGAAGCAAGCGGCCATGCCACCCAGAGTCCTGGCACTCATCTGCATATGCCACTGCTCACAGGCAGGGGTGGGAGAGTCTGCTCCTCTCTTGGACAGAACTGGGGAAAGGACGTGATTCTGTGAACAGCTGTACAAGCTGCCACAGCTCGGGGAGAATGTGTAGCAGATCAAAGGCCAACATTTTCTGCACTCTGAGAAAAATGGCAGTACTCAGCTGCACCTCTAGTGCCTACATATTGGTTAGTCAGTAAAAATTTGTTAAAACAGAGCAGAAAGGAGATGAGGGAAGAAGGGAAGAGGATGTATCAGGCATCCATGCTTAGTGTTTGTTGTACATTATGGACTTTTATCTTTCTGGAGATCATCTGCTCTTTTTATGCAGTCACAAAGTGACAGAACTTTTATATCAGCATTATAACACTTCCTTTTGCGAAAGGAACATTTCTAATTTCCTAACATTTTGTTGCTGTATAATCAATGTCATGTTTAATGAATATGTAAAGCACCTCTGTCCTGGGGAGGACATGGGGAAATATCCAGGTAAAAGGCAATTTTGTACTCTGTCTTCCCTTTAGAATTCTCAAGGTCATCACACTTTTTTAACTCCAGTAAATTAAAGAAGCCAAACCTGACATGGCACTACAAATGACAGACTAACTTCATCACTTCTATGAAGAAAGAACATTTCATGATTAAAGCCTGAGATTGTGTTATTTTGATTTCAACCATGCTTACGTGCAAGGAGGGACAACTTTCAATTGTTCCCTATGCATGTGGTGACAAGTGTGCTGCTGCTGACATGGAAAAGATGCCACTGAATGCAGGGTGAATGTATCCATGGCTCATTCAGAAAATCACAACACCTTTTTCTCTTAGGTAATTTCCCCATTAATAGCACACACTCAAACACATACCAGTACTATGACAAAAGGGGAGAAATAGGGATGGGAAGAAATCCTACTGCTCCAAATTAGAGAATATACAATTACTTATTTGGAATATGGGGTTCAGCCTGGACATAAATACAACTATCCACCACCATCCTTCAATCCTTCCTGGACCCTTCTCCACCCTTCCCTAGACCAGTCTACCAAGAATATTCACAAAAAAGGTTGTCTTTTCTATGAATAGTATAACCGAGAACAGACTGATCAAGACAATTAATGCTTTACAAATTCTGGAAAAAGATTGTAAGTGAAGGTAAATAATGTTTGTCCTTCTAATAGAGATTTTAAAATTCAAGTACAGTATACATTTCCTTTGGAATAAATAGCAGTGATGGGCAATGTAGGGGACTTCCATTGCTTTTCGAGTCAGGCAAAGAACACTTTAATAGAGCTCAATTGCACACTACTTTAGTACCTTTGGAGCCAGGTATTTTCCGCTGTCTGCATGGGATGCTTGTGTGTTTGGCTGAAGAATTGGGGCCACTAACTTGGCCAGCCAGCCTGTGCAAACACCCCTCCGCAGAACCACCGCTGATGTGTCAGATGAAAACTCCACAATGTTAAAAACAAAGTGAAGCTTGTCTGGATAAAGTAAACTTGAACTGCAAAGACACACAGGTAAGTTTCAAATTTTGCATTAGGAATACTACATATGAGGGCTAAATTAATCTTTTCTTTTTTTTAGATTGCAGTGGAAGAATAGTTCCTAATGGGCTCTACTCTACCTTGCCACTACTTAGAGAGGAAAGCAATCTTATTCAATTAACCGCTGCCTCCCTCTTGGGATATCATTCAGGAAAGTTTCCAGTTCCATTTGTTCCTCTTCAATACTAGCTAAGACTTATAAAAACTGAGATGCCCTAAGGCTCTTCATGTAAAAGACTCACCATTTGAATGAATAGGAATAAATCCTGAAAATATCCCACGTCATTTATTAAGGTGACAAAATTCAGAAGTGACTGAAGAAAAATAAAAGTTCAAAATCATTTTTAAATGACACTTCCACAAAACCACACTTCTTTTCACTTCATATTAGATGCTCCGCAGTGCAGGGCTAGCTCTCATTCCCTCAAGTGTGCCTTCTTGCACTGCCACTGTGGATAGGCATGGGAGGATCCCCAATGGGAAAGGGACAGAGGCTGAGCAATGGAAGGAAGGCTAGAGTGAGGAGTCAGGCCTGAACCTCTAAGCCAGCACTCATGGGATGTTCCACATTTGAACTTCTCTCCCTATCTGCCCTCCTCCACTGCCCAGGGAAGGTGGAAGCCCTTAAGGCCTACTGCCGTAGGTAGAAGAACCATAATGAATGACACAGAGCCACTCAGGATCTTGAACTCTGTGAGCTCCTGGAGGACAGGAGTCCTGTGGCTCTTCATCACCCTTGTCTTCCACAAATCAGGGAAGTTACCACTGAATGAATTAGTAGTCGCTAAGGATTTGGAAGACTGGGTTTCATAAGACTTGGGGAAAGATGATATAGTTATGTTAATAAATATTAATACCTTGCACATGAATATAGTCTAGGCTGGAGTTTAGGAAGATGTTCTAGAAAAAAAAATAAAAGAAGCAATTATTAATCACTGCTGCTAAAAATAGCCTCAGCTCCAAAAGTCAAAACAACTCGAAGCCTAAATTTCCATTTGCTCTTATTTAGAGTATTCAAAGTAATGTTCTAGTTAGATATGCATTGCCTGAGCTCTGAAATCACTGTTTCTCCCGAAATGCTGGTCTCATAAGCCAGAGTTAACAGAAGTAGGCTTCAGAGTCATTAAACTTTCATGTGACACTTTCCAGGGAAAGTGTCTGGTTTTCTGTTCAAAATAAAGTCGCAATCTCAAAAAAATTAAAAGCTACTGTTTTAAGGATTACAGGAAATATTTAGGGACATATCATACTTTTCCTTCTTGTATTTGTAAAATGAAAAGATTTTTATGTGGTGGTAGGAATTTTTAAACTAAATTATCCAGAAACCCAGTGGTTTCAAAACATAAATACTCTTGTAAAGCAATTTACATTATTGATATCTGAACTCTATGCTAACAAATATTATAAGTAAATATACTTAATATATTTAAAATATTCAATCTATGCAAAACATCTTGAAATTTTCCTACATACTGGAAAATAAGATTTAGTAAAGGGCCCGTGTTAGCATTAAACTTTAGATTTATCAACTGTTCTTAAAAAAACTGAATTTCTTAAAATTAAAGAAAATTTAAGTTTTATAGGTTCTAATTGCTAATTTTAGATAGTTTTATTAATATGTTACATAATTACATAAAATGTAGTATTTTTATAAATAATTAAAAGGGTAACAGGAAGTACACAAGAAAGGAAAAATATGAAACACGTTCATGTATGGTAGACAAACTTCCAAGACTTCCCATGCTTCTGGACCTGTATTCTGACAGACTTCAATGCCCTACAAGCTCTAAAATACTGAACTGAAAAGCATCAGAGCACCTACTTGAAGAACAACATCCTCAGTAATGCTTTAACCATTGTGGGGAAGAAGAAAGAGAAAAGAAAACTAACAAACATCAAGAGAGTCCTTGCTGGTCTAACACTAAGAAGGACATTACAGGTTTCCGTGTCACTACAGACACACGTAAATGTTGAGATCTGGCTAAGAACCACTTGAGGAAATCAGAGGATATGCTCCAAGTACCCAAAGAATGTCAACTTATACTAGCATGACATAAGAAGTCCCTTCTGCTCTTGAAAGACCCTAAATCTAGACTTGCCTTAGTGGGAGCACATCTACATTCTACACACAGAGGTCATGCTTCATTAGCTACTGTTAATTAAATCTGATGTTGCTTATCTTTGACAGAGACCCATTTTCTTCTTAGAAAGACCATTTTTAGATAAAATATAGCCAAATAACCTCTCTGAAAAAAACAAACTAGAAAAGATGCTGAATTTTAAGGAAAAAAAATTAAGACTTCCTATGTTAACAGAGAAAGTGATAGCGACATAGATAGAATAATAATGAGGAAATCCAAAGGCGTGTTTGGCTCCTAGAAGGCAGCTCAGTTGTCTCTGCAACATGAACCTACACATGTTTACTTACCAATCACCATTCATTCAGACATGCTCCCAATACATCTGCATAGAATTCAGCGTTAGACATGAGCAGCAAGTTTCCTGTATTATAAAGATGCTTACAGCGCAGTGCATCAAAAACTATCGTGGACCTGAAAGAGACTACTCACCAAGCAAGAGACTGAGTGGTGGCTGACAGGATGGGAAAGCCAGGAGGAGGTCCAATAAGCAGGCACAGGCATCTCGTATGAAACAGTTGTAATCTGCAGCTCCTTGTTTGCTGCATAGTTCTTGCAGTCTCCGCTTCTCAGCACCATCGCTGGTACATTCCACAAGGGCTCGCAGAAATGCCTAAGAAAAGGAAGCCAATATCAATTATGGCCTGCTTTAAGTTAAGGCTATAAGAATAGTCACTTGTGGGGGTCAGAGGTAGCTCAGTGATAGAACACTTGTCCAGAATACAAGAGGCCTTGAGTTCAATACTTAGCACTGAAAGGAAGAAACAGTGTAACGCACACACAAAAAAAACCCTGCAGACTCTGAATATTCAGTTAGAACTTACCTGGGATTATGACCACTTCCTCTGTTCTAAGCAATCTAATCAACTGGTCTCACGAACACATCAGGTGCCTCAGAGTATGATCCCCAAATCTCACAATTCAAGACTTTATTTCAGAATACATAGCTTTTGTCATGACAGATAATTACATTAGAGACCGCAACATCTATTTGACAATTATGAAGTGTTTTTTTATAAGCTCAGCACTAAGGGACCAGATGGCACCCTAATAACATCACTCTTTATGCTCAGTGACAATTCAAGTTTGTCAAGATACAACTTAGAAAAACCTTATCCATCAGCATCCATTTGAGGGAAATGTTTAGAAAAATAGTTACAATTAATTTTAAAACAGTTCCTGGTGTAATACTGCCCTCTAGTGGACTGTTCTATTTCCACATTCATCTAAACACCAACATAAACATACCAAAGACTTATGATTTTTCCAAAAGAATTCTGATTCATCAGCAATTATGTAGAATTACATAAAAGAGATCGAATAACTTAGGAGGTGGAAAGGGGGGACCCTGAACTCTCACAAGCCTCCTGTCATCGATGAGAGGAAAGGTGGCACGTGCACCTGGATAACACAGGCATCACCACTGTGTACGGTGCTATATGAAGTCCATCCCTAGTAAAAATAAGGCTGAAAACAAGAGCTACTTTATGAATCTCATAGTATAAAGCACAAAAATATGAATATAAATATGACAAAAATACTTTGTTATGAAAATCATACAGATATCACATACCATTGGGAACTAATTTTAAAAACGTGCTGTGAAGACTATATTTGTTAAGCCTTCAAAAGGTAGACAACAGGTGTACTTAACAAATCTTAAGCAGAGCTAAGCACATTTAAAAATAGTTACCCACAGAAGACTGAAATACCTTTTTAGGAACTGCTCGTATTTCAAGACACCAGGTAAGAATGAAGCGGAGAGAACACCTCTCGGGGATGTGCTGGGGTAAGGCAGCTCCTTTTCCAGGAAAAGACAAGAGACGAGGTTCATGACAGTTAACTGCAGTGCTTTACGTTAGTGCTGTCAAAATGTTTTAATCAGCCAAAAAAATTCCCCCAAATAAATACAGCAGAAAAACATCACCTTAAAAAATAATTATAAGCTCAAGATATACCAATTAAAGGGAAAATTATCTAAAATTATAGAATCGAAAGGTAAAAGATGGCAGTGCTCCATCAGAACTATGTATTACCAATAACAATTTTAGGACAAACAATATTGACAATTTAAAATAAACAACTTCCTTTGATTATAGAAAAAAGCAGTGACATGCTATGAGACATTTCCTTTCTGTGTCCACAAGTGTCCAATAGGCACAAAACCCATCCTATTCCGTGTAATTAAGGGGAGCACTGAGAAACTGACAACACAATTGCATGTGTCAACATGTGCACCCCTCAACATGTGCACATTCTCCCTCTGCCCCTAACATGTGTCTGAGCCCCGGTGCCATGGTGGCTTTGTTGCTGGTCAGTTCCAGGCTGCTAGCCACTGACCCCCAGCATGTCCAGCGTCAGCCATACCTTTCTTCTTTGTGTGTGCCTTGATTTTCACAAGGACCAGGTGCTCTTGCTTATCAGCAAGCTGCAGTCTTTGGAGTAGGCTCTGCACCTCGAAATCACTGTTTGGACAGAGCACACTGAAAGCATCTCCAGGCTGATAAGAAAAAGAAGTTTCCTAGAGAAGAACCAAAATGAAAGGAGAAAAATCTTCATGAGTGAAGGAGCTTACATTGTGAGGTAACACGGAGTTTTCATTATATGACCGTTTTATGAGAGAAAGCAATAGAGGGCGAACAGGAGCAAAGTTCATTGTATGCAGGTGTGGAAACGTCAAAACGAAACCCTTATTATGTACAATTAATAAACACAAAAAAGAAAATAATAGAGGAACATGGATAGTAAAGAATTCCAATCCCAAAAAGAAACTAAGAAATAAGCTCAATTAATCAAATGAACATATTTTTATTAGCTGTTACCTTAAAAAGAAATTTGGTAATTATGCAATGTTTTGCTTTCTATTACTGCATACTTGCCGAATGCAAATCAGACCTCCCTCACTTTCTACAAAGGTACCATAATCTATGTAAAAATTCCTCTTCTAAAAACATACATGCACACGCACACATGCATACACATTCTCACTAAATGAAACTAAGACCATCTGCGGTGGTTTTACTTTGCTCCTTTCTTTGGGGTAGGAGAGAACTGCTCACATTCCCGGCCTGCAAAGGAGACAGGCTTGACTTAGCAACTGGCTAACCCTTGCTTTTTTATACGACAAAAAAGTGGAATATCAGAATAAAAATTAAAATGCTTTGGTGTATAAAGCAAAAATACTTAATAATATAGATTACCAACACATTCAATAGTATCGAAACAATGTAGTTTTGATGCCTTTCCTGTATCTTTTTTCTATTACGCAGCTTAATGAGATCTACACAGACAAACTTAAAGTGATTTTATTTTTCTAAAAGCAACCTGCTTAATGTCTCAGGACCTTCATCAAAACACCCAGTTTGCTAAATGACTGTGACGAGGTCCTGGAGCACTGAAGTTCCAGGACTCAGTTTCTTACCCTGAGGTCCACGGATTGCAGCAGCAGGAGGAGGGGCTCATGGACTGTGCACAGAGAAATAGTGCATAACCCCCTGAAACTGTTTGCAAGTGTTTCTGTACAATCATTTTTCTGGACAGAGTTCATAATTTCTTCCAGATTCTCCCAGGAATCAGAACCACTACTCTGAAAAGTTAACCCTTACTTGATTGGCTAGTCTTGAGTTTTATTTTAACTAGCTGGCTGATCTTAGGTGAACAGCTTCCTTTCAAAGGGCCTCTCCTATCAAAATGCTGTTTTGAGTCCATGATTCTTTTGTGGCTTGTAAGTCAGCAAGTCTACTCTGCTGAATCACCTTTAGTCATTCCTCATGTTTTTGTTTTTGTTTTTTTTCCTTTGTTGATGTGCTGGGTGGGGTACATTGTGGCATTTACAAATATTCTTGTAATATAAAATATATCTTACTTGAGTGCACCCCCTCCACTGCTCTCTTTTATCTCCATCCCGTTCCTGGAACAGTTTTAATATGTGTCATTTTTGCATTTACATACATGTGCACACGTTATTTGCACTGTATTCACCCTCCTACTTCCTTTCCCCCTCCCTTCCACCACTCTCTGCCTCTCTGCCCTCTGTACGACCTATTCTGCCCTCCTGTTCTCCAATTTTGTAGAAGAAAATAGATAAAAGGTGAAATGAGAAACATGACATTCTTGCTAGTTTGACGTAAAGATGGCTACACAGGGAGTTTCCTTGTGTTGTTCGCATGCATATGTGTATTACAGCCCCAACTGATTCACCTCTTCCAGTCCTCTTCACTACTCCCTCGTTCACTTCCCATATTGGCTCCAGCCAGTTTAAGATTTTTATATTCATTTCTGTACAGAGAGCACATCAATCTCCTTCAAGTTCTTAGTTTCCTTCCCCTTGCCCAATCCCTCCCATGTGTGACTAGTGTCCCATGACATTGCTGCATTTGTTTTCGGTCTACAATCCTTATGAGGGAGAACATGTGGCTTCTGGCCTTCTGAGCCTCACTAAGTCCACTTAAGATGATGTTCTCCAGTTCCATCCGTTTACCTGCAAAGTCATTCCTCACTTATCCCTTCCCTGAAATGGAAAGAAAAGAGGGCAACTCAAGGAGAAAACATGATGGATCAAGAACAAAATGGCCAGGTGTCCTGTCAGACCTCTCCTTCTCCCAAGTGTATGTAACTAAGCACCACACAAGGATCCATGTATCTTGAGAATGTAATTGCCAAGAAACAAATCCGTAACTTACTGAAATGTCCAATTCTAGCAGGAGAGTGGTTTTTATGGCATCATTGGTAGTAAGTTGAACTGCTTTTGAAACTGGAACTTGAAAAATTGGACCCACTGACGTCATAGATACTTGGCTTTCCTCCTTGAAAAACAAAAGCGATAAAGTATAACTAAACATAATTTTCAATTATACTCTTCCCTCACTTAATGATCTTGAAAGATCTAGAGGATCTTACAAAATTCGTTGGCTACTGAGTGTTCATTTATAAGGAAAATGGGTACAGACATATAGATCTCATTTTTCAGAAAAGCAGCTCATGTATATTTAAAACTCCTTGTCTATTAGACATTAGAATTTCTGTAAAACAAACAAAAATATTAATACTAGCATTTTCATGTAATGGTCTAGTGGTATTCCTAACAAAATATATAAAGAGAAACAGTACACATGTCAGAATTTCAGGGAGGAGATTTTAAAGGAAAGGACCACTCAAGATAAGAATGCTTCTATACTGATGGTCACTGGGCCCTCTGGTGTTGGGCAGTGCTGGTCATGCAGGTGCCCACCCCTTGAAAAATGGGTACTGTAACTTAATTCTTAATTGTAACTATTGTTCATTAATGGAAGCAGCTATACATGGCTGGACATCACAGGTCTTGGGAAAGTTCAAAGAAAACAATTCTTTGTATTGTCCCTCATTTCTGTTTTTAACTTGATATCACTAAGTTGAAAACAGGAAACAATTTAACAAGTGCCAGTCAATTAATTGTTATGTTGCTATGGGGAAGCTGGGAGTCAGGATAGGGCTGGGAAGAATCACCCAAGCACGCTCAGGTCACACCGTGATGCAGCCACACCTTCTTTCAGAAGCAGCCCATATCTAGTAACTATTCAATGGCTATAAAAGCCCAGCCCCACTGCCCCAACTCAGGACAACTCTAAAGAGCTGATCAATTTTGAGAAAACCCTATGGGACTGGCAGAGGCCTTTGCTAAGCTTAACTCACACATGGAAAAAATCCAAAAAGTGGGAATGATTCGCCAAAAATTAAAAGCTAAGTATGAGAAACAGAGAATACCCTCAGTAGGTTACAAAGTATCCCTCATCTCCCGTAGCCATGACTTTGAGGGCCAAGAAAGCTAAGGACTACCTCTGATTAGGGAAGAAAATCCTTAATCCCCAGATATCCTTGAATCCTGTGAGTCTGCAGAAATGTTCACATGTTCCCATTAAGGGCAAAAATTCCCTGGATACATTAAGACTGTGCAGAGACCTCTGCAAAATAAACCATTTACTTCTTTAAAGATTGAGTATCTCTTACCCAAAGTGCTTAGGACAAGTATTTTGGATTTGGAATGTGTGCATATACATAATGAAGTTTTTTTTTTAAATAAACAACTCCATTTACTATTCTGTGGTGCCGGGAATTGAACACAGGGCCTTGCCCATGCTAGGCAAGTCCTACCACTGGGCTGCACCCATAGCTCCATAGCGAGGCATTGTGGTGATCCACATCTAAACAGAAAACTCATTTATGTTTCACAAACACCTGTTCACAGTCTGAAGGTAATTTTATGCAATACTTTTAATGCACTGCATTTTGATTCAAACCCGTAAGAGGTAAGGTGTATAATTTCCCAATTGTGGTATCGTGTCAATACTCAGAAAGGTTTTAATTTCAGAGCATTCTATGGTAGGGATGTTTGATCTATAATGCAAGCCCTTCCATAATACGTGGGTGGCCAAACTTCCGGAAGGGCTTAACAGTGAATGCCTTCAGCTTTGCAGACCTCTGTGGTAACCATTCAACTTTGCTATTGCAGCTCAAAAGCAGCCATAGACACAGTGTTGAAAAACAGGTGTGGCTGCGTGTCAGTAACATTCATTTACAAAAGAGAGGCAATGGGTCACATTCACTTTTGGCAGTGGAGCTGTAGTTTGTGGACCTCTATTCTAATGTAATAATAATAAAAAGGAAACACCCATGGTCAAATAACATCACTAAGCATAGGGCATACAGTAAATTGCTCACCTGGTCAAGAGACTCCCGCAGATGCACCTGCAAATATTCTGGGGGTAACACAGGAATACTTAAAGAGGCTTGTGAAAGTGGGGGTACTGAACGGACAAGTGAGGATTCAAAGTCTTCTATCAGAGCACTTGAAAGACTCCTGTTTGTTTCATTTTGTTCCAAAACCTCAGAATCCTTCCTTCCTGAATCATCTAATTTCAGAAGCTCCACTTGTGATTCAATGTGTAAAAACTCTGGCTTTACAGGATGAGTCCTCAAGGAGGTATTCGATGCCCTTTGAAGAGTTCCACTGATCTCCACTTGTCCTCTACTTGACTTAAAATGCTTTGTGAGGGCAGCCCAGAGTCCAGCAATCCATGGCTCAACCACAAGTTCTAAGCTGGCATATAATTAAAAAAAGGAGAGAAAAAAATACAAATGCCTAAGTTGTCCATTTTAACAGAGTAATGTGATAAAGGCAGAGTCCTTCCATCTGACAGAATACTATATGCAATTGTATAAAATATAGTCGGATAAAGATTACTCAGAATTAAAAAAATATTCATCAAAGATTAAGTTTTAAAGAGCAGAACATTAATATGTTTTTGTTAGCACTGTCGCTGTAAAAATATAAGCACATGTACAGGTCAAAGAAATAAAATGGGACATGAAAATATATTAATAATAGAAATAAAATCACTCTTAATTTCCTAAAATACTAGGTAATCTTTACTTTTAGTTATAATTAAACAGGCATGCTAAATTCTCATGAGGCTAAGAGAACTCAGCCAAATTCCAAGGCTACTCTAATGATGCAAATATTTGTCACATCAATCAAATGCCTCATCTTTTTTGCCTAACAGATTTACTTATCTTTTGTCTAGAAAGTAAAATATCACCAAGAAACCACTATGGATTGATGCCAAGTTTTTTTTAACTAACTAAAAAGTTCAAACCTTTCTATCAGTTCTGAATAATTTTACGGGGTAGAATTTCCAGGAAGCTAACCTCAGGAAAGGAAAGGGGTCATTCTTTATGAAATCTAAATTAATCATAAGTACATTGTAAAAAATGCAGAACTCCAGTTAATACTAACAAAGTATAACTCAACAATAACTTTCCCAACACTGCCTGACTGAACTGAGGTTAAATAGAGAGCATAAGTAAGAGAGACTTGTCAGAGCACTAGAAATAACATTTTTATCACTTTCCACCTGAATTCAAAGGCGGTATCAATTAAACTCTAACTCATTAAGATAAATGACTATGAAAAGACACATTTCAGAATTTTGTCTTATTATGACTCAGACTACAATTTCGCTGTGCTAATTAGGGGTTCATGTGGTCCATAGCTCAAATTTGCTTATACGTTGTATTTACCCCAAGCAGCCTTACTGAAAGCAAGTTCATAAAATACGGGCTTAATAACAGTTACATTTAACTATTACAATTAGTCTTAGAACTCAGAAATATGAAGGTGCTGGTGTCTATAATCATAAAGAGATTGTGCCTACTAAATGATAGCATAGTTCTAAGAGGGAAACTTGTACTGATTTTTTCAAACATATCCACAATCTTACAAAGTAAATACCATTAGCTGTTAGTTTAAGCAAACAAGGTTTCAGTCAGTAGTGGTGAATCAAGGATTTGAAACCAGCCATTTGGATTCTGCATTCCTAATTCTTTAAGTGTGGTGGGCCTTAAGCAAGGGCATCTTCTGAAAAACACCTTAATTTTAGAAAAGGGAAAAATTCAAGTAAAGTATTAAAAGGGACAAGACTACTGAAATACATTTGAGAATTTTAATACTTGATCCAACAAATGGGCAGAGAAGACAAAAGTGTTTAAAGAGATGTGAAATATGGAACGAGAAAAAATGAGCCTATTCTATGATATATAAGCATTATATTATTGATTAAACATAGCCCACATAAGACTGAATGTCTAATGTCAACTTGGTTCTGGAAAAAAAGGAGGATCAAATTAAAAAGAAAAAAGTAAAAGGTAATATGCAAGAAAAGGTCACAGAGATTTGTCACAATGAGGAAGAACGTGTACACTGGAGATAAGGAAAAACCTACAGCATCAGAGCTGCAGAAAATGATGGAAGGAGTGGGCACGAAGGGTGAGATAAGGCGAAATATGAGAAGATTCACCACTACACATATGAATGGCGCTAACATGCAGAGAAGCAAGGTGTTTGCTGAATTTCTCATTTTTCATAAACAAAAATTATTCATTAGTGCAGTGAATAAAAATTTATTTAATATATGCATCTACTAAAAATATGTGTGTGTGCTGTTATCTGGCTAAAATAAAAATATTTCAAGGCCAAATGGTAGAATAAATTATGTAAAAGCTGGAAGACCTTTGAATAAACATGTTAGGATTTATCTGAAAGTTTGTGCACAGGGTAAACTACTGACTTGTAAAAATAAGAATAAAAGAAATGAAAAAAGAAAGACCAGCATGGCAGCAAATAGCAATTAAGATGGTGAGAGACAAAGTGACAAAATGACACGCGGTCTGGGGTGAAGGCCCACTGAGGTCTCCTATCAATGGTGCTCGGCCTGATGGCTCTGTCCACATGAGGCGCTCACAACTGAACTCATCCAGTGACTCCCTGTGTACACAGCAGAGAAGAGTCCTACTCACTACCCTAATGAAAATGGTGATTCTTACACAAATACCTGCACACTTCAAGATAAAGGGTAACTGTACTGGAGCACCTTTCCTAATTTTGTTCATTAACACATACCACGAAGGAAGAGACAAACATCAGCAGAAAAAATAAATCAAGCTCTGGTTGATCTTTTAGGATCCTAGAGCTCAAAATCTTAAAACTACAATATTACTCTCAAGCTGAAACTGTCATGCTAAACCCATTGCTAACATGTTTTATAAAGTTCCTTTCACTGTGTAAACATAAGGGTTTACTGGCAAAAAAAGGGAAGTACGTTGCTCTTACCCTACACAGTCATCTGCATGTCCGGTGTCATAGAAATGTTGAGCTCCAAGCTCCTGAAGTCGTTTATCAATGACTTTCCCTCCATTACAGAAGTACGTATATTCTGAATCTCCCAAACCTGAAGAGTACAAATAGAAAATTATATACACTGAGGTTTAAATTTAAGGATACTAAAACATAAGTATCTAAAACAATACTATTCCACAAAAATAACGTGTAGTTCCACATTTTCTTATTTTTCTTAAGTAATACTAATTAAGCAGACAGTGCTCTTTTTTACAACACGAAAGTGCCAAGTATACTGGCACTACCAACAAAACAAATACTTATTGGCAAGAAATATACATATCTCACATTTTTGTTTTCAAGAATCTGTATAAAAACATAAGAAATTTTAAATTAAGGATCAGACAGGTTAAAAAAAAAATCAAGATATATGTATTGGTGCACTTTTCTGATCCCGAATAACAGTCTGTCAACCACGGTCTCTGAGCCAAATCCTACACACATAATTTTTGTAAATAAAGTTTCATTGGAACATATTGTTCACATATTGTTTATGGTGACTTTGAAACTACACCAGCCAAGTCTAGCAGTGTGATAGAGACCACACGGCCTGCAAAACCTAAAATACCTACTATCTAGTCTATTATAGTACTTACAACTCCTGACACACAGCACAGAGGCATGTCAGCAGCATAACCAGCTGATACTAGTCTTGGATAAGTTTTAAAGAATTGCGTCTACTTTTCATGGTAAGAAAACTCACTAATATTTCACACTTGTTTGAAATTTTAAAATTGAAAGCTTAAATTTTTTTCAGTTTATTTATCCTCATGTTCTCTCCCAAAAACTGAGTAAAAATAAGATGGGTTCATGTATGTACCCAGAATTGACTAGAAAAGCTGGATAGGCTTCAGGTTTTTCTTTATAACACTTTTTGAGGGTTTTTCAAAGCAATAGACATTCACTCTTGAAAACACAGAAGGTGGAAAAACTTCAGTTTAAGAAAACTATAAACACAATACAACACTCTCTTGAACATGTGATATGTACCAAGTCATGGCCAGGGTTACACTCTCAATTTCCAAGCAAATGTTTATTAAAGCACAACCCATCCTTGCTAGATACTCTCCCCCACTCTCTTGCAAAAAACCTCCAAAGATAAACAATACAGATCATGAGAGAAATACGCATCCTCTGCTCCCTGTCTCTAGTGTCATATTTTGCTATGCTGGTCCTTCTGACCCTCTGTCTATTTAAACTATGCTTCACAGCCCTATACCAGTTTTGCTAATTAGGGATGCACACTAGAATCACCTAAGAGCTTTGAAAAATATCCATGTCAGAGCCCTACTTCTGAATGTCAGAAATACTGGTGGTAGGCCCAAGTAACAGAATTATTAGAACACCCCAAGCTACCCTAAATGTGCAAACCAATCTATAGACATACAGAATCACTTGGGAATTTTTATGGTTTGCTGTTGTTTTAAATGATAAAGCAGCATGAGAGGCTGCTCCTTCAAAGACTCTGGTTAATAGGTTTAAGATGAGGCCCAGTCATCAATATTCTAAAAATGTTTCACAACTGACTCTGTTGTGCCTACCTGACTAGTAAAGCTACTCAAGAGGTTCTATAGAGGACTAGGGACATATCTCAGTGGTAGAGCACTTGCCTAACAAGCTCCTGCATTCCAACTCTGGGGGGAGGGTAAGTGTTTTTGCAGAGTGTGTTGTGGGGTAAAGACTGAGGAAGCATTTACATTTTTATGTTTTGCATGTATGTAATGTCTATGTAAAAAACCAAATGTCCCATATAATTGCATTTTGTGGTTTTGAAAGATGTATTCAGATAACAAAGTGATCAGCAGTAATAACAGCACATAGTAAGAGCAGGAAATATAGATCATTACCCAATAATCCATACCGCAGGTGACCAAAGACATCAGCTGGCAGCGTCTTGTCATGTATTTCTTTAACAAACTTGCGGGCTGTGTCAGGGGGGTCTCCAGTGCCAGTGGTAGAAACAACAACCACCAGAGGAGCGGTTTCGGTTTTTAGATCATACTACGAAACAATGGTAACAAATCATGGACTTAATACTACACATGTTAGTGATTTAACATATCAGTGTGGCAAGGCGATCAGTTTAGTTTCCTCTGCCTTATATTTCCTTTCAGTTTTCCTCCTTGCCAAGTTATAAGAGCTGTATACCAGGGTGGCCAGGCCAGTAACAAGGTGCCCCCTGTCAAGCTATGCAATGTAGGATATAACTCAGTCTAAACACATTTGTTTTGCTGATGCTCATAAAGAGGTTAGGAGAGATTAACATGTTCTTCCCTACATGTGGTTCACCACAGATGTGACCTGTCATCCCAGGTGTCTACCTAGTCCAATTTTTCATTTTAGGAAAGTCAGAGGGTAAGGGACTCTGTGCCACTGTGCCTCGTGCCCAGTGTTATAGATGAGATCTGATCTGCAAGGCAAATAGGCCCAGCTAAGAATCAAGGTGACAACCCAAGGTACCCTGATGAGATGCCAAGAAGAAATGCAGTAAAATGGCAGTTAAATGAAAGAAAAAAAAAAAAAGGAAGTAAAAGGGCTTTTAAAAGAGGAGGGTAAGATTCAGAAATAAAAAGCAGAGATGTAAGTACCTAGGATTAAATGACAGAACAAATAGAATACTCCTGTGAGCACAGAACAGCCATGAAAACACAACAGCTCTGAAATCTTCAGCAACTTTAAACACAGTCATCCATACTACTTAAAAAGGCAGAGAAGGGGCACGCAGGGCATTTTAAAGTGAGAAATTAAAAGTGCTGCCTCAGGTATCAGCTGCTATCAAGAACTTTTCCTCAAGGTTCCAGGAAGCTGAAAAATCTATCAGAAGTAAACTGAGATCATCCATGTTCCCAATTCTTATAAGTCAAGTATCTTTCTTTAAATTCTCATGTAAATTTAAACACTTTTAATACAACAGGTCACTGTCTCTTCTTATGACTCTATGAACACCACTGCTCATTGACATGACTTAATTTGGGTCCAAACAATTCACTTTTATTTTACTTTCTGTGATGCCGGGGATTGAATCCAGGGTCTTGAGCACACTTAAACAAGCTGTACTCACCATCACTGTGCTGCATTCCCAATCCTCACTTTATTTTTCATGCCTACATGAAGAACTGGAGGCAATTTTTTAACAGGCCACTGAATACTTGCAACACAGTGTGTCAAACTCTTATGCAGAAAAGGACTATTGTGAACTAAGAAGCAGAGAGCTATCCAACTAGAGAAACCATTCAGCCAAGTACAGCAACCAGCATGACCAAAATGGTGTTAAGCAAATTTACCATTCATTTTTCTGTCAAATGGCTGCTGACCCACTAGTGAGGTCAACCTAATATCATGAAACCTCAGAGCTAGTTTCATAATACTATTTATTTGCAGTAAGATTCAGGTTTAGTCCACCATGTGGCATTGCAGTGTAAGCTTATTTTAAGTTACTATTGAATGACAGGGCCTTCCAATTGGTGGTGTTATGGAAGAGTGTGCTTTCTAGGACTACATCTGTAGTCACACTGGCAGTGCTGCATAAAGGAACCAAGTCAGTTTCCCTCTGTAAGCTAGGTTTCTAATTCACCTGTACAGCTGACAGCCTAGTCTTTTTTTGAATTTGAGTTTGTGACGGGCCAGGGGAGACTGAACATGAGTGAAGGGGCACTAGTGAAATTCACTGACGAGAGTTTGACTGCTCAGTGGCTAGCACATCATTGGGTTGTATAAAGCCCCTGCTAACAGTTATCACGTAACTATCTAAAACAGTATAATCTGGAGGTCTCAGACTAACTAAAAGAAAAACAAGGTCTTATAATCCCTTAAAGGTAGGAATTTCTGCACAGAAATGCTGAATATACAAATAAGTAGTCCCCGACCTTAAGCAGCGAGTCTTCTCCAGATCCTCACACCACTACCTAAATCTCCATTTTATAACAGAATCTAAGTGGTCTTTTATTTGGAAGAACTTGAACGTGAATGGCTGGGCCTTTCTTTTAGGGAATCCAAATGGGATGCTGAGATTCATGATAAACATCCACACAAATGCACACATCTCATTTGTTCTCACAGTCAATCTGCAAGATAAATGAGGCCTACACTACTACAATTGCACTAAAATTGTAGGATTGCTTATTTCAGTCTCTGAGACACTTTAGTCTAATTCAAATGTGTATTTCTACTTAAAAAAAACTGGTAAAATCTTACAATACAGTTGATAAAATAAACTTCTGAGTATTTTATTTCACGTCTTACTTTGTTATGAAACACCACTTTCCAACCAAATTATTTCAAAGTGTAAAGCACAGTAAAATCTACAGGAGTGACAGCTCTTACCTTATCTGACTCACTGATACAGTGAAGATCGGCAGAAAACCCATGAGTCACAGCTTGTTCACATATTTCTTCTGCTATGGCCTTTGCTTGTCCTTTCTGTGTAGCATACAATAACAAAAACCTCCTCATCACCTCCAGACATGTGCTGTACCTCTAACAGTGACACTGAAAGCCAGAAATAGAAAAAGGAATAACAACCTACAAGTTATCAATTCTACCACAATTTTTAAAAAAAGAATACAGTGATAACCACAACCACACATGATGTGAAATAGCCTACTCTAACTTTGTTTCATAGCACTAATTTTAAATGAACCTAAGTAAGAGAGAATTCATCAAGTTGGGAAGTGTAAAAGAATGAAACTCTAATTCCATTGTCTGGAAATCCAATTATGATTTCAAACTACTTCTGAGGCTTGACAATGGAAAACACTCCCCTAATCTGTATCTCAGCTCCCTTGTCTTTAAAGTTAGGATCAGAATACCTTCCTGACAAAGAATGTGACAAATGAAAAGCACCTGAGTAAAGCTTATGACAATATCACTTGTAAGTCTTAGACAGCCTTTTGTTTCCTCTTTTTAAAAACGGTAAAAAGTCCCGCTAAGTTGTAGGGTTTATTTGTTTCTATTATATCCCAATGCTAATAAAAAAACTAATCACAGTACTAAAATAAATCACAGTGCACATTGTTGCACAAATTAGCACCAAATGTGCAAATATGTGCACAGGGAAATAATTTCCAAGGCAAACGTTTTGTTTTCCTGAAGAGATAACCAAGAATAAAATAAAGGGCACTTTTTTTTTTTTCATATTCATCCAGTAGATAACCCCGGAAGATTTTCAATTTTTAGAGACAAATTTAAATCGCAATCCAAACTAAAATGTTGACTTCTGGCGATCGAATCACCTACAGTTATAGGCTCTTCTGGTCTAACTACACGTTAATCCTGAAGTACTCTTAGGGAGCACGTCAACACCTGGCATACAAGGTGCTCAGTAGCTCAGCCGAAGGAATGGATAAGTGAATATCCATTTAGGACCGGCTTAGAACTGTGGAAACCTGGTGATGCTGTCACCTGCCAGGACTGTCCCCCTCACATCCCACCGCCACCCGTGCCACGGAGCATGACCCCAAAACCCTCGCCCTGGCCACCGGGCGAAGCAGGCTCGCCTCGGGCTCTCAGCGGGTTCCGCGCACCCGGGCCCGGGGCGGGCGGATCGGGCGGGCGGATCGGGCCGGCGGACCCAGCTGCTTTTCTCGAAAGAGCCTAGAACCGCCCCGCGGGCCTCGGCCAATTCCGAGGACCCGGACCGCGCTCCCGGGTCACCCCGCCGCCGGCGCTCAAGGGGCGAAGGGACCACGTGCGTGAGGCCGCTACCCCCACGACTCCCGACCTGTGATGGGCAAAGTCTCAACCCCGGGAACCCGCTGCCGCCCAGCCCTTACCACCGTGACGCAGGCCGGGGACTCGGGATCCACCGGAACGCGGACAGCCCCACCCACGAGCACGGCGAGCGCGCATGCTCGGTACTCACGACCAATAAGAAGCTCCAGAGGGCCGCAGGCCAATCACAGAGCTCCGGTTGTGGGCGGTACCTGGGAGGGTCTCCGCACCGCGCATGCGTCTGGTTGGACGGGCCCCGCCCCTGGGTTCTCACCGGGGCCCCGGAGGTCGGCACGCCGTGCGGTTGCGGCTCGGTAAGTGCTCACGGGGGCTTCCCGCCGGCACGCGCTGGGACCCTCTCCCGTACCTATATCTGTACCCGCCCCTGCACACGCCCCTGCACCCGCTCCTACACCCGCACCTGCCGGCCTTCTCGTGCGGGACCCTGCGGCGTGTGAGCGCAGGTCCCCGGGGCCGGAGCTCTGGGCCCGTGGGGTTTTTTCATTCGTGGGAAGGCGCGGCCCCTCTGTCCTGCACACGCATGTTCCCAAGTCCCAGGAGCTGTGTAGCTCTGGACCGGCGGCCCTACCTCCCGCGTCATTGACCTTCCCGGGTTACTTTTTTTTTTTAAAGGTGAGGTTTTCCTTACTCTCCCCTAATCGGCCTTCCCTATGTGTCCGAATTTTGCCCATCACTTATTTTAAAAAATACATTTGCTTTTAACCGAGCTCAGTTCCTTCCTTCCATCCACACGGGAGAGGCGGGGTTGAGAGCTGGATGGCGGAGTTTGAATCGGGCTCTGCCTGAACTGCGCGGGGTCACCTCTGTGCTCCTGCTCCTTCCTCAACTGCAGAATGACCACAGAAGTGCTTATTTTGTGTTCGTTAATGCACATAAGGCACATAGGACAATGCCTGGTAAGTAATAGCCATTAGCCGCAAGCCATTTTTCTGAACTTTAGGATATAGAAACCCTGCTTTTCTGATGCTATATTTTAGTGTGGAGATTTTTATTAATCCCTGTTTTGGGGTATATGTCCTCAGTTCATAAACTGATGTTTGCGAACTTGAGGTTGAGTGAGGCATGTTCTCAGTGTATCTGACCTTTTCTTACTCTTTTATTTATGTATCAAGAAGCATTGAGAATCTGATGATGGCATGGCTTTAATCACCTTGAGACGGAACTTCTGCCATTTGTCTGAACTTTGGATACCTGGAGCTGTAGCTGCTTTGAAAAATCACCCCACAAATCATGTTCACAGGATAGTCAAGGAGCCTCTGCACCTTTGGTTCTGTCCCCTACAACCTGAGCCTTTCAGGGTCAGGTTCCATCATGCCTGTTGTAAAAAGTTCCATTCAGAAAATAGAAATGACCTGCATCCAGTTGGTGAGCCTGTGGTGTCTCAAGCACATGACTGGGACAGACTTGAGCAAAATCTTCAAAAAGAGAATGAGAAGGTATTTTACAGGAGACTGAACAACTTCACCTCCTCAGAAGAACTGCTAAGTTTTATAAGCACTCTGGAAACTCTGCCTGTCTCTCTGGCAGCAGGAGCTTTGCAGCGGATTTGTGAAGTGAGTAAAAGAGATGGCAATAAAGGGCTGCCAGAAGAAATACTAGAGAACGATGTCTTCCAAGCTTTATGCTTTAGGTTTGAGCAAGAACTCTCACATCTGTCAAACACTGGTTTTGTGACTATTCTGCAGGCTCTTACTCTATCACATGTGGATCCTCAAAGTAGCCTGATACCGAGCCTCGTAGCAGAATGCCAGAATCGCCTCAAAAGAGGCAGCCTGGAAGTCCATAATCTTTGTATTGTTGGGGAATGTCTGATTCGACTGCACAGTGCAGCTCCTGTGATGCTAGACTTGATTCTAGAGCAACTGCAAGGTCAAAAGCTGGAAACATTTACCCCAGATGATATTGTGGCCATTTATAGAATACTGCAGGCATGTCCTGAAAAAGTAGACCAATACCAAACCTTTTTAAACAGAATAAACAACATTTCCCTTTCATTAGTTTCCTACCTGAGCCCTAAATTGATTAGCCAGGTGCTCGCTGCTCTAGTGATTCTTGATCAAACTCATGCACTTCCTCTGGTTATAAAATTGGGCAAATATGCTGTGAAATACATTCCTCACTTCACTAATGAAGAGCTCAAGAGAGTCTTGGAGGCATTCATGTATTTTGGACACAATGACAGGTTTTTTACAAAAGCCCTAGAGCAACACATAGCTCCGCTCTGTCTCACCTTGGATCCTGAAGTTATCAGCAAAATGATGGAGTACTGCAGTAGAAAACAGATTCTTTCAGAACCCATTCTCAATGCAGCAGCAGAAACTTTTGTTTGCCAACCAGAAAAATTTTCACCTTGTCAGATTTCTGAAATAATTGAACCACTTGGAAAACTTAATTATTTGCCACCAAATGCCCCTGTTTTATTTAGGAAACTAGAAAATGTGCTCTTTACTCATTTCAATTCTTTTCCACCCAAAACACTATTGAGACTTCTCCATTCATGTTCACTTATAGAATGCCACCCAGTCAACTTTATGACCAAAATATTCAGCCCTTTTTTTCTTCAAAAGCTACAAGGTGAGTTGGTTATGACTTTTGACAGTTGAAAAAAACCTTTGAACTCTGATATTTTTAGACACTATCTAATGATATTTTAGATACTATTCAAAGGCAATGCTCTGCATTTAGTTTTTCCTCTGTGATGATTTGAAGATGAAATCAAAAGTTACAGGTGCTAGTATAAACAGAGCTCAGAATGGTAAGATATTGTGTAGAGGGAGAAAAACTTAGAAAAACAGACGGGATCCCTAACTGAGATAGGTAGCCTTCCTGTGGGATGAGGTGATGGAGGTGGTGGTAGGAGCTCCTGTAAAATTGGAGAGCTTTTGAACATGAGCAACTGTACCTTTTTTTTTTTTTTTTTTTTTTTTTTAAGAGAATGGTATGGTTCATTCAATTCAAAGCCTCCCAAATGCGGCAAACTTCTGCATTCTCGTTAAATTTCCACTAGTTCTCCACACATTTTACCTCTTTTAATATATTCTGTTGCTAGGAGCTTGGGTTCTTGGAAGTCAGTTTCACTGGTGGCAACAGATCCCATAGTTCTAGTGGGTTCATTTCCTAATGCCATTTAAAAGTGCATATTTCTGCAGTGAATAAATTGTTCAGTCATGACGCTCCCTCTTTCCTTTTGCATACTAAATTCAAGCTGAACCATGACAAGTGTTTTTTATTTCAGGTGAAGAGTCAGATTTGGACAGATTGAGTCTGGCACAACTGACCCAACTCTTCCTAACTTCAATCCTAGAATGCCCTTTCTATAAGGTAACATGAACATGAATCGTGTGGCTTTATTCCCCATGAGGCCAGTTCTCTTTTATCCTCTTTGAAATATTTAATTTCCTATACTTTGGTCTATCTTGTAATCTCATTAGAAAGCAGAGCTTTCACTTACTTGGAGTTAGTTGCCACCATATAACCTTTGTTTAATAAATTGGTCCTGATTCTGTGTTCTTGCCCTGGAAACACCAATTTCCTGCTGTGTATGATTCCTTAGAAGATTTCATCTTGTACTGCACGCTTGTGACTTAGGGTGCTCCCAGATTCTCTCTGAGGGTTTCAAAGGGGTTTAGCACTTTCTGTTGGTGTTTATCAAAGTGGAAATCTCTAGACTGAACAAATCCTAAATTATTTCTGGGTATATTTTTAAGCCAAGCCAGAAATTTCACTCATATCTTGGTGAGCTTCGTTTACAGGGAGTGTGCTCTTCCTGTATAGTACCATAAAGGCCCATCCTCACAACCACCACACACCTTTTACCCAAGGTGTGTGGGTCAGAAATAGCATCACCAGGTTTGGCCATCCGCAGCCTGGTCTTCTATACTCTCAACATAGTTATCTGATTGTTTGGCGGGCATGGTGACTCAAACTGTAATCCTAACTTCTTGGGAGGTGGCAACGAGGAGGATCACAGTTCTAGGCCAGCCTGTGCAAAAAGTCTGTGTGAGACCACATCTCCACAAATAAAAAGTTGGATGTGGTGACGTGTACCTCATCCCAGCTAAGTGAGAGACATAAACAGGATCAAGCAAGACCCCTATATATAAAATAACCAGAGCAAAAAGGCGTGGGGGCATGACTCAAAAGGTAGAGCACCTGCCTGGCAACCAAGAAGCCCTGAGTTCAAACCTCCTAGTGCCACCAAAAAAAAGAAAAGGAGTATCTGATTTTTGGAATAGGGTCTTAGAAGAATAGGAAACATTACTGTTTTCTTTAAAACGGCTTAGACAGCCTACTATACATAGAGATAAGTAACCTCTTTCCATCTTTGAAGGAACAGTATTAACAGCAGATTCTATGCACACAAATACATATAAAAACTGTCTAGTTTTTCTCTTTTAATGAGACGTGACTAGCTAAACAAAGTACAATTTGCTTTTATATCCAGCATATCATGGACATTCCTAGAGTCAGATAGATAGATAGGTATAGATCGACCGATCAAATGTGTTCTTCAAGAAAGGCATGGTATTTATTCTGCCGTTCCAATATTAAAGCATTTTCAGGTTTTTCAAACTTTTGTCTCAGCAATGCTATCGAAACATACTTGCATGTCTATCTGGAATTTATTTTTGTTATTTCTATGTATTTTTATATATGTATTTTAATTAACTAAATATACATATATATATATTTCTATAGTGTGTGTTATCATATTAACATACCTCACAGTTTTTTTCCTTTGTTATGGTGAATACACTTAAAATCTACTCTTGACCAATTTTCAAGAATAGGATGCATCATCATATACTACCTGAAATTAACTGGGTGCCTGCCAGATGGGTAACCAGTTTGCTAGTATGATACATTACATCACTATCCTTTTCTTTCCAAGTTGAATTGTCATCTTTATCACATTTTCTACTGTTAAAAATAGTTGACAACAATTAGGGCCTTGTAGCCATTCTAAGAGTTCTAAAGATATTTTCGACTGTGATCGTTGTTAAGTTTCTTCCCTTTCTGTTTATAGCGACCAATGGCTCCTTTTTAAACACATTTAAAAGGAATTTTTGAACCATAACAATAATCTCATGCATTGTCTTTTGAGAAAGATATGTGCCCTAAATCCCGGGAAAATATCATGAAATAATTCTATATCAGACTTTACCCAGGTAACCTTTAATTTATTCTCTGTTTTTATCATATTTTTCCTTCTAATGTTTGCATGTATGAATTTTAGGGTCCAAAACTTCTTCCTAAATATCAAGTGAAATCATTTTTTACGCCCTGCTGCTCCCTGGAGACCCCTATGGATTACCATCTTTATAAATCTGTAATGACTGGACTGATTGACCTTTTAGGAGCAAGATCGTATTTTGCTTCCAAAGTGTTGACGCCCTATTGTTATACCATAGGTAAGTGTGTAGGGAGTTTTGTTGTTTTGATCAGCAGTTCCTGTCTTTTCTTAGAGAGGTAGCAGTTAGAAGCCATAGTTCCCTGGAAGTACAAAATGGAATCTTCTCTTTCCTAAAGACAAGTGCAAGCAGTAAGATTAACCACAGGGTTGGAGAGGCTAGACTCTGGGTTTGAGTCTCACTCATGAGCCACATTGCAGAGGCTGTCCTGGGCAAAGTATTAAACCTTGTCCTCCTTGCTTCCTCATCTGTAAAATGAGAGAAACAGTGACCTCAGAGACTTGCTAAATAACTAAATGAAACCCAGTGAGTGCTCAGCAGTTAGCTCCTATCGCAATTTAGGCCTGTGTTGTCCCAAGTACAGCAGCCATTAGTTTATGTGGCTACTTAAATGTGAAGTTAAAAATCACAATCTGGTTACTTGGCCACACTAGCCACATTTCAAGTGTTTACTCGTCATAGTGGCTCATGGCTGCCAGATCAGACAGCACTGGAATAAACATTTCCCTACTCTAAAAAGTTCTTTTGGTCAGTGGTGACTGGGGAGTCCCAAGTCCTTCTGCCCTTACTGTTCTTTTAAATGATTGAGTAAAAGAAACTCATTTCATAGAGGGCAGCAGTTTATAGGCTCCAAATGTCACATCTCACTCCTCTCCTTTACCAGACTACAAAAGGAGTCGCAGTATATGAGAGAGCCAGGAAGGGGGAGTATGTCCTTGCTTATGGACCACATATTCAGCTCAGGATGCTTTACTCACTGTGGGGGGACTGCAAGCTCAAGCTGAGAGTTTACAGTTCCCTAAGTGTTTAACGTACAAGATTTGGTTCACTCTGAATTAAAGGGTCTCGGGCTCTTCTTGCTAGAGACCCCACTCCTTGTTTCAGTTGAGACTTCTTACTTTAAGGCTGATTTGGTGGCTCATGGAACCAATTAACTAAGATCCTTAGCAGTGTTTAGTTGTGGTGGTTACTTTGCAGCCTTCAGCCCACTGATATATGCAGTGTAGAAGAAACCAAAATAGGACAAAGGAATGCAGAGAGGTAGTGTTTATGAGGGTAGCACACCAGGAATTTTTTCTTTCTTCTCTCACCAGATGTTGAAATTAAACTAGATGAAGAAGGACTTGTATTGCCATTTACAGTGCAAGAAGATGTCCATAAAAGGTAAAGAAGATGTGGTTTGTAATGTTGTAAGACTTGTCAAGGTTAATAAATTGATACTTTTCTTAAGAAGGTGAGAAAATAGATGTGATTCTGGAAATTAGAATACTACTTCTCAGCATATCAGTTTTGAAAAGCCCTTGTAATATTTTATAAACAATAGAATTAAATGCTTTTTTTTAACAGATTAAAGGACAACCTATTAAATCGTTGTTTTAAAATAATATTGGGACATAGGAATAGTCAAATCTAAAATTCTAGCAACTAAAAATATATAGTTTCTCGGTTTTGATTTTTCTTAGGGTAGCATTGTGCATTGATGGTCCAGAAAGATTTTGTTCTGATAGCAAACACTTACTAGGAAAAGAATCTATTAAACAAAGACACCTTCGATTACTCGGTTACCAAGTTGTTCAGGTATGTATGCTGTCACCTTTCTTTTTTTTTTCTCCCCAAAAGCAGTTCTTAGTTCAAATTTGCTTTTCTAGGGTATCAGTAAGTACTCTAAAGTACAATAAAAATTTAAAGAGTTTACTTAACTAGTGATTCATGAATCAGACAATGCCAAACCTGAAGAGGTTTGAAGGTCCCCAAGTGAATACAAATGAGGGGCTTTTGTAGAGGGAACACAATGAAACAAAGAAAATACTTGACTCGATACAGTGTACAGTTGCCTTAATTGATCTGTCTGGTTGAGCAGGCCCTAGTTACACAGTTATAAATTTGTGAAGTGTTGCCAATTGGTTGAGTTTAAATTCTGTTTTCTTTGTTACATGGACAACATGAAAAGGCCCAAGTTAGATGTGGCTTACATTTGCAATTTAAGCAAGATTAAGGTTATTTTTGGAGCCATAACTGGTATTCCTGCTTTTTAACTGGTATTTTCAGGCATGTTTTCAGGCCCAATGTCCATTTTAAATTATTTTGCAGCAGCCACTGCTCTGATAGTACAATGGACCAAGAATTTATCTCTAGTTTAAATCTTACAAGTTTGTAAATTAGGCTTAAATCTTGAGTTATATCTTGAAATACAAAATTTTTCAAAGCTTGAGCTTTTCAAAATGCCTAAATTCTTTACAAACATGTTTAACTCTGCTTTTGGGATTATTAAGTTATTAGAATTTTTTTACTTTAATTTCCCTTTGATCAAATGAATAAAAATGGACTAGGTGACCCATTAAGTCCAGGACCTTCATCCACCCTTAATGCTTAAGGCCTTGTTTGTGCTTTCCTTGTATATTACATAAGGTCTTATGGAAGGGGACAGCAGTTAATATAAATGATAGTTCCCTAATTCTCTAAGCTATTTATACTAGCTGCTCTCTGGTTTCCTGTCTACTGACATTCAGTCATGGAACCTTGCTCATCTTCAGATTAATTTTCATATAATGAATTGTGCCAATGTGTGTGCAAAAACCATTGTTTCTTTACTGCTTACAGCATAAAGCAAAAACTCCTCAAAGTCTTAGCGCGCACAGTTTATAGTCTGCATGCAGGCAGACCCTCCAGGCACATGGCCAGTTGGCCAGCCCCTCTGCTTCATCTCCTTCTCATTCCCTCAGTTCCCTCTCCTTCCCTTCCTTCTCCACTCTCCCTCTCCCCATCCCTCTCCATTCTTCCCCTCCTCATCCCTCTCCACTCTCCCCCTTCCCATTCTCTCCAGTCCCTGCCCTTGCTGCTTCTGACCCCAGGTTGTTCTCTGGCATGTAAAGATTCTTCACATAGTTCTCTTGCCCCCTTCTAAATGCTGACCCCACTCAGTGGGAGATCACTAGTCTACTACTGACTTTATATTTATTGTGTTGTGACTTCCCACCTGATGTCTGATCTGGAAAAGGAGGCACCTGTTGGTCCTTACTTAGATATTTGCTGGCAAATATTTACTGGGCTCCTGCTGTAGGAAATAGGACTTGGGATTCAGAGACCAGGTGTGTCCTCTGCACTCTTTAGGTCACCTTCTGCTGTTGGGGAGGGTATGAGAAACAAGGTAAAAGGATACCAGAATCACCTGAAATTGTGGATGGTTGTGATGGTTTTATTTTCCTCCCTTCATAGGTCCCCTATCATGAGATTGAGATGCTAAAATCCAGACTCGAATTGGTGGAATATTTACAAAGAAAGCTATTTCCTCAAAACTCTGCTGTTCATTGGTAAAAAGAAGGAATTATGGTTTCAGGACTCAGATGATGAAAGAACGTGTGGGTGGGGAAGGTTTCATTTTCTTGTTTGTTTTTGTGGTACTAGGCTTTGAACTCATGGTCTGGCACTTGCTAAACAAGTACTGTATAACTTAAGCCAGGTCTCCAGTCCTTTTTTGCCCAGGGCCAGTCTTGGACAGTGATCCTCTTACCTCTGCCTCCCAGTTATAGGTGTATGACGCCACACCAGCTTATTTGGAATAATGTCACACCAACTTTTTGTTGGGGCTGGCTTTGAACCACAGTCCTCTTATCTCTACCTCTCTCCTCCCAAGTAGGTGGGATTACAGGCATGAGCTCTTGTGCCCAGCCTTAAGAACCTGTGTTTTTAAATGACATAATTTAATTTGTGATTTAGCCATTTTTGCTTTTTTTTTTTTTTTCAGAATTCTGTTTAGACATTGGTGACCTGAAAAGGGTCTGTGGTTTTTCTTATATCATGTATACATTTACTGGAGGTAAATTTTAAATTAATTTAATACAAGTGTCATATATACTTTTTTACATATAAAAATGATCAAGTACAGTTAAAGAATATAATGAGTAAATGCTAATTTTTAAGCCTTTTGTTTGTAATAGTATTTTCTAACTGTAAATACAATGCTCTCTAGTGACCTGCATTTTGTCTTCCAACTAATGTAAGGAAAAAGTTCATCTTCCTTTTCATTCTATTAAATTTTGTTGGTGGAAGTGACTTATAAGGAGGAGTAATGAAAACTAGATTCTATAGCACTTTGCATGTGAACATCTACATTTCTAGAGTTATGTAGAAATACCCCTTTAGTTGATAAGATACTAAGTATTTTTTTTAAATAAAGGTATAAAAAGTGAAAAAACAAGTTAATTTAGATTGGGGTTTTGAAGTTTTAGAAAGTGTTTGGAGAGAGAATCTCCTGTATTTGAAGTCAAGACTGAATTAGTGCATTGTAGATGCATCTTTTTCCATTTTGTCAGGTTAAAGTTTCAGGGACAAGAACTTGAAACAGAGGGTGTAGTAGAAAGAGCTTTGGAGCTGGAAACCCAGGTCTACCACCAGCTGGTGCTGTGACTTTGGTTAAGGACAAGTTGCTGTTGACCTTTCAGTTGTGCTGTGGTGAGCCCTCGCAGAGGTCTTTGTCTTAATGTTTGTGTGTGTCTCCCCTGCTTTCTGATTTAGGTATTGATCCATTTACAGATTAGTGGGCTGGCTCAGAGAGGATGCATATCCTGCCCGTGTTTACCTCATCACTAGTGATGAGTGTGTAATTTGAATCTGAGAAGCAGCGGCACCGTAGCCAAGAGTCTGTACTCAGGAATCTCGAAGCCTGGGTTTGTCTCAGCTTTGGCACTTGTGACCTATGTCCTTGTGTCTCAGTGTCCTGGAGAGATCACATGGTAGTGTGGGCTGTGTCTCAGGACCCTAGAGCTGCTGTAACAAAGTAGCACAGAGAGGGTGGCTTACAGAAGAAGTTTATTTTTTCATAGGTGGGAGGCTAAAAGGCCACAGTCAAGGTGGCTGCAGGGTTGTGCTCCCTGTAAAGGCTCTTGAACATCTCCCTTTCCTGCTGCTTTCCATTTCTGGTGGCTCCAGGTGCTTTAGTTTGTGGCAGCATAACTGACTTGCCTCCATCTTCCCGTGGCCTTTATCCCTTGGTGTTGGTGTGTCACTTCTTCTTCACATGCTGTTCTTATGTAGCTGTGCCTGCATTTTCTTCTTCAAAGACACTATGTTGGATTAAGTTTCACTCTCAGAAACTCAAGTTGATTAAATTGCAAAGACCAAGTGACCAAGTCAAATCACATCCACCCATATCAGGACCTAGGACTTTAACGTATCTCCTTTTGGAAGAGAGAAAAGTACCTTGCATAGGATGAGCACAGTACATGTTAGCTAGCATTTGAAATTCCATCCCATAGTGCAGTGCATCACTTTAACTTTGGCTCTGATTCTTTATCTTTGGGGAATGGAGACTAGACAAGCTCTGAGATCACTTGTAACAGTATACCTTGATTGCAGAGAATGAAAGAGGTCTTGGAAGTAAATGGACACTGAAAAAGGAAAGGTGGTCACCATGTTCCCAAGTTCACTCAGGGTCTGGCTTGATTCTCACATTTTACTTAGCTGGTTTGTACTTTTTCACAGCAATTAGATTTTTGTGACTTTGAGCCAAAGATTCTCTGGATCACATCAAGCCTCAGAAAACCCTTTCATACTTCCTTGCTGATGAAACCCCATGCCATTTTCTGTCTTCTGTGAGCTGATTCTCTTTCCAGGTCCCTGGGCCCAAGCCCTTGGTCTGCCCTCATTGCATTACTTAACCCTCCCTTGGTCAGCTCATCCTTGGCGTGACACTCAGCCCTGAAGCCTGGTGGAGTTTAACAGCCCATGGTAGAGAAAGAGACTAACCCAGCAAGTAATGACAATCTGTTACAAATGCTGTGAAGAAAAGATGCTTCCTGGAATGCTTTTTATGTACATATTCTGTTTACGTAGTGCTCATCATTTGTGATCCTTTTTCCTGGTTGTTTTCAACAGAATCAAATATCTCACCTCTGCATTTGTTTTGTGAGTCTGGGATTTGAACTCAGGGCTTTTTGCTTTCTAGCGTGGTCCTCTCCCACTTGACTCATACCCCGTCCATTTTGCTTTTAGTTATTTTTCTGATAGCATTTCTCCTTTTTGCCTGGACTGGTCTAGACCATGACCCTCCTATTTATGCCTCCAGTGTAGCTGGAATGGCAGGCACATGCCACCATAACCAGCTTATTGATTGAGATGGGGTCTTGCTAACTTTTCACCTGGACTTGCCTGTAACCATGATCTTCCTGATCTCCTTCTGAGTAGCTGGGATTATAGGCATTTATAATTACAATCTCTGTTGAGCCTTTGTCTCGTCTGACTTCCCCACCCACTTCACTTACTCAGTGACTACACACTATAGAGAGCGCTGGTGACTCTGAGTAGGCACTGAACTCAGTGCTAGGGGTTCCAGGGCCATATAGGAAAGAGCCCCTTCCTGGAGGGACAAGGAGTCAGTGGTATAAATAGGTCAGTGAGCAGGTGATGAGGGGGGCGGGCCAGTCAGCATCCTTAAAGCACATGTAAGACAGGGTGCAGAGACAGTCAGAGAAAGCTTGGAGTGATCTGTAAACTGGGTTTTAGAAGGAAGAGGAGTGTCTCTGGGCACAGTGGTCATAGCTAGACCTAACTCTGGCACTGTCTAAAATTAATTTTAATCCTTAAAATGTACATATGTGTGTTACGAAAATAATTTAGGCTAACAGATTCAGGGTTGCTGGTTTCAACAATAGAAGTGAATTTGACACTGTCCAATTAGAAAGCCAAGTCTTTATACAGTGAATCTTCATGTCTCTAAATTTAACATCTGTGCTTGTGCTAGACACATCCATTCTGGTAGCATAACCCTTGAAGCAACAATGTTATTCTTCGGGTCTGTCACCAGGGGGCAGCAAAGTTTACAGCATTGATTAGGCTGCTGCAGTTTACACACTTGACTGCTGTAGGATAGTGGATCCTGTGTGTGCACTGGCGTGCATGCATGGCAGTGTGTGTGTGTGTTGCATAGGGGCAGGAGCTGTGGAAGGGTACAGTGATGAAACAGGTAATTTCCCTTACATTCCTTTTGCTTGAGCCAGCCTAGACAGGAGAGGGAATGCTATCCTGGGATGAAGAGATGCCTGCTAGATGGGAGTTCTTTGAAGACATAGATTCTTCCAAACCTTGGTTCACTTGGGGGGCTGTGAAAACTTGGTAAATACCCCTCAGATAGAAGAAAAAATAGAAAGAAGCACAAATGCAGTGAACTAGGCAAAGTAGCCTCCAAAGGCTGAGATTTCCCCAAACTGAAAATACAAGATCCATTAGGTCAAAATACCTACTGTGAGATAGTGAGATGAGATACAACTTGTAAGCTGTTCATCTCAGTACCTGGAAAGCGGTAAATACACACTGAACGTTGGGTGCAGTTACTGTTACTGGTACATGTGTCATCTTTCATTCTCAATTAAGCTTTATACAACTCATGGGAAAGTTCACAAACAGGAGTGGGCTGTGAGGAGAAACAGCTCACTTGCTGCTTAGCACATCCAGGGGTACCACTGTGGGCTGCCTCACAGCTGCCTCCATGATTAACGTCAAGGACATTGCCAGGAAACCTGTGCTGTTTGAAATCAAATCAGTAAAATGGGACAGCCCTCTATTGCTTAACAGGATCTGAGCCACAGGGACGTTTGCATACAGAGAAGTAGCCTCAGTTGCCAGCTTGATAACAAGTTCACACAGGGAGGTAGGACAAACATTTCACGCTGACGGTGCCTTCCAGGAGCCTCGGTTCACAGCTCAGCACAAGGAGGCTTGCTGCGCTTCAGAGTACTTTACCTCCGCCCTTCCCCAAATCCTACAAATACTCTGGCTGTCCCTTTCTTTTGCCTGCTAACTGGGCTCCTCTGGTGTTCAGTCTCTCCTGCTGTGCCACCCGAAAACCTAAAGTTACATTGATGTTCTTTGGCTGTTGGGCTGCATCAAAAGACACTTGGCTTTTATATACTTATCACATCTCAAAAAAAAATTCCATCTCCCTAATGATTCCCACAGTTCTGGCATATAACGCTATTTGTGGGTTGCACTGATATTTTGGGCTCTGATGTTTGCAAAAAACAGTATCTCTTAATAATCCTACTGTTTTTAACTTTTATTATGGAAAATTTTGAGCACACAGAGTTGAAAAAACTATATGATGGATCTCCTTGGGTCCTTCTATTTGACATGAAAAGTTACTATAATTTCCCAATCATGTTTCATCTATTCTCTCCCTTTTTCTTTTATTATTCTGAAATGTTTCTAAAGAAACCTATGCTACTGTATCATTTTATCCTAGATACTTCAGTGTGCATTTATAACCAGTAAATTTTTTTCTAACCAGTCATTATTGCTGCTAACAAAATTAATAAGTATTACTTGCCATTTAATATGTAGCCTCTATTCTAAGTTTCCTTTGTGTTCTCAATCAGGATGCACAGTTCATATATTACTTTTAGCTATTAAACCACTGTTCCTCACCTAGTTTTCATGTCACTAAACTATAGGGGAAATTACATTAGTTGCTCTGTAGCGTGTCCCACATTGTTGATTTGCTGTTTGTCTAACTTGTTTTTGTATCTGCTATATTTCCTGTGGAGCTGAAAGTTCCATCCAGAGAGCTTGCTTAAATTCACCTTCACCTTGCTTTTCTTTTTTTTTTTTTTTTTTTCCTTTGAGACAGGCTCCTGCCTCAGCCTCCTAAGGGCTGAGATTCCAGGTGTGCACTGCCGTGCCTGGCTTAGCTTGAATCTGTTAGGCAAAAAGGCTTCCGAGGTGTGCTATATATGTCCTTTTCATACCTAGATTGTCTCCTTTTTAGTGATACTCATTAAGACTGATAAGCAAGTTCTCCTATCATAGTCCTCATCCATCTACGGTGGATTACTCATCAGCCTTTCCCTAGGACTACAGTACCTGCTGATTGTGGATTCATCATTGCACTAGGTGCTGCAAAGAAAAGCTCAATCCAAAACGATTTCCTAACCCTGTCATTCCATCTACTTTTAATTAGCGTGTACTCATTTACAGAGAAGAAATTCCTCCCATAAACTACTCTGTACCTCAAAGTTTATACAGAAAAAAATTTTTCTTTCCTTTTGTCAATAATAAGGGTTAGTGGACCAGTGAGTTGGTTGTTTTAGGGTGTTTATAAGTTCATGATCTGTTATTTATTTGATGTATTCCATCCTTTGCATTTCCTTTCTTTTTTTAATGCTTAAATTATCCCAATTTGAACCAGTCTGGTGTCCTTCTGGTTGGTCCCTTTGTCCTTTTGACCTTGTCCTGTTAGTTTTTTAAATTTCCTTTGCAGAAAGGGATATCCCTAGCTGCTTTACCATTTTCCATCTCAGACCTGGGGTGAAACCTCTCTCTGTGGAACCCTGGTCCCTGCAGGATGGTAGGAAATGTACTTATTGCTAAAGATGTCATCAGTTTGAGTTTTTCATTTTAGGTATCATATAAAATCCATCTATTTTTATTTTGAAATCAATAAGGTAAACAAACCAAAATTAAATTTTCATTTAAAAGTTTTAATTCTTATGTTTGAGTCTTAAAGTTACTAACCATAAAGATTTCATCAGTTGGGTGAGTCAGCTTCCTGGAAGCTGATGAACTGATGGTAATCATGCTTTTTACATTATTGACAATATTTATGTTTTCTTACCAGGGAGAGGGCAGAAAATAAGGTAAGCTGTTCAACCCCACCACAGACCACTGCCTACGTCCACAATCCAGTTAAGATGGTCTAGGAGGATGGACAATGGCTTCATTCAATAGCACTGACACAGATTTGGAAATCAGTGTGTGCAAGTGACTTGGGCCTGTGCCCTTAAGTTAATGAGGTCCTTTAAATTTTTCTAGGCAGCCTCCTATCTAACCAGAAGAAGAATGAATGTTTGTAGGTCCATACCTCTTACACTGGACCATCAGAAAATGTACCAAGTGTAGAGAGTACTTACTCCAGTTAATGTAAAGACCTGCGAATGACAGTCCAGTTATATTTGGGCCATTCAAATGAGTTTATAGTAGAGTTTAATAGCAATAATTGCAAAAGCTTTTAAATTTAAAATGTAGATGTTAACCTTGTTTTAAAGCCTTAGCATTTCCAATAGATTATTGAAAGAGTGAGAAGAAAGGGAGAATTGTTTTAACTAATGTACCAGCTACTTCCCTTCTTTCTCCACCTCAATTAACCATTTTACATGGTGGAGTGAAGAGGCTGGTGGGTTTCCCAGCTGCCCACAAGTGCTTCTGAAAATTGAGAATTGCTGAGTGAAGCATGCTGTCTGGACCACAGCCTGCCTCTGGGTGGTCTGACAGCCTTGAGAAGAAAACCGCATCCCCTTACCAGCCATCTCTCTCCAGGTGTTTCTGTACATCTTCCAGGGCAGCAGCCATTAGGCAAGTTGCTTGTGCCAAGTCATTCAGCCTCCCCACATCTGAGTGGACTAGATGGGTCTTCCTAGCTTGACATAAGAACTCAGGATAGACATAGCATATATGCCACACAAAATGTGTTGAAGCCACAGCTAATGTGGCTTGACAGCTGCCACCTTTGGTTTCTCTTTCCTTGCCTCAAATTAAAAGAAATGTTTCTAGCTAAGTCTCTCAAGAGCTTCCACTTTGTTCAGATGTCAGGAAAAATAGCACAGGCTTCCAGCTGCAGCGTGGACTCTGTACCTCCTGAATGCCCATTTCCTTGAACTCATGACACCCTTGCAACTTACTGGCTCACATCTCCCTTTGGGGACATGTGGACACAGTGGTTTTGGTCAATGAGCAGCTCAGCTCTACACAAACAGCCATTAGTGAGCACTTGGTCTGCCTGGGCCAGAGCAATGTGAAAGGAGGCACAAAAGGCCAGCCCTGAGCAAGCAAAAGGAGACACAGCTCACAGCTCTGAGTGTGAAGTCCATGAGGCTGGAATGGGATCTGGAAGTTGTGCGTCCATAGTACCCAGGCCATTTGAAACACTGTGGCTGACCTGATCCCCTGCAGACTTGCACAATACTTACACATACCTAGTTCATCCCTTGCCTATAATTTGCTTTTCTTTTCTTCCCTTGCCTATAATTTGCTTTTCTTTTCTTCCTTTTCTTTTCTTTTCTCTGTCTTTGTCTCTCTGTCTCTCTCTCTCTCTCTCTCTCTCCCTCCCCCTCTCTCTCCCTCCCCCTCTCTCTCTCCTCTCTCTCTCTTTCCTTTCTTTCAGTACAAATGTTACTACATATATTAGTTGCAGAGGAGGGTTTCATTGTGACATTTACACATATGCTTACACTGTATCTTAAATTCACCCCATCCATCATTCTCCCTCATGCTCCCTCCCTTCTCTTCTTAGAACAGTTCCCTCAGGTTTCATTGTTCTATTTTCATACAAGTATACAAAGTTCATCGACCATTTTCACTCTCTCCATTTACCTTACCCCCTCCCACTGTCACCCACCCCTACATAGGACCTGTTTTGCCTTCCTGTCTTTTGATTTTTTTAAGTGTATATTGATGAGGTAGATTCAGCTTGGTGTTCACACACTTGTATGTCATAATTTAATCATATTAACTTTCTGTATTATTTTAATACAGAAGGAGTGTTTCCTTCTTTTATTCTTCCCTTCCCAAATGGAAGTTTGCAAGTACAAATTACAGATGTGAGAAACTAAACACATTATTTTTTTTAATCTTATATTCAGTCACATACTTGAATACATAATAGGATCACTTTGGAAATTTTTTTAGAGAAGGAACTGCCAAAGTTTGTCTTACCCATTGTTCCATACATTGCTGGTACTCTGCCTTGCATCCTCTCAGCCTCCCATGGGATTTCTACCTCCGGTGCTCTGGACCATTTCATGAGGCAGTGACACACCTTGAGAAAACAGTGTCTCACCTTGGTTAAATTCTCTCTGTTTTTCTTTGTAAGCTCCAGGGCTTCTCTAACACCAAGGAGATGGAGACCCAGGGGAGCTAGTGAGGTACTGGAGCAGAGGTCAATTTCAGGAGTGAACAAAGGGTAAGCCTCAACCAAGGAAGATGGGAGTGAAAGAGAAAACATGCTTCAGGGTCAGTCTAGGGAAACAGATGTCCTCTGGGTGTCTCAGAAGTTCTGGATATTATTGAGCTCTGTTTGTCTTCAGGAGTGACCAGGGTGGGGCATCCTGAAGACTTCTCACTTCTACTGAGTTCTCACTCCCACTCACTGGAATCACCTCCCAAATAAACAGCATCCAAGCTGTTATCTAGTTTCATCTTTTATAGGAAACCCAAGCTGTACCAACTATGCACATTCATCACCAAATATTTGCTGAGTACCTGCTGAGCCATCCAAGATCTGAAAGATTTAAGTAGTGTTCCCCAAAGAGCTCTCAGGCTAGTGGACAATGACAAAGACTCTGCTTGGCCAAGTCGAGCTTTTTAATCTTCTCATAGGCCCATTTGTGCATGTCCTTATAAAACTGAGTTTTAGCAAAATACCCATGATAAAATCAGTTTAGCAACCCCTCATCCAACATATCTGATCACACTTTGTATCTTACCAGATTCTTCTGATAAGATATCTTATCACCCTGGTCTGCCTTCAACAGAAATCTTATTCTGTAAGCTTAGACAGAATTCCCTTGATCCCTGATGTTTCCTCTTCTTTTCCACAATCCCTGCCCCTGCCCCTGCCCCTGCCGGCTCTGTTCCTTGACTGTAATTTCTCACTTGCTGGTGTTGTATTTGAAGTTTATCTCTCCCCCACTGAAAGACCCCATTACAGTGGTTCTTATACCCGTAGTGACAGCTGTGAATGAATTCTCCCTTACTGTGCTTAACAAGTGTCATTGAATAAGTTCTTTGGTAAAACAAAACGTCACCTACTGAGAATGAAGCTAACAGTCACATCTGTACAGCTATGTATAAGGATTTTACAGTGACATGATCTCTAGCTAAATTTTAGCTGAGGTCTCAAAATAATTGGTATCAACTACTTCCACTTTCCAAAGCATGATATCAGATCACCTAGGCAAGGCTTTGCTGAACTCTCATGTGCCATCTTTGGAAAGGATGAGAGAAGTTGGAGAGGTTGAGAGAAGAGATTTGTTTTGTCTGGTATTTGTTTTTGTTTTGTATTTGCTAATTTTTTTATACTTTTAAAATATTTTTATTAAAAATATTTATACACAAAGTGTGCCTTTTTTAATTATAAAATGTTTTGATGAGGCAAAAAAATCACGAGCCATGCTTTCATATCTTCTGCCCATGGGAGAAGCATGAGAACCCCCTTTTCTTTCACCTACAAGAAAGGTATTCTGTCTCCAGACACCAGGGATATCACCATGTCTTTGAGCTTCCCAAGGAAGCTGATGTGCCCCCCACACACTCACAAGGCTTGGGGACATGGTGGGCAAGTCTCTGACCTTCAACTCAGGAGTTCTGCCAGTGGAGCAGAGATGTGTTAGGACAAAGGAGCCAGTGGGGTCCTTCAGGAGCCCATAAACCTGGAGGGTGAGGAATGGCACAAGGCTGTCTTAAATCCTGCCCAGGAGTCCGGGCAAGGAGATACCACCAAGTGCTTTGGGCAGAAAGGGACATATTAAGCCACAGCCTGCAACAAGGAATTGCTGCTGGGGTTCCTTCCCAGGTAGAGAAGCAGGATTCTGCTCTTTCTAGTGTCCAGACCTCTCAGTCTGTCCCTGCCCACCTGTCTGCCTGCACTCGCAGTGCAGTCTCCTGCAGCTTGGGACCCCTTCCTGCTTCCTTCCAACACCTCACCGCCTGCGCTGCCTCATGTGTCCACTGTCACTCTCTGCTTGGAAAGAGATTTCCCTTTCTAGGCTCTCACAAGTCTGGCTCCTCATTTTTCGTTTCTGGGTCTTCTCAGAGAGGCCAATCTTTTCTGAACCAGTGTTAGAGCAACACTTCTCAAGCACTGGTTATCATGTTGTCTTAAAAAAGAAAAGGAAAAAAAAAACCACACAGAAATCGTAAATTTTCAGCACAATGAATTCTGAGCCGATATAACCTCATTGGCAGAGGGCGGCTGGAGTCCCACCCAGCACAGCAAAGTTTTGCCAGATTCTGAGTTTCAGTGATTCAATTCACCAAACTGTACATCTGCAAAGACTAACACTGGCCACTCGGCCACACTCGAAATGTGGCTAGTGCCACTTGCTGAAATGACAATGCTAGGACACACGGACTTAAATAAATGGGCAGCTGCTTTTATTTGTGCCTTTATACCTTTCAGTATAGTTATTTAGCAAATGTTGAGGTACATGGACAGCTCTCATGTTTCTATTGGACGCTCTGCCCTAGACTTGTGCAAGCGCTGTCACTTTTTTCATCTGTGTCCATCTCCAGACCGTAAGCTCCCTGTGAATAGGGGCTGTCTCTGCAGCTCCAGGTGCCCATAATAGCAATGCTTGGCCATTACCTGCCACAGGACAAATGACTTGTGAGTTAGACAAGGGGAAAAGGGAAGCAGGTTGGAAAAGGCTAGAGGGTAGGTCCCAAGTCTCCCACTCAGGGACCAGGGACAGATGGGTGTGGCCAGAGGAGCCGGGGGGAGGTGGGAAGGGTCACTCCACCCCTCGAGCGGCCCACCCGCTCGCTGTGTTGCCAAGCCGCAGTTTCCTGGCAACAGCGAACGCGGACGCCAGGCAACAGAGGACTGGGACTGGGCCCCTGGGTGGGCGAGACCCACCATGGCTGCGGCGCGGGCGATGGACCAGAGCGACTTGGAGGAAGAGGAGATAACCGCCGCCATGCTGAGGGGCAAGCCCCGGCCGCTGCCCATCTCGGCGCAATCCGCCTTCAGCTACATCCCTCCGCGGCGACAAGACCCCAAGGAGCACAGCTACTACTACCGCGCCAGCAAGGTGAGCAGCACGAGGGGCGGGGCGGGGCGGGGCGGGGCGCCACTGCAGGGGAGGGTCCTTAGGGACAGGGTCACCGCCGCGGAGATGGCCCTGGGTGCAGTGTCGCACGGCGAGGCGAGGGTTGAGGCTGCGCGGCTTTGGGGTGGTGTTGGGGTCAAACAGCACCGCGCTGAGGACTGGGTCTGGTGGGTTTGCAGGAGAGGAATGGAGAGGGGCTCACAGCTGGCCCTGAGGCCCTGGGGGTGGTGGTGGGGTGGTGGTGTTGGGGATCAGCAGTAGTGGGGTTGGAGTCCGAGAGGCGGGGCTGCACGGGAGGGGTGAGGCTATGGGGTCCGCTGGTAGACGAAGTGGGGTGGTCTTCTCGGCAGCGTGAACCCCCTAAATATGGCTACTATGACTACCATCTCAAGTGAAGGCCCTCGTGAAGGGGATGGGCGGGGCTGAGCCTGGTGCTTGTGGGTTTTAGCTCAGCAGGGTCAGGATCTATGGGGCAGGGTGCTGGAGAATGGGGAAATGGCATCTGGCGTTCTGAGCCATTCCGGGTGAATTAGGAGGGGTGATCTTCCGGAAAGGGAGGTGGAACCCCAAGGCATTTGCACCGAAAGAAGCACAGTACCCACTAGGAGCCCTTCTGCATAGGATCTGGTGGAGGGTTCTGGAGTGCCTGGGTTGCCCTGTCGGCAGGGCGAAGTTCCCTTTGGGATTTGCCTGCTGCAGGCCCAGGGGTTGCAGTGGAAATACGCCCTCACCCAGTGTCTTTGATGGTCCAGGGCAGGGGAAACTCCCTGCCTGACAGCAAAACAAAGCAAACAATGAGGACTTTGTGACCCTGCAGAGAGAGATAGACTGGGCGTGGCCATTAGACTATCGTGACACCACTGGGCATGTGCAAGACCTGAGAGTGGTCCCATTCTTTTCCACTCACCTTTGCTGATAAATGTCTCCAGGGTCTCTTGCTGCTGAGGACACAGGATGCAGGGTTTCGTTATTGAAAAGGGACATTAATTGGGAATCCTCAGCCTCCAGAGATAACTTGGGACCTGCCTTCCTTTTTCCTGCTATTCTGGTGGCACACATGAATGGTGGAAAGAAGGGTATAGATTAATCCTGTGCCTGGGAAGGAGGAGGTCATTGACTCATGGTTTGTAAGGTATTTCAACAGAGTGCATTCTCCCTGTCCTCCTCCCACCTGCAACTTCAGGGTCCACATACATGCCCTTCAGATCAGGCCAGCACACTCTGGCTTACTTGCCACTTATGAAGCACCGGGGTACACCATGGAGCTTAGCCTTCCAAGCAGAAGCAGCTGTGCCTGTTTGAGGCAACTGTTAGGGACTGAATTGTACCTCAGTGAACTTGAATTCATGTGGAGTCCCGCTCCTCAGCACAGCAGAAGGTGACTCATTTGCAGATAGAATTCTAGAGGTAATCAAACTCAAGTGAGGTCACTGGGGTTGGTCCTAATTCAGTATGACTGGTACCCTTATGGAAAGGGGAAATCTGCAGAGACAGACATGCATAGAGGGAAGAAGGTATAAACCAATAGACTCAGGGAAAAGGAAGGTGTGTATAAGTGAAGGTGGGAACCTGGAATAGGCCGTTCCCTCACAGCACTAGTGCCACCAACCCTGCTGACCTGGTTCCACACTTCTGGCTGCCTGCACCGAGACAATGCATGTCTGTGGATTAAACCCCCAGTCTGGGGGCTTGTTTTGGCAGTGCCAGCACAGCAACCTAAAACAGGAACCATAAGCCTCAGCCTGCTCTGAGGAGGATCCCTTGTATATGACAGCACTTCTGTTTGCCTTTGAACAATGGAAGGACAGATGGACAGACGTATATAGGGGACATTCACCATCAGATGTGTCTTTACAGTCCTGCTGACTCCCATAGGCTTGAGTATCTGCTGGAGTTTAAGACAGGAAGGGGGTTGAGAGTTCCCAACTTGCTGCCACCATAGCCCTCATTTTCTGTCCTATGAACAATGTTTTAAAAGAACTTATAAATAATTTCACTCTATAAATGTTACATTTTAGGTGTGCCGCACCTATATGATAGCCAATTAATTTATAATTAATGTACAACATTAATGCACAGCATAAGATAAATATCCAAAAAGGTAAGGAGTCTTAATGTTTCTATGCTGTTTTATTGAGACACTATAAAGTCCGTCTGGCTTTCAGAACACGCCATTTTGAGGAATCCTGTTAAATAGCACCTTGAGGCTTTAAAGAACTATGATTAAAAAAATTAAGCAGATGGGGCTTAATACATCTTTATCAGCAGTAAGGGCTGGGTTGTGGATTGAGCTGACTCTGGCACATAGGTTTGCAGGTACTGAAGCTCAGGAAGAATTGGGAGATTTACTCACGCAGCCATGGCAGCTGGGGGTGGTGGTAGCAAAAAGCAGAGCAAGACCCTGGGCCTCCGGGGCCAGGCCAGCCAAGGGAAAAGGGGCAGAATGGAGCCTGGGAGGCCCCGTGCATTATTCTTCATATATTTACCAATCTGATAAAGGCTTCTACTTCCTGGAGCCAGACCAACCCAGGGGCAGAGAAGCAAGTTAGGAGTGAATTGCTGGGGCCTTTTCAATTGGAAGGAGATTAGAAGTGGGCCAGTGTCCCTTTGATGCAGGTGTCAGCACATGAAGGTCTCTCAACCAAATGTGGACCACTGTCTGTTTTGATTAAGTTTTATTGACACAACCTTATGTCCATTCATTTCATATTGTCTACAGCTACCACCTTGAGTTAAATACTTTTGACAGAGACCATGTGACCTGTAACACCTAAACAAATTACAGAAAAACATTTTGGCTGTTTACAGAAAACCTATCCTATCTCCTGTTCTAATGTGTTATTGCCTTCCAGAACATAGGGATGGAGTGCAGGACAAATCAATGCAAAGCTGATTTTTATGAAAAAAAAATCAGCACAGTTTTGATAACTGGAGCAACAAAGAAATTCAAGCCCTGGAGTCTTTAGTATCATATGAAAGAAAATACAGCAAGAAAAATACTAACACCTAAATAGCCTTAAGAACAAGGAGAGCAAAAAAAGACATTTCCAATCCCTTTCTGACCAGATACCTACCCATGGTGGTAATGACTCCTCAGTATTACCCAAACTGGTATTTAACAGCTTCTGGTCAGATCAATTAGAATAAAGAAGGTGAATTCTTGATCACAGGTTGCTGGGGATTCAGCTGTGCCTAAATTCATCGTTAGTCATTTCAGGCTGCACTCAAGCAATATTGCAGAATTAGCACTCAAATCAATGTTATGGTCTGCTCAGACATTCAGATGTTCTCCTCCCCTAAATTCATATGTAAAAATCCTGACCCCTCAAGGTGATGACTGAGGAGATGGGGACTCTGGGAGGCACTTAGGTCATATGGGTAGAACCCTCAGGAATGGGAGCTGTACCCTGTGAAAGAGGGCACAGAATTGGGTGCCAGTGGCTCATGCCTGTAATCACAGCTACTTGGGAGGCTGAGATTGAGAGGCTCAAGATTCAAAGACCCCATCTCCAAAATAACCAGAGCAAAATGGAATGGAGATAAGGCTCAAGCAGTAGAGTGTCTGCTTTGTGAGTGCAAAGTCCTGAGTTCAAAACCCAGTCCCACCAAAAAAAAAAAAAAGAGAGAGAGAGCCAGAGAGATCTCTAGCCCCTCCAACTGTGTGGGAGCACAAGAAGGCACCATCTTTGAACAAGGAAAGAGGCCCTCCTCAAACACTAAAAATTGAGGATTTCTCTGCCTCCAAAAGTGAGAAATAAATTTCTGTTGTTTATAGACCACCCAGTCTAAGACATTTTTTATAGCAGCTGGAACAGACTAAGATAATTGATGACTGTATAACACATTTATGGTAGTCTGTATAGTGGTTCACAGCTTCAGAGGTTTCAGCCCATTATCACCTGGCTCTGTTGTCTGAAGTCCGTAGTGAGGCAGCAGATGGTGGAAGAAGTCCATAGTGGAGGATGTTTGTTCACCTCCTAGGAAGCAAAAAGAAAGAGAGGAAGGTGCTGGGGTCTCTTTCAAGGCCACACACCCCCAATGACCTACATCTCCTCACAGGACCCCACCACTTCCCAGAAGTACCACCAGCTGGGAACCAAGCTTTCGACATGTGAGTTTTTGAGGGACGTGTAAGATCCAAACCATATAGTAACACAGGCTTACAAGTCCTGGGGAAAATATTGCCTTCGTGTGTTCTGTCTGGACTGACCCAGGTCACAAATGCTCTGCCTCACTCTGCCCATCTACGAGACAAACAGTGCCAACTTCACAACACTCAGATAAGAATTAATTTCACTTTTTTTTTGGTGGGACTGGGATTTGAACTTAGTGCTTTATTCTTGCAAAGCAGGTGTGCTGTACTGTTGAGCCATACTCCTCCTCCCTCACCCCCCAAAACAATAAAATGTATATGAAAATGCAAAAAAGAATTAACTTAATTAACAAGTACAGAGTGATGTAGTCAGGTCCATGTAAGTGTAGAAATCGTCATTTTAGCTTCCTTTCACTAATTGCTGGGTCCTGGCAGCCAATCTCTAACATACCTGACCCTCATTCAAGGTCAGAGATAGATACAGGTGAGCTCAGAAAATATAAGCATCAGTCTGGTGGCTTCTAATCCTCTAATGCAGCCCCCCACCCCCAGGGAGCGCTGTGAACTCATACACACTTATTTAAATCCTTCTTAATGTCCCTGAATCAGAAGACAAATTTGTCCTGGCTACCAGCTAAAATGTGACCAACTCCTGTCCTGATCCCTAGGGGGCACCAGAAGCACAGGTTTTCCTATTGAATACAGTTCCAGTGGCAGCAAAGCAGATTCATTTCAGTGGTGTTTTTAAATTACTTTTTTCTTTTTCTGCCTTGTGCAGCACTTCTACTGAAATGGAAAAATGCCAAGTCAAAGGAGAATGCCCTTTTATGATGGTTTTGATTAAATTCTTCAAAATCGGAGAGTTACTTTTTTTTTTTTTTAAAGCCCAAGCAGTTTTGGAATATGCTTTCCCATGTGCTGGGGTGGGTGTGGAAAGCTGTACTTTGAGGGAAGCTTTCCTTTCGTGGGTTTAGTTGACGCCCCTTCTGCGCATGTGGAAACAAGGACACAGGTGTCTTTGTGCACTGAGAACTCCTCTTCCCTGACCACTGAGTTTCCCTAAGCCCAGTGCAGCAAGCACTTTGTACATCCAAGGATACTGCAAGGCAGAGACTCCCAAAGGGCCAGAGCCAGTGTCCAGTATACAGCAAGTGCTCAATAAAGCTCCCCTGAGCCCTCAGTGCATAGCCCCTCTTCACTTTTAGCCACCAGATATATTTACCATGCATGGTGGGCCACTCCTGAGGGGCTGTAGAGGAAGGTGAGATCTGCCTGTCTCTGGGGAAGAGGGAGAAGTTTCCTCTCTGCTGTCCAGAAGACTCTTCTCCTCTCATGCCATCCAGGAAGAGTTGTGCCAGCACAGTGAGACCAGGACACCTCCCAAGGGCACCCCCTCTCCCCTCCATGCCTGCTTTTCTCCTCTGCACCTATCGGCATCTAGCCTACTTAATATCTTACTTAGTTATCCAGCTGTTATCTCTTGCCCATTGAATTATGAGCTGCACGAGGGCAGGGATTTATTTCTGTCACTTTTACCTCCTCAGCAATCAAAACCGGGCCTGTCTTATCATTGGTGCTCCATAAATATCCACTGCATGAGTGAATGAGGAGAGGATAAATGGAGAGCAAAGTTTTGAAAACAAAGGCTTAAGTGAGCTATGTGGACTATTTGCTTCCTAGACTAAATGGTGTTGGTTTCTGTTCGGAGTAGCAGTTGTTTTGATTGCCGTGGGCCTCGCTCCCTACCAGGGATGGTCACTGTGGTGGATGGACTGTAGGTGCTTCTCTCACTTTTTGTTAGTTGTATTTTCACTGTCCAGGGAGCTGCCCCTGGGGAGCTCAGACTCAAGGCCTGCAGGAGTGGGGTGGAGTGTCTTCCTCCAGGGAAGATGGATCCTTAGGAAAGGGAAAGGGCTGAGACCGTGATCCATTTTCTCTTGCAAACTCAACAATAAGGAGGGAACAAATGAGGAGAGACACAGGCCTGTCCTTCTATAGGGGAAATAAGTGACCCTACTATTTATAACACCCACGGAAGCACATGTGGTATGTCATTTCCCTGTGTATGTGTGTGTTCAGTGATGTGTTTCTAACTTTTTTTATGTGAACATATTCACACACAGAAGATCACATGAAAATGTACATATACATTTTCAGCTTTTCATTTAACAATATATTTTATACACTTAAATTTACCCCCTTTTAAGGGGTTGTATTAGTCAGCTTTTCATTACTATAACAAAAAAGAGGTTAACTGAGCTCACAGTTTTGAAGGATGGAAGTCCAACAACAGAAGAACACAGGCCCTGTGGTAAGGGTCGCCCCAGCTGCATTATCTCACATCACGATATCAAGGGAAGGAGCACACGATAGGGCAAGTCATCATGTTTTGAGCCAGAAATCAGCAAGATTTGGGTCCCAAGATACTTTCAAGGGTATTCCCCAGTGACCCAAGAACTTCCCACCAAGCCTGTGCCCCTTAAAGCTTCAACTCCATCTTCTGTTACCACCACCCTTGAGAACCAAGTTACCACACATGAACATTTGGGGGACACAAGCATGTTCTACCCATAGCAGAAGTTTGAATAACAGCAAGAAAATGACGCAAGAAAAGAAAGAACTTTCCTCAGTAGATTTGACCAAGAGGAACACGGAGGAGAAGAGGTTTGAGTCTTGGAGCCTGTGCCTCACCCTTTCTTCTTGTGATGTAAATTTCTGAAAAGAAAGAGCAAGTGGGGAGCTGGTGTTAATGGGAAAGAGGACTCGGTTCTCCATCCACCAAGTCTGCCCTTGGTGACGTGGTGGACCATGAACTAACAATGCAGCAGAATGTGGTGCAAATACTGTGTACACATATATGTAAATGAAAAAAAAATGAGACCTGTTCAAACTATTCCAGGAATGGAGTGGCAGGGGGATAAAGGAGAATGATGGAGGGGGTGAATTCAACTATGATACATTGTAAGAACTTCTGTGGAGGGCACACCTCCAATGTGAAACACACAGCCCGCACAGGCAGAGAGGAGTCCTTCTGACTTCCCTTCAAGGTTGAAATATTCAGATTATTTTAAAAGTTGTCATAAGTCTCAAAGCTCATGAGACCTGTGTACCAGGATAGCAAACAGAATCTTTTCACAGGCAAGCCAAAGAGAATAGCTGAATTCTGTCCTGTCAAGAATGCCAACATTTTGTCCTTGACAGGCTGAAGTCCTCTGAGACACAGAATTTTAAATGCTGTTAAGATTGATGAAAATATCCTTAGTGAGCCTCACACACTGCCAAATTCCCAAAGCAGTGCTCTGGATTTTCAGGAGTAAACCAAGGTCTTTATCAATCAAAGGGAACTTTTGTTTGGATGTTTTCAGTTTTAAAAGTGGGTCATACACCTATGGGCAGGAGAACAGTGCCTAACAGTCACAGGATGCTCTATGACTGTGAAGAATGAGCATCATTCAGTCATAGGATGACTTGCACATTAGCCAGGGTAGGCCTCACTGTGCTGCAGCAACAAGTAAGCCCTCCACTCTGAGTGACCTACCCAGTGGTGTGCTGGAGCCTGCTCTTACTGACTCTCAAGGGTCCATGTGGGGCGTGTCTCCTGAGCTCTGTTTACTTGGAAGTCCACAGTGGCCATTGTGAGTGTATTTATACCACAGCAACCAGTAAATGCCACAGGCCAGGTCTTCTTTGCTCCAGCGAGTGAGTGGTGAAGCAGAAGAGCAATGTTGACCTTCCTATAATGAACAAAGCATACAGATGCTTGTTTCTTTCTCATGTACTACCTACCATGTGTGCTTTCTCTGGTGGGTCTTGGTCCAGTGAGGTGGAAACTGTGCTTCCTGATTTTAGTGGCCCAGTATTGCAGAGGCCTGGGCGTCTGGCAGTTTCAAGTCCTCTGAATTTATTGGTCCTCTGAATTCTCTAGACACGAAGGAGGAGAGAGCCTATAGGATTGCAGAGAACGATGGACCAGGTCTAGTTGTGGCTTGTGTTGGAATCACCCTTATTCCTGTCCCAGCCTATTTTGTATGGACGTGGGGAATTTGCCTCTTCTGTTCTGGAAGAGAAAAGGTGTTTGGTGGGTACACAGTGTTACTCCTGACACAATCTGAGAAAAAAGTGTGCTCACTTTCTTTTTTCTTGTTTCTTCCTTCCTCATAGAATGTACCTGATTTAAACTGGCAAGGAAGAATGCATTTATGTTTAGCCTGGTCTGAAAGGAGGAGAAAGTAAGAGACTTGGTCCCAGCTTACTCTGAGGCGAGGAGTAGGTGCTGGGCGTAATAAAAGCCCACAGCTCCAGGCAGGGCCCTCTGCAGACCACAGGTGGTGGACTGGTTCTTCTTCCCCATGATCTGGTTGCATTAGTCATGATAAGGTGCATTATGCTTTAGTAACAAGCAACCCCAGAGCCTCCATGGCTTAAAACAGGCTTATTTCTCAAGTTAGCTGTGCAGCGGCTGTCAGCAGGAGGGTTGGGTCAGTGTAGCCACCTCTATACGAAGCTGCATGAGTCCTCCAGCACTGGCTCTTAAACACTTAAAGAGTCACATGTCACTTCAGTTCACAGTCCATGGTTCACCTAACTTACAGGAGCAGGGAGGCCTCACCTAATTTGCAGAAGCCAGGAGGATTCATCCTCTGGGATGCTGGGAGCAGAGTAGAACTGAATATTGGTGATGTCTGCAACCCTGAGCTTCCTAGAGGAACATGCTCATAGGTTAGGTTTTCGGCCCTGCTGCAATGTTCTCTGTGTCATCCCCATTCTGACTTCCCAGTTGTTCAAACATGGCTATTTCTCCTTACCAGGTGTGTCTGCCATAGCCGCCATACAAAGTGCCACAGAGTTGTTGTTGGTGTAAAACAACAGACTTCATCCTCTCACAGTTCTGGAGACTAGAAGTCTAAAATTAAGGTTGGAGTAGTGTTATCCCTTCTGAAGGCCCAGAGCAAGGCTGTGTCCCAGGCCATTTTCTGGGGCTTGTTAATGGCCACCTTATCCCTGAGTCTCTTCCCATTATGTTCCCCCATGCATACCTCTCTGTTCCCATTTCCCCCTTTCAAAAGAACAGTAGTCATATGGGATTGGGGCCCACCTACCCTACTATGACCTCATTTTAGTTAATTACCTCTTCAGCCACTCCATGTCCAAATAAGGCTACATTATGCATTCGTGAGTGTTAAGACTTTAACATTTGACTTTTCAGAAGACACAGTTTAACCCCCCAGTGCCCAGGGAAGTTGCTCTGCAGAGTTCTAGCTGCAGCTGGGTGGTGGGGTTCCCTGTCTTATCTATAGTCGCATTGTTACCGTCTAGGGGTTATGGGTTCTTTCTCTCTGCTGGATAAAGAATCAGGAGGCAGGATAATTGTGAGAGAGTTTAGCAAAGATTTTTTTGTGGAAACAAAGTAAAAGTAAAGCAAGAATTTATCCAATGAGGAGACTCAGAAACTGGTAATCCGCTTATGTCCTCCAGAATTCCCCGTCAGATCCCTCCCTTTCCCCTCCTCTAGATGACATGGGTGTACCCTCCATTTCAATTTGCCTGGGCTTTCGTCTCCCTCTGTCAACGTGGTCATCCAAGTCCCTGATTGGCTCCTCCACCTGTGTGCATGAGGGGGAAGTACCTTTTTGATTGGTTCCCCAATCTGCGTGCACGAGTGCTACACGAGTATGGAAGTGCAGGGGTCCCCCCAGTCCTAGGGTACGTTGGGAGAAGTGGACTCTGCCATACTTCCCTAACTACCTATATCCTACTCTCAGTCCCTCAACATCTGCTTCCTACCCCAGTCCAAAGAAGACCTCGTCATCCCCTCCTTCTGGGCCATGTACTTAGTCCATGCCTCTGTTACTCCACTTTTAGGATATGGCAGTTTTAAATTTGGGGTTTATTTCCGTTCTTAGAGTATAGTCTTTTAAAATAGGGACTCTCAGTTTCTACCCTGGAGCCTAGCACCGTCCATCGCACACTCCTTGTATCAGTTCATCTTCATTACTTCAGTGGACTACCCGAGGCTGGGTGCCTTACAAAGAAAAGTTTATTTATCTCACCGATTTGGAGGTCGCAGTGTCTGCATATGGTACCGGTTTTGCTGGCAGGTTCCTGAGACGGTGCAGGGCAATGCACTGAGAGGCACGGAGTGCACACTTGTGCGTGCCTCCTCTGGCCCCTGTCCCTCTTCCTATAAAGCCACCAGGATTCAGTCACGGGGCTCTATCCTGATGACCTTATCAAATCCTAATTACCTCCAAAAGCCCCCACCTCTAAACGCCATATTCAGATTTAATTTCAAGCCTTTCAACACCTTACAATGGAGATTAAATTTGCACA